>NC_052163.1:3553000-3853000 GCF_902713615.1 Scyliorhinus canicula
GATTCTGGAGGACCCAATTCGAAACTCTCAATAGAAAGAGCAGCTCCAATTGTGGAGGGAATTGGGAAATAAATACACATAATGGGATTGGGCGGAGAGAGGGAGTTGACAAGTGTTACTCCAGCTGGTAAACAGTGGCTTTCAACAGTGTCCACTGAAACATGTTTTATAAGCCATTGATAATCGAAAATGAACAGAGTGGCTTTAATTTATTTGAAGAGCTTAAATGAAAAAGCAAGGATTTGTCAAGTCTCCAAGTTTCCATTCTTAACTGCTCTCCATAAACAATCTGCTCCATCACAGTGTACTGTAAACACATGGCACTGACAAGATGCATTGGGGCTGAGCAGAGAACGATTCATCTCTTCCAGCAGAGGTGTTGGGAGAGGACTGTGACATTCACAGTAAAAAGGGGGCTTCAATACAGTTCCCAGCAATCTGCATTTGTTGAGCGCCGTTCATGTAAACAAAACGTTCAAATGTTCTTCGGGAAATGGTGATTGTAAAAAACGGATGCCAAATCAAGAATGAGATATGGTAGGTTGTGAGCAAAGGCTTCGTCAAAGAGGTGAGCTTTAAAGGAAAAGAGGCATTAGGAAGGGAAGCAGACAGTGGGTTAGTTGGAGGGGCAGTGGGGTAGTTGGAGGGGCAGTGGGGTAGTTGGAGGGGCAGTGGGGTAGTTGGAGGGGCAGTGGGGTAGTTGGAGGGACAGTGGGGTAGTTGGAGGGGCAGTGGGATAGTTGGAGGGGCAGTGGGATAGTTGGAGGGGCAGTGGGATAGTTGAAGAGGCAGTGGGGTAGTTGGACGGGCAGTGGGATAGTTGGAGGGGCAGTGGGGTAGTTGGAGGGACAGCGGGGTAGTTGGAGGGGCAGTGGGATAGTTGGAGGGGCAGTGGGAAGTTGGAGGGGCAGTGGGGTAGTTGGACGGACAGTGGGGTAGTTGGAGGGGCAGTGGGGTAGTTGGAGGGACAGTAGGGTAGTTGGAGGGACAGTGGGGTAGTTGGAGGGACAGTGGGGTAGTTGGAGGGACAGCGGGGTAGTTGGAGGGACAGTGGGGTAGTTGGAGGGACAGTGGGATAGTTGGAGGGACAGTGGGATAGTTGGAGGGGCAGTGGGATAGTTGGAGCGGCAGTGGGGTAGTTGGAGGGGCAGTGGGGTAGTTGGAGGGACAGTTGGAGGGGCAGTGGGATAGTTGGAGGGACAGTGCGGTAGTTGGAGGGACAGTGGGGTAGTTGGAGGAGCAGTGGGGTAGTTGGAGGGACAGCGGGGTAGTTGGAGGGACAGCGGGGTAGTTGGAGGGACAGTGGGGCAGTTGGAGGGGCAGTGGGGTAGTTGGAGGGGCAGTGGGGTAGTTGGAGGGACAGTGGGATAGTTGGAGGGGCAGTGGGGTAGTTGGAGGGGCAGTGGGGTAGTTGGAGGGGCAGTGGGGTAGTTGGAGGGACAGTAGGGTAGTTGGAGGGACAGTGGGGTAGTTGGAGGGGCAGTTGGGTAGTTGGAGGGGCAATGGGGTAGTTGGAGGGGCAGTGGGGTAGTTGGAGGGGCAGTGGGGTAGTTGGAGGGGCAGTAGGGTAGTTGGAGGGGCAATGGGGTAGTTGGAGGGACAGTGGGGTAGTTGGAGGGGCAGTGGGGTAGTTCGAGGGTCAGTGGGATAGTTGGAGGGACAGTGGGGCAGTTGGAGGGGCAGTGGGGTAGTTGGAGGGGCAGTGGGGTAGTTGGAGGGACAGTGGGATAGTTGGAGGGGCAGTGGGGTAGTTGGAGGGGCAGTGGGGTAGTTGGAGGGGTAGTTGGAGGGACAGTGGGATAGTTGGAGGGACAGTGGGGTAGTTGGAGGGGCAGTTGAAGGGACAGCGGGGTAGTTGGAGGGGCAGTCGGATAGTTGGAGGGGCAGTGGGGTAGTTCGAGGGACAGTTGGAGGGGCAGTGGGATAGTTGGAGGGACAGTGGGGCAGTGGGGTAGTTCGAGGGACAGTTGGAGGGGCAGTGGGATAGTTGGAGGGACAGTGGGATAGGTGGAGGGGCAGTGGGGTAGTTGGAGGGGCAGTGGGGTAGTTGGAGGGACAGTGGGATAGGTGGAGGGGCAGTGGGGTAGTTGGAGGGACAGTGGGATAGGTGGAGGGGCAGTGGGGTAGTTGGAGGGGCAGTGGGGTAGTTGGAGGGGCAGTGAGGTAGTTAGAGGGACAGTGGGATAGTTGGAGGGGCAGTGGGATAGTTGGAGGGACAGTGCGATAGGTGGAGGGGCAGTGGGGTAGTTGGAGGGACAGTTGGAGGGGCAGTGGGGTAGTTGGAGGGGCAGTGGGGTAGCTGGAGGGGCAGTGGGGTAGTTGGAGGGGTAGTTGGAGGGACAGTGGGGTAGTTGGACGGACAGTGGAGTAGTTGGAGGGGCAGTGGGGTAGTTGGAGGGACAGTGGGGTAGTTGGACGGACAATGGGGTAGTTGGAGGGGCAGTGGGATAGTTGGAGGGACAGCGGGGTAGTTGGAGGGACAGCGGGGGAGTTGGAGGGGCAGTGGGGCAGTTGGAGGGACAGTGGGGTAGTTGGAGGGACAGTGGAGTACTTGGAGGGACAGTGGGGTAGTTGGAGGGACAGTGGGGTACTTGGAGGGACAGTGAGGTACGTGGAGGGACAGTGGGGTAGTTGGAGGGACAATGGGGTAGTTGGAGGGACAGTGGGATAGTTGGAGGGACAGCGAGGTAGTTGGAGGGGCAGTGGGGTAGTTGGAGGGACAGTGGGGGAGTTGGAGGGGCAGTGGGGCAGTTGGAGGGACAGTGGGGTAGTTGGAGGGACAGTGGGGTAGTTGGAGGGACAGTGGAGTACTTGGAGGGACAGTGGGGTAGTTGGAGGGACAGTGGGGTACTTGGAGGGACAGTGAGGTACTTGGAGGGACAGTGGGATAGTTGGAGGGACAGTGGGGTAGTTGGAGGGGCAGTGGGGTAGTTGGAGGGACAGTTGAGTAGTTGGAGGGGCAGTGGGGTAGTTGGAGCGACAGCGGGGTAGTTGGAGGGACAGTTGGAGGGGCAGTGGGATAGTTGGAGGGACAGTGAGGTACTTGGAGGGACAGTGGGATAGTTGGAGGGACAGTGGGGTAGTTGGAGGGACAGTGGGGTAGTTGGAGAGACAGTGGGGTAGTTGGAGGGGCAGTGGGGTAGTTGGAGGGACAGTGGGATAGTTGGAGGGATAGTTGGACGGACAATGGGTTAGTTGGAGGGACAGTGGGGTAGTTGGAGGGGCAGTGGGGTAGTTGGACGGGCAATGGGGTAGTTGGAGGGACAGTGGGGTAGTTGGAGGGGCAGTGGGGTAGTTGGAGGGACAGTTGGAGGGACAGTGAGGTAGTTGGAGGGGCAGTGGGGTTAGTTGGAGGGGCAGTGGGATAGTTGGAGGGGCAGTTGGAGGGACAGCGAGGTAGTTGGAGGGGCAGTGGGGTAGTTGGAGGGACAGTGGGGTAGTTGGAGGGACAGTGGGATAGTTGGAGGGGCAGTGGGGTAGTTGGAGGGACAGTGGGGTAGTTGGAGGGACAGTTGGATAGTTGGAGGGGCAGTGGGGTAGTTGGAGGGGCAGTGGGATAGTTGGAGGGACAGTGGGGTAGTTGGAGGGACAGTTGGAGGGACAGTGAGGTACTTGGAGGGACAGTGGGGTAGTTGGAGGGACAGTGGGGTAGTTGGAGGGGCTGTGGGGTAGTTGGAGGGTAAGTGGGGTAGTTGTAGGGATGGTAGTTGGAGGGATGGTAGTTGGAAGGATGGTATTTGGAGGGATGGTAGTTGGAGATGGTAGTTGGAGGGATGGTATTTGGAAGGATGGTATTTGGAGGGATGGTATTTGGAGGGATGGTAGTTGGAGGGATGGTAGTTGGAGGGATGGTAGTTGGAGGGATGATAGTTGGAGGGATGGTAGTTGGAGAGATGGTAGTTGGAGAGGTGGTAGTTGGAGGGATGGTAGTTGTAGGGATGGTAGTTGGAGGGATGGTAGTTGGAGTGATGGTAGTTGGAGGGACGGTAGTTGGAGGGGTGGTAGTTGGAGGGGTGGTAGTTGGAGGGGTGGTAGTTGGAGGGATGGTAGTTGGGGGATGGTAGTTGGAGGGTTGTTAGTTGGAGGGGTGGTAGTTGGACGGATGGTAGTTGGAGGGGTGGTAGTTGGAGGGTGGTAGTTGGAGGGATGGTAGTTAGAGGGATGGTAGTTGGAGGGATGGTTGTTGGCGGGATGGCAGTTGGAGGGATGGCAGTTGGAGGGATGGTAGTTGGAGGGATGGTCGTTGGAGGGATGGTTTTTGGAGGGATGGTAGTTGGAGGGATGGTAGTTGGAGGGGTGGTAGTTGGAGGGATGGCAGTTGGAGGGATGGCAGTTGTAGCGATGGCAGTTGGAGGGATGGTAGTTGGAGGGATGGTAGTTGGAGGGATGGTAGTTGGAGGATGGCAGTTGGAGGGATGGTAGTTGGAAGGATGGTAGTTGGAAGGATGGTACTTGGAGGATGGTAGTTGGAGGGATGGTAGTTGGACAGATGGTAGTTGGAGGGATGGTAGTTGTAGGGATGGCAGTTGGAGGGATGGTAGTTGGAGGGATGGCAGTTGGAGGGATGGTAGTTGGAGGGATGGTAGTTGGAGATATGGCAGTTGGAGGGATGGTAGTTGGAGGGATGGTAGTTGGAGGGATGGTAGTTGGAGGGGTGGTAGTTGGAGGGATGGTAGTTGGAGGGATGGTAGTTGGAGGGGTGGTAGTTGGAGGGACGGTAGTTGGAGAGGTGGTAGTTGTATGGATGGTAGTCGGAGGGATGGTAGTTGGAGAGATGGTAGTTGGAGGGTGGTAGTTGGAGGGATGGCAGTTGGAGGGATGGCAGTTGTAGCGATGGCAGTTGGAGGGATGGTAGTTGGAGGGATGGTAGTTGGAGGGATGGTAGTTGGAGGATGGCAGTTGGAGGGATGGTAGTTGGAAGGATGGTAGTTGGAAGGATGGTACTTGGAGGATGGTAGTTGGAGGGATGGTAGTTGGACAGATGGTAGTTGGAGGGATGGTAGTTGTAGGGATGGCAGTTGGAGGGATGGTAGTTGGAGGGATGGCAGTTGGAGGGATGGTAGTTGGAGGGATGGTAGTTGGAGATATGGCAGTTGGAGGGATGGTAGTTGGAGGGATGGTAGTTGGAGGGATGGTAGTTGGAGGGGTGGTAGTTGGAGGGATGGTAGTTGGAGGGATGGTAGTTGGAGGGGTGGTAGTTGGAGGGACGGTAGTTGGAGAGGTGGTAGTTGTATGGATGGTAGTCGGAGGGATGGTAGTTGGAGGGATGGTAGTTGGAGGGTGGTAGTTGGAGGGGTGGTAGTTGGAGGGTGGTAGTTGGAGGGATGGTAGTTGGAAGGATGGTAGTTGGAGGGATGGTAGTTGGAGATGGTAGTTGGAGGGATGGTAGTTGGAGTGGTGGTAGTTGGAGGGTGGTAGTTGGAAGGATGGTAGTTGGAGGGATGGTAGTTGGAAGGCTGGTAGTTGGAGGATGGTAGTTGGAAGGATGGTAGTTAGAAGGATGGTAGTTGGTAGGATGGTTGTTGGAAGGATGGTAGTTGGAGGGTGGTAGTTGGAAGGATGGTAGTTGGAGGGATGGTAGTTGGAAGGATGGTAGTTGGAGGGATGGTAGTTGGAGATGGTAGTTGGAGGGATGGTAGTTGGAGTGGTGGTAGTTGGAAGGATGGTAGTTGGAGGGATGGTAGTTGGAGATGGTAGTTGGAGGGATGGTAGTTGGAGTGGTGGTAGTTGGAGGGTGGTAGTTGGAAGGATGGTAGTTGGAGGGATGGTAGTTGGAAGGCTGGTAGTTGGAGGATGGTAGTTGGAAGGATGGTAGTTAGAAGGATGGTAGTTGGTAGGATGGTTGTTGGAAGGATGGTAGTTGGAGGGTGGTAGTTGGAAGGATGGTAGTTGGAGGGATGGTAGTTGGAAGGATGGTAGTTAGAAGGATGGTAGTTGGAGGGATGGTAGTTGGAAGGATGGTAGTTGGAGGATGGTAGTTGGAGGGATGGTAGTTGGAGGGTGGTAGGTGGAAGGATGGTAGTTGGAGGGATGGTAGTTGGAAGGATGGTAGTTGGAGGGGTGGTTGTTGGAGGGTGGTAGTTGGAGGATGGTAGTTGGAAGGATGGTAGTTAGAAGGATGGTAGTTGGTAGGATGGTTGTTGGAAGGATGGTAGTTGGAGGGTGGTAGTTGGAAGGATGGTAGTTGGAGGGATGGTAGTTGGAAGGATGGTAGTTAGAAGGATGGTAGTTGGAGGGATGGTAGTTGGAAGGATGGTAGTTGGAGGATGGTAGTTGGAGGGATGGTAGTTGGAGGGTGGTAGGTGGAAGGATGGTAGTTGGAGGGATGGTAGTTGGAAGGATGGTAGTTGGAGGGGTGGTTGTTGGAGGGTGGTAGTTGGAAGGATGGTAGTTGGAAGGATGGTAGTTGGAGGATGGTAGTTGGAGGGATGGTAGTTGGAAGGATGGTAGTTGGAGGATGGTAGTTGGAGGGATGGTAGTTGGAGGGTGGTAGTTGGAGGGATGGTAGTTGGAGGGATGGTAGTTGGAGGGTGGTAGTTGGAGGGATGGTAGTTGGAGGGATGGTAGTTGGAGGGATGGTAGTTGGAGGGATGGTAGTTGTAGGGATGGTAGTTGGAGGGATGGTATTTGGAGGGATGGTAGTTGGAAGGATGGTAGTTGGAGGGTGGTAGTTGGAAGGATGGTAGTTGGAGGGATGGTAGTTGGAAGGATGGTAGTTGGAAGGATGGTAGTTGGAGGATGGTAGTTGGAGGGATGGTAGTTGGGTGGTGGTAGTTGGAGGGATGGTAGTTGGAGGGATGGTAGTTGGAGGGATGGTAGTTGGAGGGTGGTAGTTGGAGGGATGGTAGTTGGAGGGATGGTATTTGGAGGGATGGTAGTTGGAGGGATGGTAGTTGGAGGGATGGTAGTTGGAGGGATGGTAGTTGGAGGGATGGTAGTTGGAGGGTGGTAGTTGGAGGGATGGTAGTTGGAGGGATGGTAGTTGGAGGGATGGTAGTTGTAGGGATGGTAGTTGGAGGGATGGTAGTTGGAGGGATGGTAGTTGGAGGGATGGTAGTTGGAAGGATGGTAGTTGGAGGGATGGTAGTTGGAGGGATGGTAGTTGGAGGGATGGTAGTTGAAGAAGAGGTTCAGAGCATTGTGTGATAACCAAGATGCTGAAACAGCTGCAATGGGTTTGTTGAGATGAGGTGTTACCCTTCACTACTCATCTCAGTCACTCCTCTATTGGAAAATTCAGGAAGGCACGGTAGCACAGTACTGAGAGAGGCACGGTGGTTAGCACTGCTGCCTCACAGCGCCAGGGTCCCAGGTTCAATTCCAGCCTTGGGTGATTGTCTGTGTGGAGTCTGCACGTTCTCGCCGTGTCTGAGTGGGTTTCCTCCGGGTGCTTCGGTGTCCTGCACAGTCCAAAGATGTGCAGGTCAGGTGGATTGGCCATGATCAATTGCCCTTAGAGTCCAGAAAAAAAAGCTTAAATGGGCTTACTGGATTATAGGTATAGGTTGGAAGTGTGGGCTTAAGTGGGGTGCTCTTTCCAAGGACCAGTTCAGACACAGTGGGCCAAATGATCTCCTTCTGCACTGTCAGCATTCTATTCTATTCTATTCGAATGGAAGACCTGGTACTGCACTGGAGGAGTAAATCCTTTCACATGCAATACATTTTTTGGGCTGTTTAACTTGCAGATGGATGCTGAGGGAGCAGCTCCTCTCTTGGCTTCTCCAACTGGACAGAAATACAAGAGAAGAACACTGAGCCATGGTTGAGCAGTACTGGAAGGCCAAACGCACACTCCAGTGTCAATCGGTTGGTGGAAGTGGGCAAGAAGGGAACGGGTTGCAAGCGGTTCTTGGACCATTTTGTGAACAAGGTGCCCTTGAACAGGACAAATAGAAAGAACAATTATTTGACCGTTCAAAATTAAGCAACAAATGTGCAGCCCGGTGGCACAGTGGTTAGCACTGCTGCCTAACAGCACCAGGGACCCGTGTTTAATTCTGGCCTTGGGTGACCATCTGTGTGGAGTTTGCACCTTCTACTCCGGGTACTCCGGTTTCCTCCCACAGTCCAAAGATTGGTTAGGTTCAGAGGCTATTGGGATAGGGTGTGAGTGGGCTTGTGTGAAGTGCTTTTTCAGAGGGGTATCGATGGGCTAAAAGAACAAAGAAAAGTACAGCACAGGAACAGGCCCTTCAGCCCTCCAAGCCCGTGCCGACCATGCTGCCCGTCTAAACTAAAATATTTTAAAAGAACAAAGAAAAAAAAAGAAATGGTCTCCTTCGGAATTCTGTGAATCAAAATTCAAGTCGGGAGTGTTTTCATTTTCATCACCTCTTGTCTGCTATAGAACCAGCCTGACATGTAGTGTGGCATTATATCTGTTCAGACCCCCATTATATCTGAATTATTCCAACACCCATTATGTCAACACTATGCTGAACACTCTGCATTGTTCTAACCTCCACTATAATGACACCATTCCAATCCACATTAGATACACTCTCCTCTATATCAACACTGTTCTGACCCTCTTGATACTACTGAAGTAGTTTTTGAACCATTCTGAACTGACAATCCACTGCAAAGTTGTGGTTCTCAAAACTCAACTTCCTGAGAACTTTGAGAACAAAATTGTATTGCATTTGTAATAGGAAAGTTAAATTGAACATGCCACCAAGAACCCCTTAGGGCCAATACTAAGGAGGTGGCTGAAAATTTAGTGTTGTATTAAAAGTTGTGTTGTGTGGGTTGAGTTAATACAGGTTGAAAGTGATTTGTCTAAACTCTATGTTCGAGGCACAAACTGTACCTAATTTGCAGAACAATATGCCAGTAATTAGAGGGAAAGGAATTGCTGATTGTTGAACAGCGTATAGGAAAGAGGAGACACAGAAACAATAACGCACCACAATAGCGCATGAGCCTGGTTCACGGCTTTCTCATTATTGATGGTGACCTTGTTTATATAGTGTATTAATTGAGACAACATAATAACAGCTTTTGCTTTATTGAGGTGAAAGACTAAGCCCCAGAGAGCAGGACAATATCAAAATGAGACTAATCAAAAAGTGATGATTAGCTGATACCACGTTTGGGTTTCAAAGGATGTCATATTGTAAGACAGGTTAGGAAGAGTTAGGGCTGAATTTTTCAAGAAGGTAAGTGGTCTTGACGCTGGGACAGAACAGGGGGCCCAACCCCCCTGGGTGGACAATGAGAACCTGAGTGACTTTTTACAAGCGGTGCCTCACTTTGCACAGCCATCGGTCCGATGAGAAGCTGGCAGCTCGACAGCGCCACCCTTAGAAGTGGTTGACGCTGCTGCTGATGCTGCAGGTAGAACAAGAGGAAGCCTTTATGTTTAGGCACCCTCAAAAGGCAAGGCAAGGTTTTTTTTGTATTGTGCCTGGACCAGGCAATTGGAGGGAAGAGGCAGAGAATGCCACCCTCCATTGGTGATGCTTGTAAAGTAAAAATGGGAAAATATGTAATTTGAAACATGGAAGTCTGTCAAAACCTGACCTGAGGGTACATGAGAAAATGTAGGGGAAAATCCCACAAAGGGTTAACAGCAACTGCAAAAGAAGGTTTGGAAATGCAGATAGCCTTTATCAAACAGGCGTTAAGAAAACAGCTTGTGACTATTCAAGCTGTAAAACTGATGCATGTCTTTCAAGTCAAAGCAAATTGAACTTTTAGTTACATGAAAAAAAACAATATTTCTCATCTTCTTTGATGTTAATTATTTTAGTAAGCAGTGAAAAAAGAATTGCCAGGATCTTCATTTGAATTGGGCGACAAATGTTTAGGTGTGAAATCCTGCTGACACAGTTGAATATGGGAAGCTGGAGACAACGTGTCTACGAGAACACAGGTTCACCCCAAATCAGAGTCAGAGTTCTGACAAGATAAGGGCACTATTTGGTAATAAAGTGACTTTAGAAGTGACAGGAACTAGATGTAACACCCCTCTAGGATCAATGTGCTTTTGAAAATCACAAGAGAAAAAAATGTAATCAGAGTTTGATGAGCTAAAGTCATGCTCAACATGAATACATAGTTGTGTTAGAAATAATTAAGATTAAAGGTACCTTGAAGAATCAAGAGTAAAATAAAGTTACTTTACGATAATGTCATATAAACTTAATAACTGCTAGAAGGGGAATATAAACACTAAATTGGGGACAGCCAGCAGAGTCAGTTCTCATAGTTGCCCTCGGTCATGGGAAGGATAGAACGCAGAAACCGAGCAGAACAGCAAATCCATCAGGAGAAAACCAAAAGATAAAGAAGAGAGATTGTCAAGGCAGACCTGAAGGTCTTTTCACCAACCAGGAGAGAATCCAGAAGCAAGATCTTTGTACTTTTCTGTAAAGACAGTGATTGCATCTTTTAAAAGAAAAAAAAACAATAAAATAACTGAAAGTTTTAACCTGAAACAGTGGTTATTACAAAGTCTACTTCACTTACTTAACAACGCGGGACCCAGGATGCTACTAAGTGGTAAGTAGATAATATTCTTCTATGAAGATATGGGTTATACTGGGGATAACTTGAAAATATAGATTGACCCGAATAGCACCCACTTAAGTCTATATAGGAGTCAGGGAGTGAGAATCCCTTTTCACCATTTAGAGATAGATAGAGAAATACAGCACAGAACAGGCCCTTCGACCCAAGATGTTGTGCCGATCTTTTGTCCTAGGTTAATCATAGAATTTTGGACACTTAATTTAGAATGTCTTATTGACCCTTTTTGGTATTGGGGGAATTCGAAGGATAGTGGTGAGTTTTTTACTTCACGCTGTAGCTATGGGGTGGCCATTGCTGCCAGGGGCCTTTCCATGGGAAATGGAATGACCACAAAAGAGGAACAGCTCTCCCCTCCCCGCAGAAACCCACTGGGAGGCTGCCAGGGTAGACCTGACTGATTTTCCATGTGGCAGTGGTGCCTCCTGATGTTCCAGTGCTGGGAAAATGATGGTGGGGGTGGGAGATTGCCCTTAATTGGGAACTTTACTGGCTTAATTGGTCAGCTAGAAGGTGGCCGCACTGCTGAGCGTCCCACCTATGATAACATGCCGTGACAGTGAGCAAATATCAGGCTCCCCTCTCGACGTATCTTGTCGCCATTGAATCAGCCCTCGCACCTCCCAGCCCACCTCCAGAGAACTGGTAACATCCATCTAATTTATGGATAGATAGGAACTACGTTTTGCTCTGTAAAATCTGTACCATATTGTCCAGTTTTAGATACAAAATATATAACATGAAGGACAGGGGGCTGGATTCTCCGATTTTACGGCTAAGTGCCGATCCTGGCGTGGGAACTAAGGCGTTTTATGACAGCAAAAGCTGCGCCAAACCCTCACCGATCCTGGGACCAATGAGGGGCTAGCAGCCACACTGGGTAAAACACCCCGGCTCCCATGACAAAAACGGCTGGAGAATGGCTGGGTCCGTGGCCGTGCATGCACATGGCGCCGACCTGCAGCGGTCGTAACTTACAACATGGTGCCAGCCGTGCGCGGACTCGAACTGCCAAATATTGCCCATCTGGCCACCCCCTGGTCACCCACACCAGTCCCCCCAGCCTTCACAGAAGCCCTCCTGGCCAGCAGCACGGCTCCCGGCCGACTGTGTGACGCTGGACCCAGTCCCCTGCGCGGTTGGGAACTCGGCCCATCGGGGGCAGAGCATCGGGGGAGGGCCTTCCAATGACACGGCAACCCCATCCCAATGCTGCGCCGGTGGGTGTCACTGTTTGGGTGGGGGGGGGGGGGTGGCATGGTGGAGGGTGGGGTGTGGGGATAGTGGGGTGATGGGCACCCGTACGGCTGGTGGCATCTGCAGAATCAGGGGCCAGGGTGAGTGGTCACCCCCACTTCCTAAACAGAGTCTGGCCAGACAGCCCCTGGTCGTGCCTCTCCGTGTCCTACCTCCTCTCTCTTCCTCATTGGCCACAACACCAGTTTCCCGATTTTTAAAAGCTGGTCAAGAACTCAGCCACCAGAGGTGAAGAATCGCGGAGGCCCAGAAGAATACCCGCAGGAATTAGCACAGACCCACTGGTGATATTCCAAGAGTGTTTATCGTACGTGCATTCTGGAACACATTGAATCGTACGTGCATTCTGGAACATATTGAATCGTACGTGCATTCTGGAACACATTGAATCGTACGTGCATTCTGGAACACATTGAATCGTACGTGCATTCTGGAACACATTGAATCGTACGTGCATTCTGGAACACATTGAATCGTACATGCATTCTGGAACACATTGAATCGTACGTGCATTCTGGAACACATTGAATCGTACGTGCATTCTGGAACACATTGAATCGTACGTGCATTCTGGAACACATTGAATCGTACGTGCATTCTGGAACACATTGACGCCGTAGTCGAGGCCCTGGAGAATTATGATTTAGCGTCAAATCGTGCCCGTTACGATTTCAGCGTTGGAATCAATTCTCCGTCCAATCGCGTTTCTCGATTTCACATCGGTCAATGGAGAATCCCACCCATGGCATTTCGTTTGTGAACCTCTCTTCAAAACATGGATTTCCTGACCCTGGGAAGTGTTTCAAGTCTTTTATTCACTGCAACGATAGTTTTTTGCTTTCCAGTATTCAGTCTGCCCACAGGTAGGCTAACAGAATAAGAAATTAATACAGCAAGTGCAAGAAAAAGAAAAATTAAATTTACGAATTAATCCCCCACCATGAACCCAGAAACAGGGGAAATCAAGCTCATATTTTCCAAATTTGTGCAGCCATTTCAATATTTTTTCGGGGATTCAGTAAATGTTTTGGAGCAGTGGCAGAGTAAATTCTACCCCTTACAAACTGGCTTTATATTATACTATTAACAGCAAAATGTCCCAAGGCACCTTGTTGGAGTAATTAGCAGATGATTCTGAGCCACATAAGGAGACATTCGGACAAATGGCTAAAACCTCGGTCTGAAAGAGAATTTTAAGGAGTATCTTAAAGAAGGTGAGATGGGTAGAGGGGCTGAGAGGTTTAAGAAATGAATTCCATAGCTTAAGGCACAGACAGCTGAAGGCATGGACTCCAAGGTTACAGTGAAGCAAATTGAAATTGGAGGACCATGGGAATCAAGGACTGGAAGAGGTTACAGAGTTCGGGAGGGACAAAGCAACAGAGGAATGCAAAAAGATGGATAAGAATTTTACAATTGGGTCAGGAACCAAGAGTGGGATGTGTTAGTGAACACTGAGATGATGGGTGTTCTGTAAGGGACAAGAAAACGAGTCCACACCGAGTTGCAGAGAAAAACAAAACTTATTTTCTTTAACATGTTAACTATTATACACAGCTCCAGTAGTTCCCTACTGGGTCTTCTCCAATCTGCTCCTGACTGGTCGGCTCTATTAAAACAAAGGCACAAGAACTTAGTTAAAGCCCTCCTGTCCCCTTATCGAGGGAGCTCATTCTGTAAGCTCCACGAGGGAGTGGATCATCCCTACCCCGTAAGATTTGTGCGGGTTATAACAGGGTGAATGTCAATGCCATTTAAAATTAGCCCTGCAGTCATTGAAGGTCCTGTTCCAGAAACTCAGCCTGTCCAGTAATCTCTGTTTGAACAGCATTATCCCTTTAATTTAATGGATTCAATCAAATAACCAGACTTGTGTACTCTCTCCGGTTAAGTCGTCACAGTGTATAACTCAAGAAAGATTTGTAATGCTGTCAGTCTAGTTTACAATGCTTCATTAATAAAAACCAAATCAACCAATCCTTAACATCCGCTTATTAAATTGTTACAGCACTTCATTCACATTTAAAGACATCTTCTTGCCAAACAATTGTCTTGTCTCTTTACACATTAACATCTTGCTTTATATTATTAATCAAATATGTTCTGCTCCAATTTACAATAGTTCATTTAAGAATGGGATTTCCATTGGCAAATGAGCTATAATCTGAATTACCAGACAAGTGAAGATTACCATATAGATAGGAATCAGTAGGTTTAGCTGATGTATCGCTTTCTTGTAATAACAGAAAACAAACTAAATGTCACCTCATAACGGTAATTCTTTACTGAAATCATCATGGAATTAACATGACACATGGTGTACAGTGGCATAGCTTTATATAACTTTCAAAAGGGATTAATTGTATATTTGTAAAGGAAAGATTTGCAGGGTTGCGGGAAGCAGTCACCGATTGGGTAGCTCTTTCAAAGAGATAGCACAGGTCAGATAGGCTGAATGGACTATTTTATGGTGTAAGTTTCCTTTTGTAATTTTTTCCAGTTAAGGGGCAATTTAGCATGGCCAATCCACCTACCCGGCACATCTCTGGGTTGTGGGGGTGAGATCCACACAGACACGGGGAGAATGTGCAAACTCTACACGGACTGTGACCCATGGCTGGGATCAAACCCAGGTCCTCAGCACCGCGCTAACCACCGTGCCACCGTGGGGTAAGTTTCTATGATATTTCACAAACAAAATAAGTCAAGAACCGGAATGGCCCATTAAACCCTTTGAAGTTTGGATGTTTTACAACCCGCTGGGCTAGTGAGCGGTCAATTCCAGCCCCACGTGACTCCACCCGGAGTTGCAACACAATTGAAATTAATAAACAATTTTTGCAAAACACGCAAAGTCTTTGGCCCTTGACTGCCAATAACCACAGTCACCGGGTTTGTAAAGTTCAACACAATTAATTCTATTAATAGCAATAACCATAAATATGCAGAAAATACAACTGATTAACTGTTATCTAATTCCTGATCCTCCCTCTTTAACTTGCTCTACTCTCTACACACACAGACACACTGTAATAAATCCACGGAGGCAGATGTCCCGTCGCCAGAATTCCTTTTATTTACAAACCCAACAGCTGAACAACCATGTCCATTCAGTCTGTCTGCTGTCTACACCGGGAGTGCAGAGGATCTGGCACTATATACACAGAAAGGGGTGCCTGACCTAAGTCATTACACACACAGACAGTCACACAATATGGACAAACAAACACAGAGGGGAAAAGAGGGGTGTAAAAATGTTAAGTTAAGAGGAAAATAATTTTTGGGTGGGAATTACTGGCTGTGTTGAGCCTGAAAGGCAGTGCAACATGGCCAGTAGTTACCGTAAGATCCCACTTCCGGGATCGACCCAGCTTCCCACACCTCGCGAGATCTAAGGCAATCTCACAAGATGTCTCAATTTGAATCCTGCCCATAGTGGGCGGAATCAGTATTTTTCAATCTGCATATGAGAATGAAGCAGCTAGTCCCCAGAGCTACCCAAGGTTTAGGACCTAACCCCTTTGCCTCAGACACCTCTGGCGAGTCCTGTTCAGTGCTGGTCCCCACATATGGGAACCAGATGGAATGACACTTGGGGGGGGGTCTTCCAGGGGATCAGAGGCCGCCAGCTGCTTGTTGTGTGGGCAGGGTGATAGCCTGGCACTGCTGGTGCCATCTGGGCACCTTGGCACTGCCAGCCTGGCAGTCCCACCTGCAGAGTGTAGTGAACTCAGCCCAACGCATCCCATTGATTCTGTCTACACTTCCCGCTGCCTCAGGAAGACAGACAGCATTGTCAGAGACCCCCTCCCACCCAGACATTGCCTTCTTCCAGACCCTTCCATCAGGCAGATGGTACAGAAATCTGAAGATCCGCACATCCAGACATAGGAACAGCTTCTTCCGCACAGCTACAAGACTCCTCAACGACTCCCCCTCGGACTGATCTGTTCCCTGTAAGAACACTATTCACGGCGCCCTATGCTGCTCTTGCTCATGTATTTGCTTTGCTTGGCCCCTTGTTCCGCACTGTAACCAATTACTGTTTGTCGATGAACCATTTGTCAATGTTCTCTGTTGATTATTCTTTTTGTCTACTGTGTATGTACTGTGTACGTTCCCTTGGCCGCAGAAAAATACTTTTCACTGTACCTCGGTGCATGTGACAATAAATCAAATCAAATCAGAAATCAAATCACTCCCGAGGACCCCCTTATAGGTGAGTTGGGCTTTGGGAAGGGTGTTCAGTCATGCATGGGGGTCGGGAGATTGGGACACCATTTTAAATAGGCAACCCAATCTCCGCCTGTACTGAAGAGTTCCGGCGAGCAGAGTTCATCAGTGCGGGAAATGGGACTAAGTGCAGCCACAGCGGGATAGTCCCTGCTGAGACCCCAAATTGAGTCCTGATAGATAGTGTGGCGTTTCTCGGCACTGTGAGCAGCAGGAGGAACCCGGCTAAGCGTGCTCGTCACGGGACCCTGTTCCAATTTGGTTGGATTGCGCCCTTTCAGGTGGTTGTCTTTGGGCAAACCTTCCTTCAATGTAGACTTTCAGTTCGAAGTTTCTGTTTCCAGTCTGTAATGATTTTCACTGTAGATTCATTCAGGTCTCTGCAGTTTCAGAAATACGGCAGTTATGCAGCTGTTCTGGACAATACAAGAGAGAAAGAGCAGCTCCTTTCTTTTGAGTGTACAGTACCTGACTGTGCTTTCCTTAGTTCTCTGAAAAATCAGCCCACTCAGGTAGAATCCATTCATCGTCTGTTACTGGGCAGAATACGGCCTTTTGTCCAGTTCATTGGCCACGAGCCAACCAATTGAACCAAGTCCCACCTATCTATCAGGTGCCAAAAAGTCTGAGTTCTGCCATCCAAAGGCTAGCACAGTGTACTCCTTTGTAACTTTTGAGGTCCCCACTTCCCCTTATTGACTTAAAGATACATGTCCATTAAGCATCCCTGGATCAAAATGAAAACGGCAAAAATAAAGAAAGGGGAAATAAGGGAAACAATAGGAAGGACCTGTCATAATATGCACTCATGTATATAATGAGATGCAGACAGGCAGTGATTGACACATAGGATGACCAATGAACACACAACACAGAACAACCAATCACCAGACAAGACACCACCACTATAAAGCTCACAGAGCATTGAGACTCCCGCTCTTTTCGGGACCCAGACACTGAGACAGTCAGAGTGCACAAGTCAGTGGGCACTATTGCCATGTGGTAGCTAGTAAGTCTGGTCGAGCCAGTAAGAAGTCGTCAGTAGGATTAGTAGAGTGTCAACCCACAGCTGAACATGTCCAGCCATTCTTAGTTTAAATAAAACCGTGTTGGATCATCTCTGGTGTTCGACGTTTGTTTCTAGCTTCCCTGCATCCAGTTGCAGTCAACGTCAAACCAACCCGCCTAATACATCAGGACCCTCATACATGTCAGCTGTGACTCAGTCGGTATCACTCTTGCCTGAATCAGAACACCAAAGATTGAGCACATGATCTAAGCTGCACTACATCGCAGGACTTGGGAGAAACTTGCATGAAGCAATACTCCGTCAGACGCAACCACCTACCTTCCACAAGGGCGGACGTCTCCCATCGGATCCCAGGATCATCCAGCAGCAGCCGCCGACCGAGAAAGCGAGGGAAATGCAGCGGTCTGCAGGTTAGACTGAAGCAACGCGGTTTCAAGACCCCTCTCCCCAGCATACTCCTGGCAAACGTCCAAGCGATTGAAAACAAGCTGGATGAACTTAACGCCAGACTTACCTCTCAGAGGGAAGTAAGAGACTGCTGTGTGCTCTGTTTCACAGAGACATGGCTCACCCCCGCCTCACCGGACTGTGCCATACAACCTGAAGGCTTCTCTATTCACCAGGCGGACCGCACGGCATCTTCAGGCAAAGCGAAGGGTGGAGGGGTTTGCCTCCTCATCAACTCCTCCTGGTGCTTGGATGTGGCAACCCTGACGACCGACTGCTCCCCAGACTTGGAATACCTGACCGTAAAGTGCCGCCCATACTATCTTCCACGTGAGTTCACTTCAGCCATTATCACAGCGGTCTACATCCCACCCCAGGCAGAAGTGAGGAAGGTGCTGGATGAACTGTACACAGTCATAAACAACTATGAAACAGAACACCCGGAGGCCTTGTTCATCGTGGCCGGAGACTTCAACAAAGCCAACCTCAAGTGTGTACTGCCAAAATTCCACCAGCACATCTCCTGTACCACCAGGGGTGACAACACTCTTGACCACTGCTACTCAAAAATCAAGGGCGCCTACCGTTCCATCCCCCGACCGCACTTTGGGAAATCAGACCATAAGACTGTGCTCCTTCTCCCGGCTTACAAGCAGAAACTCAAGCGGGAGAATCCAGCTAAGAAGGTTGTGCAGTGCTGGTCCGAGGAGACAGAAGAGCTCTTACGTGACTGCTTAGAGACAGTGGATTGGCCATATTTAAGACCAACTTAAATGAGTATGCCACCACCGTCACAGACTTCATCAGCAAATGTGTGGACGACTGCGTGCCAAAGAAAGCAGTACATACGTTCCCCAACCGGAAACCATGGCTCAACCGCGAGATTGACTCCCTACTGAAGGACGGATCTGAGGCGTTCAAGGCAGACGACCCTGTCCTATACAAGAAATCCAGGTACGACCTCCGCAAAGCCATCCGAGATGCCAAGAGAGAATATCAAACTAAGCTAGAGTCACAGACAGACTCTTGGCGGTTGTGGCAAGGACTAAACAACATAATGGGCTACAAAGCGAAGTCGAGCAGTATCTCTGGCAGCAGTGCAACCCTCCCCGATGAACTTAATGCATTCTATGCTCGGTTTGAGCAGGTAACCAACAACCCGCTATCGAGTGCCCCAGCAGCCCATAATTCACCCATACCCACCATCACAGTTTCCGAAGTCAGATCGGCCTTCCTGAAAGTGAACCCACGGAAGGCGACAGGCCCGGACGGGATCCCTGGGCATGCACTCAGAGCCTGCGCATACCAGCTGGCAGAGGTATTCACAGACATCTTTAACCTGTCCCTACTCCACTCCGAGGTCCCCACCTGCTTCAAGAAGACCACCATCATACCGGTACCAAAGAAGAACCAGGCAACATGCCTCAATGACTACCGCCCGGTGGCCCTGACATCGGTTGTAATGAAGTGCTTCGAGAGGCTGATCATGAAGCGCATCACCTCCATACTCCCGGAACGCCTTGACCCACTTCAATTCGCATACCGTCGCAACCGGTCCACATCAGACGCCATTTCCCTGGCCCTACACTCATCCCTAGAGCATCTCGAAAACAAGGACTCCTACATCAGACTCCTATTTATTGACTACAGCTCTGCCTTCAACACCATAATTCCAGCCAAGCTCATATCAAAGCTCCAAAAGCTAGGACTTGGCTCTCCACTCTGCAACTGGATCCTTGACTTTCTGACCAACAGACCACAATAGTAAGAATGAACACCAACTCCTCCTCCACAATAGTCCTCAATACCGGTGCCCCGCAAGGCTGCATACTTAGCCCCCTACTCTACTCCCTGTACACACACGACTGCGTGGCAAAACTTGGTTCCAACTCCATCTACAAGTTTGCTGACGATACGACCTCAGTGGGCCGGATCTCAAATAACGACGAGTCCGAATACAGGAGGGAGATAGAGAACCTTGTGGAATGGTGTAATGACAACAATCTCTCCCTCAATGCCAGCAAAACTAAAGATCTGGTCATCGACTTCAGGAAGCAAAGTACTGTACACACCCCTGTCAGCATCAACGGGGCCGAGGTGGAGATGGTGAGCAGTTTCAAATTCCTAGGGGTGCACATCACCAAAAATCTGTCCTGGTCCACTCACGTCGACGCTATCACCAAGAAAGCACAACAGCGCCTATACTTCCTCAGGAAACTAAGGAAATTCGGCATGTCCACATTAACCCTTACCGACTTTTACAGATGCACTATAGAAAGCATCCTATTGGGCTGCATCACAGCCTGGTATGGCAACTGCTCGGCCCAGGACCACAAGGAACTTCAGAGAGTCGTGAATGCCGCCCAGTCCATCACACGAACCTGCCTCCCATCCATGGACTCCATCTACACCTCCCGCTGCCGGGGGAAAAGCGGGCAGCATAATCAAGGATCCCTCCCACCCGGCTTACTCACTTTTCCAACTTCTTCCATCGGGCAGGAGATACAGAAGTCTGAGAACACGCACAAACAGACTCAAAAACAGCTTCTTCCCCACTGTCACCAGACTCCTAAATGACCCTCTTATTGACTGACCTCATTAACACTACACCCTGTATGCTTCAACCGATGCCAATGCTTATGTAGTTACATTGTATATCTTGTGTTGCCCTATTATGTATTCTCATGTATTCTCTTGAATTTTGTTTAATTCCCTTTTCTTCCATGTACTGAATGATCTGTTGAGCTGCTTGCAGAAAAATACTTTTCACTGTACCTCGGTACACGTGACAATAAACAAATCCAATCCAATCCAATCCTGATATTTCCATGGCTTGAAGCACTTCCATACATGAGCTGATTTTAGGAAGATGGTGATATGGGGAGGAGATTCAAAGTGTAAATAAACCAGAGCAATAAATATAAGTGCTGGTTTGGTAGAAATACCTAGCAGCTCAATCGTCATCTGAAAGGATATTTTTCAGCTCAGACACTGTGCGAGAACCCGTGATGAAGAGCTTACCTAAAACGTTGACATGCTTCGATTGTAAATATTTATTTAATATAAAATTAGTTGCAGAATGTGAGCTCTGCAACTCTCTGCCAGAAACCTGGGTTTGATTCCTGATTTCGGCTAACCCGTGCACTGGAACCTCACCCTGGAAAAAGGGTTCCCTTCCTTTGCCATTCAGATAAGCAGCTTGAGAATCAATCAAGAAGCAATACTGACCTGCTCCTAATACAAGACACATAAAGTAAGGCTGGATAAATCCCTCGTTCAATCATCTGTGACATATCTAATGAAGTCTATATGTGCATTATCTATCAAGGCAGGGTAATTGCAGTAGATCCACATTATTTCTGGTCTTGTTCCTTCAGAGCTATTTTATTGTATGAAATGGTTATTATTTAAAATGAAACCCACAATTTTATTCTCCTGACCGCTGATTTATTCTCGTTAGGGAAGAGACCATTTAACTTGGTGACAGGAGTCTCAGTCTCACACACTAAAACCAACAAGGTCAGAATGTAGCCACTCCAAACCCTGCCATGTATGATGTGGTATTTTCTAATGCAGACAGCCAAAACGTTGATGCATTATCAACCAATATCTACCTCTGAGCTGGAGATTTTAAGTTCCTATCCCACTCCAGGTTTTGTTTGTCACATACAAAGAGTTCATGATGTAGTTTAACAAGTTAGTAATTGGCCTGCTAATCCTTCCAGCACTCTCCCACTATTTGTCAAAGGGAAACATGGGCTGGATTCTCCACCGGCGAGATGCTCCGATTTGCCGGCAGCCCAGGGGATTCCCGACGGTGTGGGGCTGCCCGACAATGGGAAGCCCCATTGAGCAGCCGGCGTAACGGAGCATCCTGCCGGCGGGGTGAGTCAGAAACGTGGCGCGGTGGGGCGGAGAATTAAGTCCCATTTGTGTGTGATGATACGAAACAAACAACCAAACCAATTAGGTGAATTGGACCTTCTGAATTCCCCCTCAGTGTACCCAATAGGGCGCTGCAGTGTGGTGACTCGGGGATTTTCACTGTAACTTCATTGCAGTGTTAATGTAAGCCTACTTGTAACAATAATAAAGATTATAGGTAGGATTCCCCGACTCCCCGCCAATTCGGGGAATCCCCAGGGGGCAACGCGAATCCCACCTCGCCGCCGGCTGTCATATTCTCCGGCGCCAGTTTTCAGGTGGGGGCGGGGATCACGCTGCGCCGGTCGGGGGCCGTTGGCAGCAGTCCCTCCAGCAATTCTCTAGGCCCCAATGGGCCGAGCGTCAGTTTCTGGCCAGTCCCGCCAGCGTGGATTGGACATGGTCCCACACGGCGGGAACTGGCTGCTAGGCCGGCTGGTACGGCCCTCAGGGGGGTGCGGGGGGATCCGGCACTGGGGGGGGGGGGGCACCCACAGTGGCCTGGCCTACGATCGGGGCCCACCGATCTGCGGGCGGGCCGGTGCCATGGGGGCACCCCTTCCTTCCGCGCTGGCCCCTGTAGGGCTCCGCCATGGCCAGCGCGGAGAAGACACCCTGTGCATGCGCCAGAATACGCCGGCTGGTTTGCGCATGCGCTAAACCACGCCGGTGGTTCTGCGCATGTGCTAACCTGCGCAGTCCCTTTGCCACCGGTTGGCGTGGCGCAAAGCCCTCCGGCACCGGCCTGGCCCTCGGAAGTGCAGAGAATTCTGAAACTTCTGATTGGCCCGGCGGCGGAGTGTTTTGCGCCATTCTTGGCGCCGGCGTCGGGCCAATTCGACGATTGCGGTGAATCCCGCCTTATAGATTTTGATTTTAGGATGCAACAAATTTGTTGGATGATTTACACCTTGACTTTCTGAAGGCACTTACAGTTGGGAGACTTGTGAATTGAGCAAAAGTAGGCAGGGGCACTGACAGGGTGCCAGACTTGTACTGCCAGTGCCAAGCTGGCATTTGTGGCACAGCAGTGATTGGGCTGTGGTGTGCCCTGAATGGGTGTGGGGGGGGGGGGGGGTGGACCTATTATAGTGAGTTGGAGCTTGGGGGGAGATTTGGGGGTGACGTTGGGGACACAAGAGATCGGAACACCATTTTAAAATGCGTCCCGATCACTCATTGGACAGAGCAGCTACGGCGAGCGGAGCTCTCAGTGCAGGAACTGGAGATAAGTATCGGCTTATCGGGGAGTTTCCGGCTGAGGCTCCCAAACTATCCTGATGGGTATTAAATAGCGGGAAACACCCAGCTATTCTCGCACGCTACGGGATTCTGTCCCCATTTGGGTAGATTGAGCACAGAAACCTTTAGATTGTGCCCTTTAATCCATACGCATACTGCGAAAGAAGTGCACAAAAGGACTCATCATCTGAAGCAAGGACTCGTGTCTTTTCACCTTCATCTTATTATTTTTCCACCTTTCCCCCTTCTGTGTTTGTTTGTCCTGTGTGTGTGTGTGTGTGTAGGGAACGGGGCAATTAATGGGTTGTCAGGTATTAGCTCAACGCTAAGCAGCTGTGTTTACTGTATAGTTCAATTTGTTCTAGTTATAAATAAACATTCATTGTGTTTCAACTTACAAACCTGGTGACTATAATTCGTGAACAGCCAAGGACCAAAGAATTCAGGGATTATTAGACAAGAAATGGTATTTTATTCAGTTAAATAAATGCAGAAAGAACTAACTGTAACGTCAGCCAAATACTGGCAGTGTCAGAAAAGCAAATAATATTTTGTTCTGTATGCGAGTAAAAGTTCAAGGACGTGATGATAATGACACCACATGCATTTCACTGACTACTGGCCACTCTACAAAAAAAGCTCAGGACAGAGACCTAAGGAAAAAGTTAGATTCAAGCCCTTATACATTGACAAATGAAGAGACTAAGGAATTTCAATCCAGTTTCATTGGAAGAGACGATTATGAGAAGAAGGACATGGCTGTAGTTGTTCATATAATGAACTGAATCAGTAAGTTGGAAATGGAAAGAATGCAAATGCAGCATCAGAGAACCGGCTCAATTTATGAACTTAATCCAAACAATAACTTCCCCCTAAATGGGAAGTGGTCAGATGGAGCCCTGGAGACCTGAATGGCCTTTTCTCATCGCTGCATTCCTATATTCCTGACATTTGAATGAGTAATTCATGTATCTCGCGCTGTATCATTTAGAAATGATTAAAACCAGTCATTACCATGAACTGAGGCAGCAAAAGGCCATTCTCCCAAGGCTTATGCAGAATATTAACCAACACAATACTCCAGACAGATGCTGTTCTCAGACTTTCTTCTCCTCCCGCTCTCTCGGATTGGTCTTTGTGCAGGAAAATTCTTCCCCCCCCCCCCCCCCCCCCCCCCACCCCCCACCCCCCCCCCCACTCACTCACTTCTCTTGCCAAAAATACATACTGAGGAGTGCGGAACAGGACATAATAATGACCTACGTACCAATGCTGGTGGAATCTCACAACGCAGTCGACCTGTGAACATATCGTTCCAGTAAACCCTCTGTGAAGAGAAAGTAAAAAGTTACTGTAGAAGGGAAATTAATGTGAGGATTAGTTGCCCGCTTTGAGAATACATTAATATTAGTTGCTATTAAAGAAAAGGCACTTGCTAAAGCATGATGGGATTGCTTGGATTTGGATTTTGTTTATTGTCACGTGTACCGCGGTACAGTGAAAAGTATTTTTCTGTGAGCAGCTCAACGTAATTAATTACATGAAAAGAAAAGAAAAGAAAATGCATAATAGGGCAACACAAGGTACAGAATGTATCTACATAAACACTGGCATTGGGTGAAGCATACACGGGTGTAGTGTCAATGAGGTCAGTCCATAAAAGGGTCTTGACTATACTTTAACACTGTTTTTAGCCATATCTTAGGATGTTGGGTGAAGGTACCAAAATGCTGCTTCGAAACAGTGGGTGGAAATCTCTGAAAACGGGGCTATGTCCCTACGCCTGCGAGAGACCATGTGCAAATCACTCTGGACCTCGCGCCCATTTTGAAAGGGGCTTGCAGGGCCCCGGAGTACTCCACGCAGCTCCGACGGCTGACACAGAGCACCTGCACTTCCTGCCGCGGGTCCGTGCTTGCGAGCAGCAGTGGCCCCTTGCAACATGGTGGACCCACACAGCAAGCCGGCCCAACAATATAGGCCCCCCCAGATCGCGCGCACCCACCAATCAGTGGCCCCCATTTGCGAGCCTGGACACCCTGGAGGCCCCAACTGGTGACGGATCCCCTCCCCGCCCCCAACAGGGTGGCCGCAGACCGAGCTCCCACCGGGTGGAACCATGAGTGAACCACGCCAACGGGAACTCGGCCAGTTGTCAGCTGAGAATCGCCGCGGGGACAGCTTGCAATTGCCCCCGACGGGCGGCACGTCAGCGCGGGAGCACAACTGCCGGCGATGCTCCGGTCCGCAGAGAATCGCGGGAAGGCGTCGGACCCGATCATGGGTCTAATGCATTATTCTCCACCCCTGCGCCGAGCACGATTTTGGTGCAGAGGCTCGGAGAATCCCGGCCAGTATTTTAGTTTTGGCCTTATTATGCTGGCAAGTTGTTTTTAGCCAAGGGCAAGAAATACGTACATTCCTAAGGTTTGTTTAATATAAACATGGCTAGCCGGATACTGTTTTCCTACTAGAGCTGTTTATTTCAAACTATAAAGAGCTTTCTTCTGTCTGATCCCAGGGGCGGAATTCTTCGACCCCCCGGGGGGGTCGGAGAATCGCTCGGGGCTGGTGTCAATCCTGCCCCCGCCGCATCCCGAATTCTCTGCCCCCCGAGTTTCGGCGGGGGCAGGAATTGCGGTGCGCCGGTCGGCGGGCCCCCCGCGGCGATTCTCCGGCCCGCGATGGGCCGAAGTCCCGCGGCTGACGGGCCTCTCCCGCCGTTGGGATTGGCGGCGCGGGTGGGCTCCGGGGTCCTAGGGGGGAGGGGGGGGTGGCACGGGCCGATCTGACCCTGGGGGGTGCCCCCACACTGGCTTGGCCCGCGATCGGGGCCCACCGATCCGTAGGCGGGCCTGTGCCTTGGGGGCACTCTTTTTCTTCCGCCCCCGCCATGGCCTTCACCATGGCGGGGGCGGAAAAGACCCCCTCCCCTGCAGCCGCTCACGTCTGGCGCATGCGCGGACTTATGCCGGCTGGCGAAGTCCTTTCGGTCCCAGCTGGCGTGGCGCCAAAGGCCATTCACACCAGCCGGCGGAGTGCCAACCACTCAGCCGCGGGCCTAGCCCCTCAATGTGAGGGCTTGACGCCTAAAGGTGTGGAGAATTCCGACACTTTTGGGCAGCCCGGCGCCGGAGTGGTTTACGCCACTCCGACATGCCGGGACCCCCCGCCCCGCTGGGTAGGGGGGAATCCCGGCCCAGAGTGCTCTGGTATGACTATTAGCCATTGCAGCCTCTCCACGATAATTGTGTGAATAAAATTCCGGAAACGAATCTCCAAGTCTCTGTCTAATATTATTTCCATGACAGTTACTATCAATGGAATTATGTGTAAAAGAATTCCTACCAACTCTGTATGAAAGCACAAAGGCTACATACATGTTGAAGAAGAAAATGCTGCAAAATCTCAGCAGGTCTGGCAGCATCTGGCAGCGGCCCCGGACAGGCGCCGGAATGTGGCAGCTAGGGGCTTTTCACAGTAATTTCATTGAAGCCTACTCGTGACAATAAGCGATTTTCATTTCATTTTCATCTGTAGGGAGCTTAGCTCTTTTCTCTCCCTACAGATGCTGCCAGACCTGCTGAGATTTTCCAGCATTTTCTCTTTCTTTCAGATTCCAACATCTGCAGATATTTGCTTTTATACATGTTGAAGGACTTTCTCCATGTACCAGATGCCATTTTGCTGGACAGGAAGGTCTTTCTATTTTACAATCATATGAAAAATGAGCAGGAGTAGGCCATTCAGCCCCTTGAGCCTGCTCCGCTCTTAAATTAGAGCATGGCTGACCTGATAGTAACCTCAAATCTGCATCCCGCATACCCCCAATAACCTGTTAAGCATTTGCTTACTGAGAATCTTTCTACCTCTGCCATAAATTATTCAAATACTCAGCTTCCATCACCTTCTCAGGAAAAGAGTTCCAAAGACTCACGACCATCTGACTGAAAAAAATTGCCTCAACTCCATTTTTAAAGGCCGACTCTTTAGTTTTAAACAATAACTCCAAGTTCTAGATTCTACCAGAAGAGGAAACGTGAGATAGTGAGCATCCTATCCGGCTGCATCACAGCTTGGTATGGCAACTGCTCGGTCCAAGGTCGCAACAAACTGCAGAATGTGGTGAACTCAGCCCAACGCATCACACAAGTTTGCCACCCCCACATTGATTCTGTCTACACCTCCCGCTGCCTCAGGAAGGCAGACAGCATTATCAGAGACCCCTCCCACCCAGGCATTGCCTTCTTCCAGACCCTTCCATCAGGCAGAAGGTACAGAAGTCTGAAGACCCACACATCCAGACATAGGAACAGCTTCTTCCCCACAGCTACAAGATTCCTCAATGACTCCCCCTCAGACTAATTTGTTCCCTGTAAAAACACTATTCACGACGCCCTATGCTGCACTTGCTCATATATTTGCTTTGTTTGCATTGTTTGGCCACTTTTTACGCACTGTAACCAATCACTGTTTGTCAATGTACCATTTGTTAATGTTCTCTGTTGATTATTCTTTTTGTCTACTGTGTGCGTACTGTGTACGTTCCCTTGGCCGCAGGAAAATACTTTTCACTGTACTTCGGTACATGTGACAATAAATCAACTCAAACCAAATTAATTCCCCTCCACAACCACCCTGTCAAGATCACTCAGGATCTTAAGTTTCAATTAACTGTCTCTTACTCTTTCTTCTAAACTCCAGTGGATACAAACCTAGCTTGTTCAATCTTTCCTCAGAAGAAACCCACCCATTCCAGGTATTAGTCTGGTAAACCTTTTCTGAAATGATTCCAATGCATTTACATCCTTCCTTATATAATTCAAAGTATTGTCTTGCATTATTGACTTTGTCTGTATATGTGTTTCTGGAACCCACCTCTTCATTCACTTGAGGAAGGAGCTGTGCTCCGAAAGCTAGTGATTCGAAACAAACCTGTTGGACTTTAACCTGGTGTTGTAAGACTTCTTACTTAGATAAGGTGATCAATACTGTGCACAATACTCTAGGTCTCACTAATGCCCTGTACAACTGAAACATAACTTCCCTACTTTTGTATTCATTTCCTTTAACAATAAATGCTAACAGTTAGGATACCGGACCAGGCCTGAATTTTTGGGAGGATACCAGACGAGAAACCCCAAACAATTTGCAATTTTTAAAACCGTGAGGAAAGGATACTTCACCCCAGAAGTGATGACTCTGACCAGTAGGTATTCTTTATGTTAAAACAAACTTTAATTTAAACACAGTATTAACCACATTAATATTAAAGAAATAACTTTACAATTAAAAGTTAAACAGTTCTGAAATAAAAGGAAAGACTTTAACTCACTATCTACACCTGCCACTATATATATTCCAACAAAGCAACCCAATGCAGTTCAAAATCCGCTCATAAATAAAGTTAGAAATCAGGGTTACTTGCTGTTCTCTGTCCAGACCTTTGGAGAGAGACCCTTTCAGGAACAACCTGAAAATCTTTCTATCTTGTCAGACTCAAATCAATAGCCAAACTGCCAAAACCACAGACAGATCTGGTTCCTCCCATTAATTACATAATCTATATCCCACTAAGATGTCCCAAGGCTCGCTTAGCTGGGACAAAACACTATCCTTCATTAATTATCTACACCCCAGGCAACCTCCAAACACATAAACAATATTCCATTAGCCATCTCTCTGCAAACAAGTAACTGGTTAAAATCAATGATTACCTCACCTTTATGGCTCCTTATGGTCACAGCTTTAGCAGGCATGCGCCTGCGTGTATTTTAAACAGGGTTTCTAAAACATTACTGCAACATAGTATAAAATATAATATATAGCAATTTCCTACATTTATCATATAACATTCTATTCACTTTCCTGATTACTTGCTGTACCTGCATACTAGCCTTTTGTGATTCAAGCATCACAGCATCGACTCCCATTATCACTATAAGCTGTTGCCACAATAAGACAGGTTGTTTTCAAGACACAATATGGACTTTAATATCTGGTAAATTGCTTATGAAGCAATCATCCTTTCGAAATTCAGCGATGACAGTTTCTTACCATCTCTGATAGTAGACTCGCACCGGCTTTTCCTCAGGACTGCCTATCATTGTGATATCCCAGTAATACCTGTCATCTGAATGTGATTTCTGTTTTTCATTGAGTCTTTGCTTGTCTGGGATAGGTCAATATGTAGAACAGAGTAACTGAGTAGAAATGCTAAATTAGGCAGCCCTGCTTCACTTCAAATAATGCGAATGCCGGCAACTCTTAAAATGTTCATGGATTTGCCATCAACATTTTCCTTTTGACGAAGAGGTGGTTCAGTGAGGAAATGTAACGCACGTCGGCGGCGGACTGCTAATTGTGCCCTATAGATCGGGGGCCCTGATTCAATCCCTGCCTGTCCTGAGTCAGCTGAGCCCTGTTCCAGGAGAGGTTGAGGGTGTTACACAGTTGGGCTCTGTCCTGTTGGATTTGCAATCAAAGATCACGGGCCGAATTCTCCACCACCGCCGTTGGGGAATTGCCCGGGGCCGGCGTAAATCCCGCAAAAGGTTCTTGCATTGTATTTGGCAGTATATTTAGAAACGGATAACTGAATTGAATGGTATTTAATATGGTTTATACATTTGTTAAATATAAGCAAAATTGCAGCTCCCCCTGAAGTGAATTTGATGGGAGAAACATGACATATAAGATAAATATTTTTGTATTTTTTTGAATAATTGAGAAATCCACATGAAGGGACACAAGCCATGTGAAAATATCGAGCAAATGGCTGAATCAGGAAGTGTTGATAGTTTGCATATTATGAACAATGAAAGTAAAGACCTTTTGGCCTGTCCAGCCTGCCGCACATCTGATCCCTCTTGCATCACAAGACGTCCACCTCCACCTGGAAACCACCAGGAAGAGGTGAAAAAACAAGTCGGAATCCAGGCCAATTTTACAGAAGATAAGGAAAACAAAATGTGGAAATTTCCTCTCCAACCCCCCCCCCCCCCCCCCGCTTAAGTATCCAAAAACATGTCTCGGAAATCACTCTGATACTAATCATCTACCCTTTGCACAGACCATTTTTCTCCACCCCAACCAGAATCAGGCAAAGCACTTAGCTGGAGGAATTCAGGACATTATTGTTCATTGCAGGAGTCAACTGCGTGTTCCACAGTTTCATTATGTTCTCTATGAATAGAACCAGCTCCTGACATCTAAGCTCAATCTGGCCTTATACAATTAACATTGAGAGTCCTGGTCCTCCCTAATGTATTTAATTAAAATAAACTGCCAGCTCAAATACAACCTCTTCCCTCTATCCTCTTTTCAACCTCAATCAGATCACCCTTAAGAATACGCTTCTCTGAAGTATAAAAGGCAAACTCTTTAAGCTTATCTTGATACATGAAATGCTTTACACTGGGAAGTAGTCTAGTGGTGCCCTACTGACGCCTTTCTGAATCCCCAATTGCACCCACTTTGTGAGGAGACCAAATTTGACACAATATTCCAACTGAGGCCTGACTATGGTCTTGGAAAAGAACAAAATGCTCTGAGGAACATCTTCAATAGCAAAAGGGCAGACTCTCTCATGCCTGTGAAGAGTTTGGCTTGACCATCAGCACTTGGAAGACAATGTCATTGTCTAGGGTATTGTCATTCCGCCATCTATCAGCATTGAAGATGTGACTCTGGAGACTATGGACAGCTTCACGTATCTAAGCTCTACAATCAATAGCAATTTGTCACTTGATGCTAAAATCAACACACACATCGCAGAAGTTGCATCTGTTATGTACAAGCTGCATAAGAGAGTGTGGAACAACAACTTGACTGTGAACACCAGACTGCAAATTTATGAAGCCTACATCCACAACGCACTCCTCTATAGTGGTGAGACCCGGACAACACGTGCTAGGCAGGAGAAAAGGCCGAACAATTTCTACCTTCGCTGCCTCAGACATATCCTCGGCATCACTTGGCAGGACAAGGATATCAACTAGGATGTCTGAAGTCTACTAATTGCCATTACCAATCCAATGATGTCAGCACTGACTCGAACGTTTTCATCAGACGGTTGACGGCCGTATACACGAGGACCTTATGTACATTGACCTGGCATTACGTTCCCGGACCAGACCCCAATAGTTTCTAGGATGCTGGACAGAAACTCCAATATTTTATTTAATTTGTAAGACTGTGAAGAAAGGATACTTCACTCCAGGAGTGATTCCACACACACATAGGGATATGATATATTAAAATATGCACACATAGGGATATGATATACTAGGCTACAAATCCAGAGACCCAGGATAATGCTCTGTGGTCCTGGGTTCGAATTCCACCTTGGCAGATGTGGAAATTTGAATTTAATAAAAATCTGGAATTAAAAGTCTAATGATGACTATGAAACTATTGCCAATTGTCAGAGAAGGAAATGTGCCATCCTTACCCAGTCTGGCCTACATGTGATGCCAGAGCCACGCAGCGATGCAGTTGACTTTTAACTGCCCCCCTTTGGCATGGCCTTGCAAGCCACTCAGTTCAAGGGCAATTAGGGATGGGTAACAAATGCTGACCCAGCCAGCGATGCCCATATTCCAGGAACAAATAAGAAAACAAAGCTTTGGGTGTGATTCTCTGGAAAGATTCCTGAGTATTGTAGCGAGCAGAAGCTGCCGCGAGCTTCCCAACCCTCGTCCTTGAGGCCGGAAATGCGATTAATTGGTGCATTTAACGAGGCCTCACAGGCTTCGCGCTGCAAATGAAGGCTCGCCAGCTGATTCACTGACACCGCGCTCGCTTGCCCTCCGCTAACAAGGGCGAGCAGCAATTAAGCTGCACTTGCTCAGCTAACCCGACCAAGCTCGCAACAATGGCGCAGAGGAAACTTGCCGCAAGATTCGGGGAAGCAAACCTGGCAAGGCTGCGAGGCGCTGAGCATCTCTTACAGGCTTACCCAAGCTGATGGAGATGATAGGGAGCAGCTGGGATATTCCAGCTTACCCAAGCTGATGGAGATGATAGGGAGCAGCTGGGATATTCCAGCTTATCCCAAGCTGATGGAGATGATAGGGAGCAGCTGGGATATTCCAGCTTACCCAAGCTGATGGAGATGATAGGGAGCAGCTGGGATATTCCAGCTTATCCCAAGCTGATGGAGATGATAGGGAGCAGCTGGGATATTCCGGCTTATCCAAGCTGATGGAGATGATAGGGAGCAGCTGGGATATTCCAGCTTATCCCAAGCTGATGGAGATGATAGGGAGCAGCTGGGATATTCCGGCTTATCCCAAGCTGATGGAGATGATAGGGAGCAGCTGGGATATTCCAGCTTACCCAAACTGATGGAGATGATAGGGAGCAGCTGGGATATTCCGGCATATCCCAAGCTGATGGAGATGATAGGGAACAGCTGGGATATTCCGGCTTATCCCAAGCTGATGGAGATGATAGGGAACAGCTGGGATATTCCGGCATATCCCAAGCTGATGGAAATGATAGGGAGCAGCTGGGATATTCCGGCTTATCCCAAGCTGATGGAGATGATAGGGAACAGCTGGGATATTCCGGCATATCCCAAGCTGATGGAGATGATAGGGAGCAGCTGGAATATTCCGGCTTATCCTAAACTGGTGGAGATGATAGGGAGCAGCTGGGATATTCAGAGGGAGATATCAGCAACACTCCAGAAGATCGATAGCCGCTTGGAGGAGTCCCAGAGGCTAGGGTTACTGGAGCTGTCACCGTCAATACGTTGCACCGAAGTCAACACTGCTAGGGTGGCGACCGCAGTGGAGAGTCCGGTGCACGACGTCGGCAACATTAGTGAAGGTGGCCGTGGTGTTGCGTAGTCGGTGACAGCCATGGCAAAGGGTCTCAGCAGAATGTCTGGCTTGCTGGTGGATGTCACCCAGTACCCGATCGACCTTGATGAGGTTCTGCAACACCTTTGGGAGAGTGGGGAATTGTACCACACATTAAACACCCTTGTGCACAACCAATATGGTTCCTGTCACTTTCTTCTGCATTGCAGCCGACCTCCAAACCCTTGACCCATCTCTCCAGGCATCCCCCCTCCCTGGCATGCCGCGTGCAGTGGTAGGTGTGAATGAGTACTCAGTCGACAGGCGGAGGTCAGATTATGGCATTGATAGAGGACCACTGGCGCTCTGCTCTCTGTGGGTTATCATCACCCACCCTGGCTCAACAATGACCTGCTGACAGTGTTGAGACAGCCTCAGTGTCCTGGTGTGATGTGACACAGACCCTGGGAGGGTGGGAAATCGGAGTGGGGGGTGACGGACCAGGCCACGTCCTGAGTAAATTGGGCGAATATGAGGTCCTCCCTGGCCCTCTGGGTTTGCTGGACACTCGCCGCTACCACCTGTCTTGCAGCCTCCGGCTGGTCCTCAGGTTCCTCCCAGGCCTCTGCTGGTTCGGCGCCTCATCATCATCCTCCTCCTCCATCACCTTGGAGTTGGCCACATGTTCCACATCACCAACCTCAAGCTCGTCGCCCCGCTGCTGTGCGTGGTTGTGGAGGACACTGCAGACCACCACAAAGCCGGCAACCCTCTGGAGTGCACCACCGGAGCGGTCGAGGTATCAGAACAGCAAGGTATTTGAGGAGTCTGATGCACTGCACAATCACATGGGCCTCGTTGTATTGGGTCTCCGCTTTGGTCTCCGGTCTCCGTACTGGCATCATAAGCCAGGTCCACCGCGGGTACCCATTATCCCCCAACAGCCAGCCACCCATCCTGGGGTGGTCCTCGAAGAGGCTGGGGATGACCGACTGGCCCAGCTGTTATGGAAACTTCCTGGGGAGTGTGTACACATGTGCATGATCTTGATGCTAAAACTTTGAATATATTCAAGAGGCGGCCGGATATAGAACTTGGGGAGAATGGGATCAAAGGCTACGGGGAGAAAGCAGGATTAGGCTATTGATCTGGATGATCAGCCATGATCTTGATGAATGGCGAAGCAGGCTCGAAGGGCCAAAAGACCTCCTCCTGCTCCTATCTTCTATGTATCTATGTATGTATCTTCATGTGGTGTTTGCACATGAGCTGTATGTTCAGAGAGTGGAATCCCTTTCTGTTAATGGCCTGGTGAGCGCAGGGCAACATGCATGGCATCTATTACACCCTGGACCTGGGCATCCCAACAGTGATGGAGAAACCTGCATATGGGGCATCTTGCAGGGCTGGGCCATGTCAAAGATGATGCAGTCTTCCACCCAGGCATACAGGCATCCATTTTCTGTTGGATGCACCTGTGGGCTGTGGCCTGTGAGATAATAATAATCTTTATTAGTGCCACAAGTAGGTTTACATTAACACTGCAATGAAGTTACTGAAAATCCCCTCGTTGCCACAACTGGCACCTCTTCGGGTACATAGAGGAAGAATTCAGAATGTCCAATTCACCTAATGGAACGTCTTTCGGGACTTATGGGAGGAAACCGGAGCACCCGGAGGAAACCCACGCAGACACGGGGAGAACATACAGACTCCACAGACAGTGACCCAAGCAGGGAATGGAACCCGGGTCCCTGGAGCTGTGAAGCAACAGTGCTAACCAATGTGCTATCGTGCTGCCCAATACCGCATAGGTCCCCACTTGAGCCCTGGAATGATCCCGAGGCGTAAACGTTCCGGGGGGGGGGGGGGGGGGGTGGGGTGACCTTGACGGCCACCAGGAGAGGAGATCCTTCTCCATGTGGTGCCAAGTCCACAAGGACATGGCACAGGTGTCGTACGTTCTCCTTGCTGAGGCGGAGCCTCCTGCGGCACATGCTGTCCGTCATCTGTTCAAACGTACAGCGACAACTGTACACCCTGGGCCATCACAGGACTCCCACTCTGGGTCCCCCTCTGGCCTGATTGGCAGCTGGGTCCTCAGGGTATGGGGTGGGCTCTGGCGCATGATCCGCTATATCGAGCATCTATTGACGCTGCTGCTACCGCCGTCTCGGGCGTTTGGTCGGATGGCCGAGCAGCAGCACCACGAGGGCAACTTCTGTGTCCAATATTCCTGCCATAGCGTTCAATATCTGTAAGGCATTGGGACAGGGTGTCAGACTGACAAACAGCCGTGACTCCCACCCCGGGACCCTGCGTTCCCTCATTGATCCTCCGCTCCTCCCCACCCGGAACACCCTGCCCAAGCACACCCAGCCACAGGGGGCACCCCTCAACCGGACCCCAGACCCTGTACTCCAGACACCCGCTCGTAACGTCACCTGGACCGGGGGCTGGTCCCCTTCCTGTGGCACCCACCCACCCTGTGGCCGTGGACATGTCCCCGGAGCTGTGTTCCTTCCCCTGGGTGTTTGGATACTGGCTGCTGCGTGTGTGGTGTTGCCTGCCGCAGTGTCCAGGGCATCAGAGTCTGATTGGGATGCTGGGCAATGACTCAACATGCAACATGGCCCACCCACCCACGGGGATCCACTTGGGATGTGTGAAGTGGTCACTTAACCACGATTGCCAATTCCCTATTAGCAATAGCCTTCAGCCATACGGCTCAGGAAGCAATTCAATCTCCATTACCATGAAAATGTATGCATGGCGAGGAATCCTTTAGCTGCAAGCCATTTCTTCATTTCTATTAGTGGGCTTTGGTTGACTGCTTCCACAAACACAGCTGTCAGCCTTGATTCATTCAACTGCCGTCATGGATGAGCAACTATGAAGTGCTGTAACCATAATGTTTACAAACATCAACCACTTTAAAGAGAGTAAAGTTCTGTCAATTTCCAGCTCAACACTTCAAAATCACTCAAGTATGAACGGGAGTGATTGGAAGGCACTTAACTCTCTTTGAAGCTGTTTGTGAAAGCTGTCAATCACAGCCCACTGAGAGAAATGAATGAATGAATGTCTTGCAGCTAAAGGATCTGAGGGGTTTAAACACAGGTCACCGCTTTTCTCCTTTCAGGAATGGAGACATGATGCATGCCCAAGTGAGTGTTACAAAATTAGTTATTTTTCACTGCCCCTGTCTGGACTTCTCTTTAGCTCCGAGACAGGGGCCTCAATGGGGGTACCTTTAGGTTGGGAGTCTCTGTGGGGGGGGGCTTCCTTTAGTTAGGGAGTGTCTGTGGGGGGTCCCTTTAGTTAGGGGGTCTCTGATAGGGGGTCCCTTTAGTTAGGGGGTCTCTGTTGGGAGTCCATTTAGTTGGGGTGATCTGTGGGGGGAGTCGCTTTAGGTAAGGGTCTTGGGGGTCCCCTATTGAGAAAGTGTCTGGGAGGTCCTCCTAGTCAGGAAATCGTTGTGGTGTTCCCTTATCCGGGGGGTCTCCTGGGGGGTCTACCTATCTGGAAGTTCTCCCATTTTAGGGGATCTCTGGGGGGACCATGAGGGGGTGGTTGGTAGAGAGGTGGGCAAGTCATGCATTGGGGGGGGAGAAACTACCTTTTGGTGTTACCCCCTTGGCCCATGACGAGATCCACCAGATACAAATTCTACCCACATGATTCCCAGTCCAGAGGACCGGAGAATCGAGAGGGTCCGGAGACTCTGGTGCTGGGCCCACTAAGTGGATGCAAATCGGTCATCAGGAGCCATTTGCAGCCATTAGCATTCACCGGTTGATGCGTGGGCACGAAGCCCTATCCTGCCACCAGCAGGGGGCCTGAGCATAGCGGTCGGTTCGGCACCCAGCACAAACCTTGATTCTGGCCGGGCGTCTGATTCTCCGCCCGATTGTGATTTGCTTTGCCGGCATCGAGGGATGGAGAATCCCGGCCCATATCTCCAATTATCTACTCAGATAAATTCTGCACCTTCTCAGTCCTCTGTCTTCATCTACAGTAAAATGAATCAAAGACTGCCATGCCTGATTGGAACTTCTGAACCACACTAGGTGATGTTGAACACAGAATTTACCATCAAGATACAAACCATCGGCTCAAGAACCATAGAATCCCTACAGTGCAGGAGGCCATTCAGCCCATTGAGTCTCCACCCTATTCCTGAAACGCCACATAAACTGCACATCTTTGGATTGTGGGAGGAAAGCGGAGCCTCTGCAGGAAACCCATGCAGACAAGGGGCTAACGTGCAAATTCCACACAGGCAGACACCCAAGGCTGGAATCAAAGCCAGGTCACTGAGTAATGGCCACCTGGGAAGAAGGATACCTGCAAATAAGATATGAAGAAGGAAAGTCCCGAGCGCTGTGAGACAGCGGTGCTCATCACTGTGCCACCATGCTGACTGAGATAGAAGACTGCCTAACATAAAGAGAGGAACTAAACTGCATGCTTTGTCTTACAGTCATCAACAACTTATATTAGTTAGATGGCACCTTTAAGTTAGTAAAACACCCAAGAACCTAAGCAGGAGCCTTATTAAACCAAACTGAACCACAAAAGGAGGTATTAGGCCAGATGAACACAATTTTGGTCAAAAGAAGTCGGTTTATAGGAGAATCTTAGAGGATGAAAGAGAGGTAGAGATTCAGAGTGCGTATAAGGAGGCAGCTTGAGGGTTCGGCAGCTCAAGGCCTTCAATGGTGGAGTGACTAAAATCGAGAATGTTCAAGAGGCTAGAATTGGACATTATTATAAGTTCACCTCTAACTTTTCAATCTAGCTATTACGTGAAGGCATTACTCACAAACCTTTTGAGAACTATGCATGGAAATGGCCAGATTGCCTTCTTTCTCCATCTTCCTTAATGTTTTTCATTGAAGAGTGCATGTATGTTGAGCCCTGTCTAAATGCCTAATACCGCACAGTTCCAAATGAAACATAATTTTACAGACACAAGCCCAATCCCCCAACATGCAGAGGTCTGCCTGAAGCAGTCAAATTAGAATTTTATCACTGACTCCGTGACTGGTCACAATGGAAACCATCTGTCTGAGTTGATCATATGTCAGTTTAAACTGCTCTACTAATTCGGACTGCACCACATTACAGTTTCTACCTTGTAAGCATCAATCAGCCAGCTTAATCCCTTTCCTCTAACTTGAATCCCTCAACGCTTAATTCGCTGTATCCCATTTCATTTTCTGAAATTGCCATGTACAAGTGTATTAATGTTTATAATAATGTCAGATCATTTCAACTCCAGTTTGCTAAAACTATTATGTACAAAGAAAGTAGCTAACAGTCATTTCTCTACACAGAGCACTTTAGATGCCAAAACTGAAGGCTGCAAAATGGACTCTTTATAGCGATTTTACATGTATATATTATAATTTAAATTAAACAAAGAATTCTTCAATGTACGAATTTTGCCAGACTCCACAGAGAGCAAAAATATGAAACACACACATTGGGTGAAATCAGCTGCTATTGTACAGCTGACACAACAAGGCAGACAATTTGTGCTTTTTTCATCGATGCCAGTTTCATTTTAATTATAGGACATTAATACTGATGTGTTATCTTCCTTGTTTACTGTAACTAACTTAAAAATAAATCCCAAGGCAGTTCAGAGAAGCACAATTAGCTATAAATTGGCAATAGGCCAAAGAAGGCACTATTAGGAGGAGTAAGGAGGGGCAATGAGGGGTAACAAGGGGTAAGGAGAGGTAAGGATGGGTAAGGAGGGGCAAGGAGGGGTAAGGAAGGGTAAGGATGGGTAAGGAGTGGCAAGGAGGGGAAAGAGGGAAAGGAGGGGTAAGGAGGGGTAAGGATGGGTAAGGATGGGTAAGGAGGGGTAAGGATGGGTAAGGATGGGTAAGGAGTGGCAAGGAGGGGAAAGAGGGAAAGGATGGGTAAGGAAGGGTAAGGAGGGGTGAGGAGGGACAAGGAGTGGCAAGGAGGGGTAAGGATGGGTAAGGATGGGTAAGGAGGGGTAAGGAGGGGTAAGGATGGGTAAGGAATGGTAAGGAGGGGTAAGGAGGGGCAAGGAGGGGAAAGAGGGAAAGGAGGGGTAAGGAGAGGTAAGGATGGGTAAGGAGGGGTAAGGATGGGTAAGGATGGATAAGGAGGGGTAATGATGGGTAAGGAGGGGTAAGGATGGGTAAGGATGGGTAAGGAGGGGTAAGGAGGGGTAAGGAGGGGTAAGGATGGGTAAGGATGGGTAAGGAGGGACAAGGAGGGGCAAGGAGGGGAAAGAGGGTAAGGAGGGGTAAGGAGGGGTAAGGATGGGTAAGGAGGGGTAAGGAGGGACAAGGAGGGACAAGGAGGGACAAGGAGGGGCAAGGAGGGGCAAGGAGGGGCAAGGAGGGGCAAGGGGGAAAGGAGGGGTAGAGAGGGATAAGGAAGGGTAAGGATGGGTAAGGGGGAAGGAGGAGTAAGGAAGGGTAAGGATGGGTAAGGAGTGGCAAGGAGGGGTAAGGAGGGGTAAGGAGCTGGAAGGAAGGGTAAGAATTGGTAAGGAAGAGTAAGGATGGGTAAGGAGGGGCAAGGATGGGCAAGGAGTGGCAAGGAGGGGTAAGGAAGGGTAAGGATGGGTAAGGAGAGGTAAGGAGGGGTAAGGAGGGGTAAGAATGGGTAAGGAGAGGTAAGGAGGAACAAGGAGGGGAAAGAGGGAAAGGAGGGGTAAGGAGAGGTAAGGAGGGGTAAGGAGAGGTAAGGAGGGGTAAGGAGGGGTAAGGATGGGTAAGGAGGGGTAAGGAGGGGACAAGGAGGGACAAGGAGGGACAAGGAGGGACGAGGAGGGGCAAGGAGGGGCAAGGAGGGGCAAGGGGGAAAGGAGGGGTAAAGAGGGATAAGGAAGGGTAAGGATCGGTAAGGAGGGGTAAGGAGAAGTAAGGATGGGAAAGGAGGGGGTAAGGAGGGGTAAGGGGCTAAGGAAGGGTAAGGAGGGACAAGGAGAGACACGGAGGGGCAAGGAAGTGCAAGGAGTGGCAAGGGGGAAAGGAGGGGTAGAGAGGGATAAGGAAGGGTAAGGATGGGTAAGGGGGAAAGGAGGAGTAAGGATGGGTAAGGAGTGGCAAGGAGGGGTAAGGAGGGGTAAGGAGCTGGAAGGAAGGGTAAGAATTGGTAAGGAAGAGTAAGGATGGGTAAGGAGGGGTAAGGATGGGTAAGGAAGGGTAAGAATGGGTATGGAAGGGTAAGAATGGGTAAGGAAGAGTAAGGAGGGGCAAGGAGGGGCAAGGGTGGGTAAGGAGAGGCAAGGAGGCGTAAGGAAGGGTAAGGATGGGTAAGGAAGGGTAAGGAAGGGTAAGGAGGGGTAAGGCGGTAAGGAGGGGTAAGAAGGGGTAAGGAGAGGTAAGGAGGGGTAAGGGTGTAAGGAATGGTAAGGAAGGGTAAGGAGGGGTAAGGAGCTGGAAGGAAGGGTAAGAATTGGTAAGGAAGAGTAAGGATGGGTAAGGAGGGGAATGAATGGGTAAGGAAGGGTAAGGATGGGTAAGGAAGGGTAAGAATGGGTAAGGAAGGGTAAGGAAGGGTAAGGAAGGGTAAGGAGGGGTAAGGAGGGGTAAGGAGGGGTAAGGATGGGTAAGGAAGGGTAAGAATGGGTAAGGGAGGGTAAGAATGGGTAAGGAAGGGTAAGGGTGTGTAAGGAGGGGCAAGGAGGGGCAATGGTGGGTAAGGAGAGGCAAGGAGGGGTAAGGAAGGGTAAGGAAGGGTAAGAATGGGTAAGGAAGGGCAAGAATGGGTAAGGAAGGGTAAGGGTGTGTAAGGAGGGGCAAGGAGGGGCAAGGGTGGGTAAGGAGAGGCAAGGAGGGGTAAGGAAGGGTAAGGAGGGGTAAGGCGGTAAGGAGGGGTAAGGGTGTAAGGAATGGTAAGGAGGGGTAAGGATGGGTAAGGAAGGGTAAGGGGTAAGGAAGGGTAAGATGGGGTAAGGATGGGTAAGGGGCAAAGGAGGGGTAAGGAAGGGTAAGGATGGGTAAGGATGTGTAAAGATGGGTGAGGAGGGGTATGGAGGTGTAAGGAGGGGTAAGGAGAGGTAAGGATGGGTAAGGAGGGGTGAGGAGAGGTAAGGAGGGATAAGGAGAGTTGAGGAGGGGTAAGGAGGGGTAAGGAGGGTTAAGGAGGGTTAAGGAGGGGTAAGGAAGGATAAAGAAGGGTAAAGAAGGGTAAGGAAAATCAGGACTATATCTAACATCTATCTCATAAACACTGCGTTTTCTCATTTTGTAACAGTCTATTGTAAATTAAGGTTTTCTTATCCCTTGAGTCCATGCGCTTATTTAAAGTAAAGGGTTCAGAATTATCCAAAACCCAACCAGGAAGACAAGGAGATGGAAGATTAATATATATTGTTGTTCCTTCATTGTCACTGGGTCAAATCCCTCAAGTTTTGTACCTAGCACCATGGTGGGAGCAGCAATGTGGTGCAGTACTGCAGAGGTACAAGAAGGTGGCCACTACTGAAGGGAAACTAGGGGCTTGTCTCTCCATTTTTGGGACAAAGTCTCCACGCCATCAGGAAAACCGTGGCCTTTTACGCCAGGACAACAGGCTTCGAAAGGCCACAGATTCCCTGTTTTGCTGGAGGCTAGCAGACAGCCGTTGTAAAGCTCTTGGTGCTGATATGGACCCCCGCACTTCTGGATCAGAGGTCCCGTATGCGCTACACGGCGGCGGCCTCCAGCAGCCGCGCTCCATGGTGGACTCAGCCCGCAGACCCGCATCAGCCGCTCACATGCCCTGGACTGCCCACACACATTGCCCCCAGCCCCGAATGACTTCCCCACTGCCCGCCGATCAGCCCTTCCCCGACTGTGCCGGCCCCAGACTGAGTCCGCAGCCACCACGCGAGGATCACGGACGGTGGGACCATGAGACAGAATTCGGCAGTGGCCTGAGGCGGTGGATACTCGGCGTGGCGTACTCCACGAGTACACCGATTTTTGGGGGGGGCAGAGAATAGCGGAACTGGCGCCACTCCCGATTTCATGCGCGAAAACGGATTCTCCGCCCCGTCACCAAATGTGATTTTGGCGTCGGTGGGCGGAGATTCCAGCCCTAGATATGGGCAATAAAAGCCCACCTTGTCATCTGCAGAAAAATATATTTTTGAATGGCTATTTTTAGTGTGTACACCTAAACAATGTGGGCTTTTCAAATGTGGAAACCATCACAGCCCAATTCTGTCTTCATCAGGCTTCATGTACTTATTGTACAGCAGGATTTAACTGGATTTACCCTGAAGAAAGGGGACTCCTGTCTGATTGCTTTTCCACCCTCCCCAAGTCTGATTCTGCCATACCTGGAACTGCACTGCAGATCAGAGAAACAATATAGACTGGGACTGAAACCTGGAACCTTCCAGATCCACACATGACTCAGTCTCCAAATGATGCAGTCATCCAGCAGTTATCAGAGAAGGGCCTATATCCCCAGCAATCTCTTTGAATACAACTCCTACCAGCCTTGTTCACATCATTTTCACTCTTTAATTTTATTGGGATTAAATTTATTGGATGACATGCTAACCAGTAAAACAAATCTGAATTGCTAATAGTCTCATATGATAGGGTAATGTGCTCTGCTGCATTCACTTTATAATTAATTTGGTTTATATATAGAATATTGGGCAAGTAGGAATAATTACAAGAACATAATGAAATCAAGGAGTTCATGTAACTCCATGAACCACGAGAGGAATGCTCAAACACATGCTAATGTTGGTCACGTGTTATACACAGCGTTGGCTGAGTGACAAGAAACAGAGTAATGGTGAATGGCTGTTTTTCTAACTGGGGCAAGACAAACAGAGGGGTTTCCCCAGGGGCTGGTGTTAGGACTGATGCTTTCCTCTGTCTATCTTAATGACTTACACTTGGATAAGGACGTCATTCCAAAATTTGCTAATGACAAAAAACTTGGAAGTATTGTGAAAGGTGAGGAGGATAGTGATCGACGTCACAAGGACATAGACAGGCCAATGGATTGGGTGGATGCAGGGCAAATGAAATTTAACGTGGAGAAATGTGAAGTGATACAGAATGGTAGGACGAACAAGGAGAGGCAATATAAATGAAGGTTGCAATTCTAAACAGAAACACCTGGGAGTATATGGCCACAAATCACTGAAGATGGTAAAAAAGGTAGAGAAAGTGGTTCAAAAGGCATCTTGAGCTTTATAAATAGATGTGGAGATGCCGGCGTTGGACAGGGGTGAGCACAGTACGAAGTCTTACAACACCAGGTTAAAGTCCAACAGGTTTGTTTCAAATCACTAGCTTTCGGAGCACTGCTCCTTCCTTAGGTGAATGAGGAGCCTACATAAAATACTGACCTCAACTACAGTATTGTGTCCAACTCTGGGTGTCACAGTTTATTATGGATGTGAAGGCTTCAGCGAAGGTGCAGGAGAGATTCACGAGAAGGGTTCCAATGTTGAGGAACTTCAGTTACGTGGACAGATTGACAAATTTGGAATTGTTTTCCTTCTAGAAAAGAAGGCATTGAGGAAATTTGATCGAGGTGTCCAAAATCATGAGGCATCTGGACAGAGTGGAAAGAGAAACTTGGTGGAAGGGTTGAGAAGTCACATATTGATGTGATTAGAAAATTAATTAAAGTGACAATGGGCAAAACAGTTTTACACGGCAACTGGCTAGAATCTGGAACGCACTTTCTGAGAGTGGTTGGGGCAGATGCAGCCGTGGCTGTCAAAAGGAAACACAATAAACACCTGAATGGAAATATTTGAAAGGCTATGGAGAAAGGGCAGGGATGTGCTGTAACTATTCTATGATGCTATGCTCTATACTCTTTTCAAATCATTCCAAAGGAATTTCTGTTTTCATAATATAGGATGTGACTAAACAGTCTAGTCGCCCCGACTTGGTGTCAGGACAAGGCCGTTGAATCTCACAAGAGACCTGCACTGCCTGAGTGACACTGCCAGGATGCCAGGCTGGCAGTGTCAGGGTGCCCGGGTGCCAGGTTGGTACTGTCAGGGATCGGGCCGGGGTGTGGGAGAGGGAGGCCTTATCAGGTGGATGGGAGAGGTGAGGCGGTGTTCCAGAAGCCTCCCCGAGGTTGAGGGGGAGGTCGAAAACTCAGGGGGGAACTGAAAGGCGGGGGTGGGTGGCTCGCCAGCAGGAAATTACTCTAAATGCAGCCTTGGCGGCTAGGGGCCGGGATTCTCTGAAATCCCGGCAAGTGTTGATGCCGGCGTAAACACTGGAGTGGCGCATGCCGGCATCAACAGGCCTCCTGGCCCAGTGATTCAGCGCCCCTCAGGGGGCCAGCACGGCACCAGGGTGTTGCGCACTGCTCCGGCGTCGAAAGGCGGCCCTGCACTGCCAGTGCGGGTCCATGCAGAAGGAGGTAGGCCCCCTCCAGATTGCGGGTGCCCGCCAATCAGTAGCCCCCGATCGTGGGCCTGGATGGCGTGGAGGACCCCCCGGAGTCTGATTCCCCCCGCACCCTCCCACCAGGATGGCCACCGTGGCCGCGGGTCCGAGCTCCGCCGCGTGGTACCAGGTTGGAACCATGCCGGCGGAACTCGGCGGGAATTTGGTCGGTCAACCACAGAGAATTGTACGGGGGCCGCGTTGACTGCGCGGGTGTAGTTGTCGCCGATTCTCTGGTCGCCGGAAAATCGCATCCTGGCGTCAGAGGGGCGTGGTGGGAATTTCCCCCGTCCCCTGTGATTCTCCGACCCGGCGTGGGCTCGGAGAATCCTGGCCAGAATCTCCATGAGTCCAAAATAAACGGCAAAATGCCATTGAATAATGGGGTATTTCTCAACGCTGCAGCACCAAGAAACATTGCGCTAAACATTCCCAAAACAGCACACTGATTTTTTCCGAACCCAGAGATACTGTGATTAAAACAGTAAGAAATCTTACAACACCAGGTTAAAGTCCAATAGGTTTGTTTCAAACACGAGGGGTGCGATTCTCCGCTGCCCACGACGGGTCGGAGAATAGAGGGAGGGCCTTCCCGACAATTTTCACGCCCTCCCGCTCTTCTCCCCCCCCCCCCCCCCCCCCCACGGCCACCCCACGACACGAATCGCTGCTCGCCGTTTTTTACGGCGAACAGCGATTCTCCTCAGGCCGATGGGCCGAGTTCCCAGGCCTTTACGGCCGTTTTCACGAACGCGATCACACCTGCTCTCACCGTTCGTGAAAACGGCCGCAAAGTGCCGTCCCGGACAACCATGGCACCGATTGGCATGGCCGCACCACGGCCGTGCCAAGGGTGGCATTGGCCTGCGACCAGTGAGCACCGATCGCGGGCTGCGGGTCCGATACCCGCGCACTATTTGTTCTTCCGCCGCCCCGCAGGATCAGTCCGCGGGGCAGCTGAGGGGCATGACGGCCCGCACATGCGCGGGTTTGACGGGTCTGCGTGATGACGTCATCCGCGCATGCGTGGCTGACGTCATAGTGCGCGTCAGCCGGCGTGACGCTTGGCGCGCGGACTTAGCGACGGTCGTGAAGCCCGTGATGCCGTGGTTCATGGGGCCCCGCTGCTAGCCCCGCCCAGGGGGGAGAATCGGGTCCTGGGAGGGGACGCGGAGGCTGCCGTGAAACACGGCCAGTTGCATGGCAGCCTTTACGACTCGCCGCATTTGCGGAGAATCGCGCCCGAGCTTTCGGAGCATTGCTCCTTCCTCAGGTGAAAGCTCGTGTTTGAATCAAACCTGTTGGCCTTTAACCTGGTGCTGTAAGACTTCATACTGTGCTCACCCCAGCCCAACGCCGGCATCTCCACATCGTGATAAGAACAGCACAGTTTGATTTCTCCATACATTTTCAGCCTGCTTCGCAGTATTGACCTTTTATGGGTCCAAACGGAATACCACTATGCGTGATGTTATTATGGCAAGCCTGTGGTAAAATACAAAACTGTACAGAATGGAAGACCACATGGATTTAAAATCTGCATTAGATTAGCAGACAAGAAGCAAGATTATGCCAACAGCCTCACTCAGGCTGTGGTAAAAATGAATGAACAATAACATTAGATTATGCACGGTGTAAGTGAGCAATATTCCAGACAACTGGACTAACAGTTTCGAGAACCTGAGTTCATTCCTGCCGCTGCAATTTGAGAATTAAAATTTCCATTCAATTTAAAATATAACTGAAATATAAAGCTGGTGAAATATGCTGTTACACTGTCATAAAACCAATTTATTCACTGCTGTCCTTTAGGGAAGAAATGACTGCCACCCTACCTGGTCTAGTCTATTTGTGACTCCAGTCCCCACACCAAACTGACAAGTAGGGATCTCGAAACATGTGCAATTCATTCTGTAATTGGAGGTGACACCCACATCTCAAGAATTTATATAAAAATAATGGCATTTAGCACATACCAATTCATGATGTGATTATGGAAATTAATAAATGGGCGGCAGGGTAGTGCAGTGGTTAGCACTGGTGCATCACAGTGCCAGGGTCCCAGGTTCGATTCCAGCTTGGGTCACTGTCTGTGCGGAGTCTGCACGTTCTCCCCGTGTCTGTGCGGCTTTCCTCTGGGTGTTAGTATTGTAATAAAGTTGACACATTAAATCGTAATGTTGGTAGCTGAAAAAAAAGTACTGGGAAAACAGACTTGTTAAAACAAGAAAAGCCAATGGCATTTATTAAAGTACAAAAAAACCATGGGGCTGGATTCTCTGGTCGCCGACGGCGAAATCGCTCGGTAATCGGCCAGAGAATCACAGTTCCTGTCCAAATTGGGAGCGGCGCTGCTTTGTGATGCTCTGCCCCCTCCAAAACGGCGTACTCAGAGAGTACACCGCGCCACGTATCAACGGCCTCAGGACATTGCCTGAAGCCCACCCCCCCCGATGCTCCAATGCCCATCACCGAGTTCCCGACGGTGTCGGTCGTGTGTGATCTCATCCATCGGGAACTCGGAAAGTGGCGGCTGCGGATTCAGTCCAGCACCGCCACAGTCGGGGGAGGGTCGATCTGTGGGCAGGGGGGTGACTATTAGGGGCTGGGGGCACAGTGGGGGGGTGGGCTGGAGTGCGTGAGCCGGCCAAAGGGGGGCACTATTTTGCGGGCCGGCGCTGCGAGCAACCTCCACCATGTAGCACGGAGTGGCCACTGCCATGCGCATCCATGGACCCGGTAATTCTCTGGGGCATATCGGCAGCTACAGCTGGGTGTTCTACGCTGCCATTCTGCTAGCCCCCAGCCAGACGGAGGATCGGTGGCCGTTTTACATCATTTTTTCTGGCGTAAAATGCCAGCTTTCCCACGCCGGCATGGACACACAGCCCCAGAATCAGAGAATCCAGTCCATGGTTCCAGGTGCAATGGAATGTATGGTCTGTTCAGAAGCAGGTGCCAGATGAATTAAAAGATTTTATTCGTGAGAGTAAGGTTTTTCCCTGCGCACAAGTTGGAGTAATGAAATGAAATGAAAATCACTTATTGTTACAAGTAGGCTTCAAATGATGTTACTGTGAAAAGCCCCTAGTCGTACGTAAGGAGATTAAGATCTTGTGAGAGATAAGGAGATATGTAGTTTGGAAGGAGTATTGTCAGAAAAGGTGGTGAGAGGAGTAGTGTGTCACTATGGAAGGTAAAGTTAGAGAGTCCAGTGAAAAGTAGTAAAGTGGTAGAAGGAGCAATAGAAAAATCACCTTTTTCAAGGCTTAAAGGTATTTTAATACTGTGTTGTAATAACATTTAATAACATAATACCATTCCCAGTTCGGTGTGAAATAATTCTAGGAGCAAGATATACTGTCCTGATAGTCTTACAAAACTATAATAAAATATTTTGGTTTCTGTCTGGTATCCTAGCCACAGTTGGGGTCTGGTCTGGCATCATAATACAGTTAATAGCTGAAAGAATGAAACAAGATTTCATGTTTTTAGATGTTTACTCTAACAAAAGTCTAAAAGCACTTCTGACTAAACACTATTTTTGTTGGCAACCTTAAACCACAGAAAGTGAATCACCCCCCTTCGTATTTCCAGCACAACTAAAAAAAACACACTTCACAAGTGCATGTTACATGAGTAAATGTAAGTAGACATTCAATTCTCCCAGAATCAGCAAAACATGGGCCGGGATTCTCTGATCCTGGGGCGAAGTGTTGATGCCGTCGTAAACGCCGGAGCATTTTACGCCGGTGTCATCTGGCCCCTAGAATCAGCGACCCTGCGCTGCACAAGGGGCCAGCACGGCACTGGAGAGCCTCAGGTGCCAATCCGGGCGTCAGAACAGGCGCTGCGGGTCCTCGCATGCGTGCTATAGCCGGAGCCAGTTCGCGCATGCGCGCTACGACCGGAGCGAGTTTGCGCATGCGCTACGACTGGAGCGAGTTTGCGCATGCGCTACGGCTGGCGTGAGTTTGCATATGCGCGTGTGTTGCCTTCTCCGTGCCGGGCCCGACACAACATGGTGGAGAGCTACTGGGGCCCGGCACGGAGGAACATAGGCTCCCATCAGGATAAGCCCGCTCACCGATCGGTAGGCACCGATCGCAGGCCAGGCCACCGTGGAGGCACCCCCCCCCCCCCCCAGGGTCGGATCCCCGCTCCCCTGCGCCAGGCCGCCCCCGCAACATGAACGCCGAGGTCCGGCTGGGTAGGACCACATGAGAACGGCGCCGATGGGACTCGGCCTAACTCGGCGGACACTCGGCCTATCGGGCGCGGAGAATCACTGGTCACCGGAGAATCGGGGGAACGGCGTCGGGGCGGCAACACGTGAATCGCGCCCCCCCCCCCCCCCACTTGGTGATTCTCCGACCCGGCTTGGGGTCGTAGAATCCCGCCCATGGTTATTAGTTCCTGAGGGTTTCCAGGTTTACTTTTGTTCTTTTCCTGTCTCAGCCTGGTAACCTCTAACTCCTTCACTGGGACAGCATTGTTGGAGATCCTCCCTTTAGCACAACTTATGCAAATCTTCCAGATTTTTTGTAGGTCCTGACAAATTTGGAATTTTCAGTCTAAGGCTACATTCTAGTACAGTGCAACCACAGATACCTTTGGCCTCTAGCTGCTCCCCCTCTACCGGACCCTGACAGACTAACCTGCCTGTGATATTCAGCAATTTATTAGGAAAACCTGTATCCCAATATCATAATCCTTCGCACCTTCAGGGGCTAGGCCCATCCCGGAGTGGTTGGCGCCCCGTCGGCCGGTGGGATAGGGACTTGGCGCCACGCCAACCAGCGCCTGCCGGCGCGGGTGGGCACATACGCGGGAGAGCCAGCGCATGCTGGCGTCAACCCGCGCATGAGTGTGAGGGTTCGTCTCCGCAATGGCCATCGCGGAGAACCACAGCGGCCAATGCGGAGGAATAGAGTGCCCCCACGGGCCAGGACACCGTGGGGCACCTCCCGGGGCAAGATCCCCCCACGACCCCCTAGGAACCCCGGAGCCCGTCCGCGTTGCCAGGTCCCGCCGGTAAGGGACCTACTCTAATTTATACCGGCGGGACCGGCTACAGGCAGGTGGGACTTCGGCCCATCATGGGCCGGAGAATTTGGGCGACCCTGGCGCCCACTGAGTCGCGCCGTATCCCGCCATTCTCCGAGGCTGATGCCGCGACTCGCGCTGGGCCGGTTTTTTGGGGGGAAGGAATTCACGCCGACCCCCCGGCGGGGTTTGGAGAATTCCGCCCGTAGTCTGTAATAGACACTCAGAACTTTATTTTGTTTAATCCCAAGATGGGTCCATTGTGGATACTGGCTGATTTGGTTGCATCGACAAGGATGAGTCCGGAATGGAGAGTCAAAAAATGGTTTATCTCCAAAAGGAAAGTATTTACATGCAATAGTCCCAGTCCCAGCCGCGATTACTCTGCATCTCGGCTCCTAACTGGGCGGCTTTTATGGCAATGTATCAATGAGCCAGCTGATGGGCCTCTGCCCCTCACAGGGAGATAATCGGGTCGTCCCCATGGGTCTCGTGGGGTTATAGCATCCTTCCCCCCGAAGTCCGTAAGTCCCTCTGAAAAAGGGAGTGTAGGTGGACGTTTGCTCCTCTGTCCATGGCTGCACCTCCGGTGGCTGCAGAGCTGGGTGGGGTGGGTGTGTAATGTGTCGGGGATCATCGTTTCCGCGATGGAACCGCTGGTGACTGATCCCTGGTAAGGTCTCCGCCGGAAGACTTTGGTGCCTGGGATCTCCATCTCGGAGTTGGAGTCCACCACCTCTTGCCTTTCGGTGTCGGGGGCCCACTGGGCAACACTCCCAGGCCGCCATGTGTCAGGGTGATGTGGCTGGAAGACAGCTCCTCTGGTGGGATGTGTCCTAACACAGGGCCCCATTTCCTGATGCGATAAAGGTGCTTCCACACTATCCATTCACAAATCTTCACTTGGTGCGAGACTGGTCCGGTCTGTTTACCACTGTCCCTGGAATCCAACGGGCACCATCCCCGAAGTTTCAGACGTACACTGGTTGGGAACATCTGGTCTGCGTCTGCCTGCCTGGGCCCCACCACTGCAGCTCTTGACCACGTTGCCCTCTCCCACCAATATCCAGGAACGTGAGGCTCCTGAGCCACTGGCCCCATCAACAGTTCTGCCGGTGCCACGCCGATTGCGGCATGCGGTGTGGTCCGGTAGCTAAACATTAATCATGATAATCTCTTGTCCACGGACCACATGGTCATCCCTCTCTCAAAGGTCTGCACCACTCGCTCGGCCAGCCTGTTTGAGGAAGGGTGGTATGGAGCCATTAGGATGTGCCTCATGCTATTTGGCTTCATAAAGTGCACAAAGGTACCATTATCCATAACCAACACCTCCAGAAGGTCGTGGGTGCTGAAGGAGAGTCGCAGCTTCTTCATGGTGACCTTCAACACGGTGGATGACATCCGATGGCCGTCTAGCCACTTGGAGTGGGCGTCAACCATGAATAAAAATATGGAATCTTGGAAAGGCCCGGTCACTTGGAAAGGCGTGCAGGTACACTCAGGGCGCACCAGACCATTCCCATGGGTGCAGTGGTGTGGTAGAGGGAACCTTTTGATGCTCCTGGTGTGTGGTGTACTGTTGGGCCAGTCATTAGATCTTGCACTCCAGGCCTGGCCGCCACACATAGCTCCTGGCCAGCATCTTCATTTTCAACATCTCTGGGTGTCCATTGTGTAGATCCTGGAGATGGCTCGTCTGACCTGGGTTGGGACCACAATGTGAGCCTCCTCACAGGAGGATGTCATCTTCCACACTGAGCTCCTGCAGCTTGATGTCAAAGGCCCATAGTTCTCCAGGTAGCTTCCCTTGCTGGCCTGTGTAAGGCGTTGTGGAGAATTTTCACCACTGCTGAGCCCTTTTGCGTTCAGTCACGTATCTACGTATCTGGGGCAGTGGTGACTGGCAAGGTGTCCATGAAGTTGAATGTCAAAATGACTTTGTCAGCCCTTGATGGGGATGGGGGGGGGGGGGGGGGTGCGTGGTCGTGTCAGCAGCGGGAGCTGCTCGGCACGTCCGCATTCGCATGTCCTGAATATCTCCGGAACTGGCCCCTCAATGGGACAAGGAAACTCTCCCAATTCAGCTCCGGTGTTAACTAAACCAGAGAATTTTGCCCATTGTTTTTGGATTGGGATCTACGGCTATCATTGAAAATTCATGGGTGGAATTTAGTTTGTGCAATGGGAAACCTGCACTCTGGTGTGCACCCCTCATCACTTCTCTTCAGGGATCTAACACTGTTTCATTGCAACTTGCCCGGAGAGCATTGGGGCTCCTGCTTGATCAAGGCCCCAGTTGGCCAGAAATCCCAACCTTGCGGGGAGCTGTGGGCCAATCACAGGCTGTTAGCTTCCCAGTACCAGGAATGCCACCGTGAGCTGGGCCAATCACAGGCTGTCAGCTTCCCAGTACCAGGAATGCCACCGTGAGCTGGGCCAATCACAGGCTGTCAGCTTCCCAGTACCAGGAATGCCACCGTGAGCTGGGCCAATCACAGGCTGTCAGCTTCCCAGTACCAGGAATGCCACCGTGAGCGGTGGCTGCTACTGAGACCTTCAGCAGGGATCGTGATTGGATCCCTGGAGGCAGGTAATTGTGGGCGGGATTGGGGTCACAGGGAAAGGGTTGCCAACAAAGCTGGGAGAAGGAGTGATGGGTGCAAGGGCAGGGGGTGACTTTCAGCATCCCCCAATACCCATCTTTCCCAACATAAAAAACTGGGATGGACCCAGTGTAAAGTTCCAGGTAAGCGACCACTCGAAGCGATGACTTATTTTAGTGACTAGATGCAACTCCTATTTCCTGATGGGTGTCCGGGGCCCAACTTGGACATTGTTGCCAAATCCCATGGTATACTGGCATGAGCTGGTACCTCTAGTCTCAGATTCACTGTCTTGTCCCTTTGAGATGCCACTGATTAGGCACTGAGTGTCTGTGAATGAGAGACTTCTCTTCCCTCCCTACGAGGTTACAAACAACCCAATAGGGTTTTCTGGATGGCTTTTGAGTTGCACGGGAGACTGTGTGAGTCCCATTAAATCCCTGAGCCACCATCAAATTCCGGTGGGCTATGGGATAATCACTCTCATGTTGCTCATCCCTCTGCCAGTGGGTAGGATTTCTGCTGCGTCAGCCTCTTCCTGCAAACCGCCCCCCCCCCCCCCCCCCCCCCCCCCCCCCCCCCACAAAACGCAGAACAGGTTTCTCAGCTCCAGGAGTCTGACATGGAGAGTCCTGCCTGACTCTCGTGGGCCTGGCCGTCGTGAAGGCCCACCCCCGGAGTCTGATCCCCCCCCCCCCCCACCTGGATGGCCACCGTGGCTGCGAGTCCGAGCTCCCGCTGGGTGAACCATACGAGAACCCCGCCGGCGGAACTCAGCGAGGACCCGGCTGGTCGACCATGGAGAATTGCCGCAGGGACCTCTTTCAACAGCTCCCGACCGGCGCCGCATTGACCGCGCATGCCCGACTGGCGGCGATTCTCCGATCGCCAGAGAATCGCGTCCCAGCATCAGAGCCGATGGCGGGTCTGAGACCCCATTCTCTGCCCTCGTGTCGAGCGCGATTTCGGCACGGAGGCTCAGAGAATCCCGGCCCATCGGCACGGAGGCTCAGAGAATCCCAGCCCATCGGCACGGAGGCTCAGAGAATCCCGGCCCATCGGCACGGAGGCTCAGAGAATCCCGGCCCATCGGCACGGAGGCTCAGAGAATCCCGGCCCATCGGCACGGAGGCTCAGAGAATCCCGGCCCATCGGCACGGAGGCTCAGAGAATCCCGGCCCATCGGCACGGAGGCTCAGAGAATCCCGGCCCATCGGCACGGAGGCTCAGAGAATCCCGGCCCATCGGCACGGAGGCTCAGAGAATCCCGACCCATCGGCACGGAGGCTCAGAGAATCCCGGCCCATCGGCACGGAGGCTCAGAGAATCCCGACCCATCGACACGGAGGCTCAGAGAATCCCGGCCCATCGGCACGGAGGCTCAGAGAATCCCGACCCATCGGCACGGAGGCTCAGAGAATCCCGGCCCATCGGCACGGAGGCTCAGAGAATCCCGGCCCATCGGCACGGAGGCTCAGAGAATCCCGGCCCATCGACACGGAGGCTCAGAGAATCCCGGCCCATCGGCATGGAGGCTCAGAGAATCCCGACCCATCGGCACGGAGGCTCAGAGAATCCCGACCCATCGGCACGGAGGCTCAGAGAATCCCGGCCCATCGGCACGGAGGCTCAGAGAATCCCGGCCCATCGGCACGGAGGCTCAGAGAATCCCGGCCCATCGACACGGAGGCTCAGAGAATCCCGACCCATCGGCACGGAGGCTCAGAGAATCCCGGCCCATCGGCACGGAGGCTCAGAGAATCCCGGCCCATCGGCACGGAGGCTCAGAGAATCCCGACCCATCGGCACGGAGGCTCAGAGAATCCCGGCCCATCGGCACGGAGGCTCAGAGAATCCCGGCCCATCGGCACGGAGGCTCAGAGAATCCCGGCCCATCGGCACGGAGGCTCAGAGAATCCCGACCCATCGGCACGGAGGCTCAGAGAATCCCGGCCCATCGGCACGGAGGCTCAGAGAATCCCGACCCATCGGCACGGAGGCTCAGAGAATCCCGACCCATCGGCACGGAGGCTCAGAGAATCCTGGCCCAGGTGCCCGTCTGAGAGGGTAATATGTGGACTGCAAATCCAGCAGCCTTTGATGCCTGTACTCGAGGTGCATCAGCGCCACAGAGGCAGCTGGCAACACCCAAACAGCAAAGTGCAGGGGTTCACCACTGAGGACCTTCGCAGACAAAGGGTAACTATCTATTTGAGCGGAAGACATCTGAGCACGACCTCCGTAATGTTGCTGTCAGAGATCTGGGATCCAGGGTCTCCCGGTCTGGGTGGGAGTGAGTGTGCAGAGCGAGGGTTGCCATCACAAGTGGCCCATGTGGCAAGTGTAAAAAGCACATGGACCATTAACATGATCTCAATTGCTCTTTCCTTGTTGGCGGGTGTGCTTCTGACCTCTGAACAAAGAACAAAGAACAAAGAAAATTACAGCACAGGAACAGGCCCTTCGGCCCTCCCAGCTGATCCAGATTCTTTATCTAAACCTGTTGCCTATTTTCCTAGGTCTACTTCTCTCTGTTCCCCACCCGTTCATATATCTGTCCAGTTGCATCTTAAATGATGTTATCGTACCCGCCTCTACCACCTCTGCTGGCAAAGCATTCCAGGCACCCACCACCCTCTGCATAAAAAACTTTCCACGCACATCTCCCTTAAACTTTCCCCCTCTCACCTTGAAATCGTGACCCTTTGTAATTGACACCCCCACTCTTGGAAAAAGCTTGTTGCTATCCACCCTGTCCATACCTCTCACAATTTTGTAGACCTCAATCAGGTCTTTCCAATAAAAACAATCCTAATCTACTCAACCTTTCTTCATAGCTAGCACCCTCCATACCAGGCAACATCCTAGTGAACCTCCTCTGCACCCTCTCTAAAGCATCCACATCCTTCTGGTAATGTGGCGACCAGAACTGCACGCAGTATTCCAAATGTGGCCGAACCAAAGTCCTATACAACTGTAACATGACCTGCCGACTCTTGTACTCAATACCCTGTCTGATGAAGGCAAGCATGCTGTATGCCTTCTTGACCACTCTATCGACCTGCATTGCCACATTCAGGGTACAATGGAACTGAACTCCCAGATCTCTCTGGACATTAATTTTCCCCAGGACTTTTCCATTGACCATATAGTCTGCTCTTGAGTTAGATCTTCCAAAATGCATCACCTCGCATTTGCCTGGATTGAACTCCATCTGCCATTTCTCTGCCCAACTCTCCAATCTATCTATATTTTGTTGTATTCTCTGACAGTCCTCCTCGCTATCTGCAACTCCACCAATCTTAGTATCATCTTCAAACTTGCTCATTAGACCACTTATACCTTCCTCCAGGTCATTTATGTATATCACAAACAACAGTGGTCCGAGCACGGATCCCTGTGGAACACCACTAGTCACCTTTCTCCATTTTGAGACACTCCCTTCCACCACTACTCTCTGTCTCCTATTGCCCAGTCAGTTCTTTATCCATCTAGCATAGTACACCCTGAACCCCATACGACTTCACTTTTTCCATCAACCTGCCATGGGAAACTTTATCAAACGCCTTACTGAAGTCCATGTATATGACATCTACAGCCCTTCCCTCATCAATTAACTTTGTCACTTCCTCAAAGAATTCTATTAGGTTTGTAAGACATGACCTTCCCTACACAAAACTATGCTGCCTATCACTGATAAGTCAATTTTCTTCCAAATGTGAATAGATCCTATCCCTCAGAATCTTCTCCAACAGTTTGCCTACCACTGACGTCAAGCTCACAGGTCTATAATTCCTGGATTATCCCTGCTACCCTTCTTAAATAAAGGGACAACATTAGCAATTCTGTGCGTGTGCTGTGACCAGAGTATTGTGAGGTAGAACATAGAACATACAGTGCAGAAGGAAGCCATTCGGCCCATCGAGTCTGCACCGACCCACTTCAGCCCGCACTTCCACCCTATCCCTGTAACCCAATGACCCCTCCTAACCTTTTTGGTCATTCAGGGCAATTTATCATGGCCAATCCACCTAACCTGCATGTCTTTGGACTGTGGGGGGAAACCCACACAGACACGGGGAGAACGTGCAGACTCTGTGCAGACAGTGACCGAGTGGGCAATCGAACCTGGGACCCTGGCGCTGTGAAGCCACAATGCTATCCACTTGTGCTACCGTGCTGCCCATCAGTGACATTGGGGTGTGCTCCCGAATTCATCGCACTCCATTTCGTGAATGATCAGACTGCTGCGCGCCAGTACTGCAAGCGTAAAATTCTGGCCATGAGGCTCAATCTAGCGGCCTTGATGCGCCCGATTTGGTGTTGAATCTCCCGAGAGGTCACTTCAGGGAATTGTAACTTCCTTGCGACATTTAGTGAAATCCCATGAGATGTCGTAATCTGAATATCGCCCTCACTGGGCGTGATACCAATCTGCATATTTAAATGATTCATTCAGCTTATTTAAATATGTGTTCGCACCCAGGACCAGGAAGAGGAAACCAACTCCTGCTGGCTCTGGGTGTCACCGCAGCATTGAATTTATATGCCACCGGATCATTCAGAGCTTGAACGGGGACTTGAGTGGCATATCTCAACCCACAGCCTACAAGTGAATCCTTGAAGTCACAGATGGGTCTCTGTATGCCTGGCCAGCTAACTGTATACATTTTGAGTTAGACCAAGCCCATCAAGGTGCCTGGGCAACAGGATTGTCTGCCATTGCTGGGATGCCCCAGGTTCAGGGATAATTGATGGCATCCAAGTCGTCTTGCTCAGCACTGGGCAACAAGGCATGCCCTTCACAATAGGAAGGGTTTCCGCTCCCTGAATGTTCAGCTCATTAGCGACCACCACCTCGGGATCATGCACATGTGCGTACACTTCTCAGGTATCGTGCATGACAGCTACATCCTGCGACACTCGGAGATCCCCGATGTCATCGAAGACCACCCCAGGATGACGGATGGCTCTTGGGGGATAAGGAGTGCCCGGTGAAGACCTGGCTGGTGACGCCAGTGCAGAGGCCGGAGACAGAGACCAGATATAATGAGGCACATATTGCCACCCATGCTGTCGTGACCAATGCATCGGACTGCTGAAAATGTGGTTCTGATGCCTGGGCTGCCTGGTGGTGCCCTGCAGTACACCCCCCAGAGCCCGATTCCCTGGCTCTCCCTCACACCTCCCCCCTTCTCGCTGACGGTGCCCATGGGGCCCTGGGGATCTCCATGGTATGGAGAGGCAGCTTGAGTGAGTTGCAGAGGCCTCTGCATTACCCAGCCCTGCCAGCCCTGGCGCCACCCTGTTGTCTGCATCATGGTGTTGATGCCCTCAGCGATGCTCCTCAGTGACTGGGTCACGTTCTGCAGTGCCCCTTCAATGTATACCTGCCTCTGGAATACATCCCTCAGCAACTAGGACATGCTTTGCACTGCCTCAGAAATGCCCACCTGCATGAGGAACATGTCCCTCAGTGACTAGGACATGCTGTCAAGGCCTTCAGCCATGTCGTCATTGACTCACCATGCTCTGGACACCAGCACTCATGGTCCTGACGTCATGCTTCAGGCTTTCCACTGTGGTTGCCACCCTGGCAGAGTTGGCCTCGGTGCCACGCATTGCTGGGACCGTATCCTGTGCCCATAGCCTTTGGGACTCCTCCAATCGGTTGTGCACTTGCCTGAATGTTGCTGACATTCCCTCCTGAATCTCACAGCCATGTCCTAGTGTCTGCATCAGCTCCAGGAGAACCTTGTCCAGAGGCCTGGCATCTGACTGGGACCCAGCTGAATCCTGGGATCTAGCAGACCTCTGACTGCTGTCTCGTCTGGGGTTCCTGCTTCCACTTGATGTACATCAGCCATGTACATCAGGGCAGCACGGTAGCATTGTGGATAGCACAATCGCTTCACAGCTCCAGGGTCCCTGGTTCGATTCCGGCTTGGGTCACTGTCTGTGCGGAGTCTGCACATCCTCCCCGTGTGTGTGTGGGTTTCCTCCGGGTGCTCCGGTTTCCTCCCACAGTCCAAAGATGTGCAGGTTAGGTGGATTGGCCGTGCTAAATTGCCCTTCATGTCCAAAATTGCCCTTAGTGTTGGGTGGGGTTACTGGGTTATGGGGATAGGGTGGAGGTGTTGACCTTGGGTAGGGTGCTCTTTCCAGGAGCCGGTGCAGACTCGATGGGCTGAATGGCCTCCTTCTGCACTGTAAATTCTATGAATTCTATGAATCAGTAACTGTGCGGTGCTCACCAGATTGTGCCCCAGAAGCCTGTCCATGATGCCTGCCAAGGTGTGTGTCTCTGCGCTGGTAGAAGGTAGTATGACAGCTGCGACATATGGATGGCAACATCCTTGTAGCTCTCCTCCGAAGTGGTCTCTTGATTGGCTATGGGGGTGACCCCAGATAGCCCAGTCCCATTGGATGGTGGTCCTGCGAGCTAATGGTCATGTGGTCAGTGAGAGGGAAGGACCATTTCATCGGACATGAACTCACTTGAGATAGATCATCTGGGTCAAGGGTCAGTGGATCCTCACCTCTGCAGTCCAGATCAACCTCGTTGGCGGTGACTGCTCTCTCCTCGGTCAAGCCCGGCAGGCCCGCTCCTCATTGGGGGTAAGGACTCAGATATCCGGCACCCCGCCGCCCCTCTGGACCCTTTCCTGCCTGCTAAATGGTAACTTCTCCTGCGGGGACAAAGAAAGGACATACTGAGCTGCAGGATTGATGCATCGGGGGTGGGGGTTGGGTCAATGGCTGATGACATGTGTGGGCACCGCTCCTGGGCATAGGTGGGCTGTACTGCGAGTGCCAGGGTGTGCACAAGTGTGGTATTATGCTGGGGGTGCGATGTGCGGTGCCAGCTGCTGATTTGTTTTAGGAGGGGGTGGGAACGGGGAGGTCAGGGTGGTGGCAGGTGTGACTGGTGCTGGGTGGTGGTGTCAACTTACCCCCGCAGCCCAATGGAGGTAGATGGTCTTCTTCCTGAACTGGATGGGGGATCATCCTTGACACGCTGCCCAAACTGACGGCAGCTGCCACTGCCTCGCAGGTGGCACTGGCGTCCCTGCGGCTGGCTCTCCGACCCCCTTGGGGGAACAGGGTGTCCCATCCCACCTCCACAGCATCCAGCAACTTGGCCAAGTCGGTATCTTTGAAGCGTGGAGCAGGTCTATGCAGTGGCATGCCAGCGAGTTGACAGGAGTGTGTTTGAAGGTCCAGGCGAATCAGCTGACAGAACAGCCATTTCCAAATTCATGGGGGTGATTCCCGGCCTTAAGTGCCGCAGTCTCGCCTGGTCAGCCGACGGGAAGCACCCGGGAAGTCATGCCCGATATGGCTCTTCGAACTTCTCCCGTTAGATGGGTGCCCCCCAGTCTTTAGTGCAAGTGGAAGGTCAAAGTAAATGGGCAAATCCTCAATTCAAACAGAGTTTAGAATTTAGCCAGCAGCAGGTATTGATAGAGCACTCAACACAGACTGCAAAATGGGCTGAATGGTCTGTTTCTTTGGCTGTCATTCACTGTGCTGTTAAGTTAAAAATCTTAATTTATTGCAAACCCGCCACTGGGGAGAAAAGAGCTCAGTTACCAAGTATACATGGGGTATAACTCAACTAGCAGCTAAACTGCTCAAAGCAGCACTTAGGATCCATCCATTTGCTCCATTATGGGGAACAACATTACATATACCTGACAGCATTCTCATCAATTTTAATCGAGAGTGAAGTGTGGCAGGCACTGTGACGATTGAAGATCTTTATGGCGAAGAGCATGTTGCTCCTTTTTTCAAGGAATTTAATTTGTGCACTAATCAATTTTATACATTCCTGCAACCACAGTCAGCCTTGAAAGAGCCATTAGAGCTGAAGCTGGGAGGTTAGAAAAATCCAGCAGAGTTTGAAAATGCATAATCTTATACATGATTGGCCACAGATGAAAGAGAAAGTCTGAGATTTATGATTTCATCATTCATAATAGTTACAAGCAGAGCTCTCAATTGAGGAAGCTGGAGGGGCAGTACATAAACATATTATAAATCATTCCGATTTCCGAGAATCAGCTATTTAGAATGCCACACTGTACTTACAATATCAATCTGATTGGTGCCGGTGTAATGATTAATAACAGAGTCAATAGCGTGAAAGCAGAACAAAATAAATGAACGTGAAGCACCAGATCAAAAGGAATCCGTTGTATGGAGGATTCCAAAAGACTTCTTAAAATTCTTAAAATTTCAAACAACTGCCCCTCAAATCTTGGCATTGTGTCGACCAAGCTGAACACTAATCCTGATTCACAAAGCCGAAACAACAAGGTATACAACACCCAGTTTTTTTTTTGTTTGAAAGACTGAGCAGACTCTCATAACTCACAAGTGACACAGTCACAGATGAGATACATATCAAAAGCTGGGCTGGAGTGCTCTATAATTTATAAGCTGTAAGTAACAGCATTGAGAGATTCTGAGAAAGTCAAAATGCAGTTCTACTGATTTTACAATGATAGTAGTACTAGCTCACTGGGCTAAATCGCTGGCTTTGAAAGCAGACCAAGGCAGGCCAGCAGCACGGTTCCCGTACTAGCCTCCCCGAACAGGCACCGGAATGTGGCGACTGGGGGCTAGGGGCTGGTTTAGCACACTGGGCTAAATCGCTGGCTTTGAAAGCAGACTGAGGCAGGCCAGCAGCACAGTTCAATTCCCATACTAGCCTCCCCGAACAGGCGGCGGAATGTGGTGACTGGGGGCTAGGGGCTAGTTTAGCACACTGAGCTAAATCGCTGGCTTTGAAAGCAGATCAAGGCAGGCCAGCAGCACGGTTCAATTCCCGTACCAGCCTCCCCGAACAGGCACCGGAATGTGGCGACTGGGGGCTAGGGGCTGGTTTAGCACACTGGGCTAAATCGCTGGCTTTGAAAGCAGACCAAGGCAGGCCAGCAGCACGGTTCCCGTACTAGCCTCCCCGAACAGGCACCGGAATGTGGCGACTGGGGGCTAGGGGCTGGTTTAGCACACTGGGCTAAATCGCTGGCTTTGAAAGCAGACCAAGGCAGGCCAGCAGCACAGTTCAATTCCCATACTAGCCTCCCCGAACAGGCGGCGGAATGTGGTGACTGGGGGCTAGGGGCTAGTTTAGCACACTGAGCTAAATCGCTGGCTTTGAAAGCAGATCAAGGCAGGCCAGCAGCACGGTTCAATTCCCGTACCAGCCTCCCCGAACAGGTGGCGGAATGTGGCGACTAGGGGCTTTTCACAGTAACTTCATTGAAGCCTACTTGTGATAATACGCGATTTTTATTTCATTTCATTTCATTTTCATAATAGTAACAGGCCAGTTTAGCTCAGTTGGCTAGACTGTTGGTTTGTAATGCAGAGCAATGCCAACAGGGAGGGTTCAATTCCCATACCAGCTGAGGCTCCTTCTCCACTTTGCCCCTCGCCTGAGGTGTGGTGGTCCTCAGGTTAAATCACCACCAGTCAGCTGACCCCCTCAAAGAAGAAAGCAGCCTCTGGTCATCTGGGACTATGGCGACTTTACTGGTAACATGCAAGTTTTACATTAGTGATAAGAAAGAATATTTTGCAATTCTTATAAAAATTTGGATTTAATTCTATTATGTTCAGAAATTAAAGCCCAGAGTGATGTCTACACCAAATGGGTTTTTTTTCCCGAAATACTCGCTGTGGGTATGTACCTACTGAAAAACAAGGAGACACCTATAGTAGATTTGGCAGCACAGATTTTAAGAAAGCCCTGTTACAAATAGAGACGTTGCCCATTTTTAAACAAGAAAAGCAACCTCCTCTCATTGTTGCCCAATCATAAAAGTTGTGCAAAGGGAGGAAGCTGAAGTCAAGAAGCTATTTCAATAAGGAAAATGGATCTGATGCTGCTGATATCAAAGAACCAGAGGTTCTTACTGCGCAGGAGGCAACTTGACCACCATGTCTGCATTCCCAAAAGCTCCTTCCCAAAGCAATCCGAAACTAATGCCTTTTTCCCCCACAGCCCGAATCCTTTGCTGTTAAATAATAACCTACTTTCCATAAAAAATGTCACGATGGCCCTTCATCACCAATTCTCCAAGCATCTTTTCCTATTCATTCCGTCAAAACCGTCACAATTTTAAAAACACCCATTAAATCCTCACTCAGCCTTTCTGTAGTTGCAGCATTTAAAATCTCCTTCCTCAGAATTACAGTTAAGCAGCTCTGGCATCATCCCGGTGAATCTCCATTGAATGCACTGTGCGGTTTTAATGCGATATCTATAGCCGGGATTGCTATCCAAAATGCTACTGAATTACAAACGTAACCATTCGTGGGCAGATCGCAAAAGTTCAAAAATTGTCCTGCTCATTTGTTCCCGCCTTTTGTTGCAAGTTTGTAGAGACAGTGTGAGAAAGAGGGCCTGGTTTCACATCAATCTGGTTCGCAGGCTAATGGATAGCCAGCTGGTACACTATTTACCATGCCCAGATAACAAGTCAGATTCAGCAGAAGCAATGATTTGGAACTCGTGACAAAACTGAGTGATGAAAGGCTGGCAATGAAATAGTAAGTGCTTAGGTCTAAGAAATTAGATCTGGAAGATCTGTAAAGTTCTGGAAGTAAGCAAGTCATTTCATGCAGGTGCTGCATGTGACGTGCAGTGTGCCGTTGTCACAAGGGCCCTCTGGATTTCTCTATAGATTGCATAGCATAACACCAAACGTTGCCACAATCATGGAGTCAATGAACAACTGTGCCTGAAGGTTGCACTGCTGTAAATGATGGGATTAATTTTGTGCGCATCATTTGAATTATACAACTATCCACCACTCAATACATTCTTCTGAAGAAATAATCTTGCTATAGTTTCAGTTTGTGTTCTGTTCGTTGCAATTGTAGAGACTTAAATAGCCATCATGAACCCCTCGATTAGATTCCAGTCTGTAACTCACTCCCGGGTATCTGTTATTTTATATATAAACGACCCCGAACCCCTCGATTAAATTCCAGTCTGTAACTCACTCCCGGGTATCTGTTATTCTATATATAAACCACCCGAACCCCTCGATTAAATTCCAGTCTGTAACTCACTCCGAGGATCTGTTACTCTATATATAAACCACCCTGAACCCCTCGATTAGATTCCAGTCTGTAACTCACTCCCGGGTATCTGTTATTCTATATATAAACCACCCTGAACCCCTCGATTAGATTCCAGTCTGTAACTCACTCCCGGGTATCTGTTATTCTATATATAAACCACCCTGAACCCCTTGATTAGATTCCAGTCTGTAACTCACTCCCGGGTATCTGTTATTCTATATATAAACCACCCTGAACCCCTCGATTAGATTCCAGTCTGTAACTCACTCCCGGGTATCTGTTATTCTATATATAAACCACCCCGAACCCCTCGATTAGATTCCAGTCTGTAACTCACTCCCGGGTATCTGTTATTTTATATATAAACCACCCCGAACCCCTCGATTAGATTGCAGTCTGTAACTCAGTCCCAGGTATCTGTTATTTTATATATAAACCACCCTGAACCCCTTGATTAGATTCCAGTCTGTAACTCACTCCCGGGTATCTATTATTCTATATATAAACCACCCCGAACTCCTCAATTAGATTCAAGTCTGTAACTCACTCCCGGGTATCTGTTATTCTATACAAAAACCACCACGAACCCCTCGATTAGATTCCAGTTTGCAACTCACTCCCAGGTATCTGTTATTCTATATATAAACCAGCCTGAACCCCTCAATTAGATTCCAGTCTGTAACTCAGTCCCAGGTATCTGTTATTCTATATATAAACCACCCCGAACCCCTCGATTAGATTGCAGTCTGTAACTCACTCCCGGGTATCTGTTATTTTATATATAAACCACCCTGAACCCCTCGATTAGAATCCAGTCTGTAACTCAGTCCCGGGTATCTGTTATTCTATATATAAACCACCCTGAACTCCTCGATTAGATTCCAGTCTGTAACTCACTCCCAGGTATCTGTTATTCTGTATATAAACCACCCTGAACCCCTCGATTACATTCCAGTCTGTAACTCAGTCCCAGGTATCTGTTATTCTATATATAAACCACCCCGAACCCCTCGATTAGATTCCAGTCTGTAACTCACTCCCAGGTATCTGTTATTCTATATATAAATCACCCCGAACCCCTCGATTCGATTCCAGTCTGTAACTCAGTCCCAGGTATCTGTTATTTTATATATAAACCACCCTGAACCCCTCGATTAGATTCCAGTCTGTAACTCAGTCCCAGGTATCTGTTATTTTATATATAAACCACCCTGAACCCCTTGATTAGATTCCAGTCTGTAACTCATTCCCGGGTATCTGTTATTCTATATATAAATCACCCCGAACTCCTCGATTAGATTCCAGTCTGTAACTCAGTCCCAGGTATCTTTTATTTTATATATAAACCACGCTGAACCCCTCGATTAGATTCCAGTCTGTAACTCATTCCCGGGTATCTGTTATTCTATATATAAACCACCCTGAACCCCTCGATTAGATTCCAGTCTGTAACTCACTCCCGGGTATCTATTATTCTATATATAAACCACCCCGAACTCCTCAATTAGATTCAAGTCTGTAACTCACTCGATTAATGTGGCTAGTCAAGTTCAGTTTCGGATCAATAGTAACCTCCAGGATTCCATGTATTAGTCTGATAAAGCTTACCTGAACTGCTTCCAACACATTTACGTCCTACCTTAAATAAGGAGACCGATACTGTACACAGTACTCCAGATGTGGTCTCACCAATGCCCTGACCAACTGAAACATAACCTCCCTACTTCACAATAAATGATAACATTCTATTTGTTTTTCCAATAAGTTGTTTTACCTGTACACTAATCTTTTACAATTCATTCTCTAGGACACCCGCTACACTCAGAGCTCTACAATCTCTCACCATTTAGATAGTAAGCTTCTTTTTTATTTTTCCCGACAAAATGGACCATTTCACATTTTCCCCCATTATACTCAATTTGCTGGATCTTTGTCCACTCACTTTATCTATCTAAACCCTTTTATAGCCTCCTTCTGTCCCCTTCACAACTTACTTTCCGACCTATCTTTGCGTCATTAGTAAATTTGGTGATCATCTCTTCATCCAAGTCATTTCTATAAATTATAAACAGTTGAGGTCCCAGCACTGATCCCTGTGACACTCCACTCATCACAACCTGCCAACCGGAAAAACATCCATTTCTGCCTGCTCTCTGCTTCCTGTTAGCCAGCCGATCTTCAATCCAGGCCGATATGTTACCCCAATAACATGAGCTTTTATTTTCCACAATCACCTTTGATGTGCCACTTTATCAAATGCCGTTTGGAAATCTAAGTACAGTATATCCATCAACAGCACATGCTATTCCCTCAAAATCTCCAGTAAGTTGTTTAAAGATGGTTAAAGTCCAACAGGTTTGTTTTGAATTACTAGCTTTCGGAGTGCAGCTCCTTCATTCACCTGAGGAAGGAGCAGTGCCCCAAAAGCTAGTGATTCGAAGCAAACCTGTTGGACTTTAACCTGATGTTGTAAAACTTCTTACTGTGCTCACCCCAGTCCAACACCGGCATCTCCACATCTTGTTTAAACATGATTTTCCTCCCACAAAACCATGTTGACTCTGCTTGATTATCCAAGTTCCCTGCTATAGCTTTTTTAATGAGAGCTTCTAACATTTTCCCTATGACAGATGTCAAGCTAACTGCCCTGTAGTTTCCTGCTTTCTGTCTCCTCTTTTTGAATAATGGAGTTACATTTGCTTTCTTCCAATACGATGGAACCTTCCCTGAATCTAGGAAATTTTTGGAAATGAAAACCAATGCATCAACTATCTCACTGGATACCTCTTTTAAGACCCTGGGATAAGTCCATCAGGACCTGGGGCTTGTCAGCGCACAGCTCCAACAATTACTCAGCACCATTTCTCTGGTGACTGTAGTTTTTCTGAGCTGTTCCCTCACTTCCATTTCCTGGTTTCTAGCAGCTTCTGGGATGTTACTTGTATCCTCTATGATGAACACTGAGCAAAATATCTGTTTATTCATCTGCTGTTTCCTTGTTTTTCATTATCAGTTCTTCAGACTCTTCAGACTATTCTACTAAAGCTCTCGTAACCTTGGTGACCTCACTAACTGCACTATTTAACTGTTCGGAAAACAGCCTTGGTATTCAACCAATTGCACCATTAGTGTTACACAAAATACAATTACAAAGAGTAGAAGGTAATTTTCAATTGTATCCATTCAGTGAGAGATGAATGGCATATATGTGCTTTATAGTGAATAGTCCATTAATGCAGCACTTGTAATGAAACAATAGGCCGGGAGGCAGAGGTGGTCATAGTTGGAAGCTTCAGGGTTGTGAGGAAGCAGTCAGTACAGGGATCCCCTGTGGTTGTTCCCCTTAGTAACAAGTATACCGCTTTGGATACTGGTGGGGGGCACGACTTAGAATTATATAGAATTTACAGTGCAGAAGGAGGCCATTCGGCCCATCAAGTCTGCACCGGCTCTTGGAAAGAGCACCCCACCCAAGGTAAACACCTCCACCCTATCGCCATAACCCAGTAACCCCACCCAACACTAAGGGCAATTTTGGACATTAAGGGCAATTGATCATGGCCAATCCACCTAATCTGCACATCTTTGGACTGTGGGAGGAAACCAGAGCACCCGGAGGAAACCCACGCACACACGGGGAGGATGTGCAGACTCCGCACAGAGTACCAGGGGTAAGCCATGGGGTACAGGTCTCTGGCACAGAGTCTGTCTCTGTTGCTCAGAAGGGAAGGGGGGGGGGGGAGTGGAGTAGAGCATTAGTCATTGGCGACTCCATAGTTAGGGGGATAGATAGGAGATTCTGTGGGAATGAGAGAGACTCGCGGTTAGTGTGTTGCCTCCCAGGTGCCAGGTTCCATGATGTCTCGGATCGTGTTTTCGGGATCCTTAAGGGGGAGGGGGAGCAGCCCCAAGTCATGGTTCATATCGGCACCAACGACATAGGTAGGAAAAGGGATAGGGATGTAAGGCAGGAATTCAGGGAGCTAGGGTGGAAACTTAGAGTTAGAACAAACAGAGTTATTATCTCTGGGTTGTTACCCGTGCCACGTGCTAACGAGATGAGGAATAGGGAGAGAGAGCAGTTGAACTCATGGCTACAGGGATGGTGCAGGAGGGAGGGTTTCAGATACCTGGATAATTGGGTCTCATTCTGGGGTAGGTGGGATCTCTAGAAACGGGATGGTCTACACCTGGACCAGAGGGGTACCAATATCCTGGGGGGCGAAATTTGCTAATGCTCTTCAGGAGGGTTTAAACTAATTCAGCAGGAGATTGGGAACCTGAATTGTAGCTCCAGTATACAGGAGGTTGAGAGTAGTGAGGTCATGAGTAAGGTTTCAAGGTTGCAGGAGTGTACCGGCAGGCAGGAAGGTGGTTTAAAGTGTGTCTACTTCAACACAGGAGCATCCGGAATAAGGTGGGTGAACTTGCAGCATGGGTTGGTACCTGGGACTTCGATGTTGTGGCCATTTCGGAGACATGGCTAGAGCAGGGACAGGAATGGTTGTTGCAGGTTTCGTTCAGTAAGCTCAGGGAAGGTGATAAAAGAGGGTGATAAAAGAGGGTGGCATTGTTAGTCAAGGACAGTATTACAGTGGCTGAGAGGATGTTTGATGAGGACTCGTCTGCTGAGGTAGTATGGGCTGAGGTTAGAAACAGGAAAGGAGAGGTCACCCTGTTGTGAGTTTTCTATAGGCCTCCAAAAAGTTCCAGAGATGTAGAGGAAAGGATTGCAAAGATGATTCTGGATAGGAGCGAAAGTAACAGGGTAGTTGTTATGGGGGACTTTAACTTTCCAAATATTGACTGGAAATGCTACAGATCGAGTACTTTAGATGGGTCAGTTTTTGTTCAATGTGTGCAGGAGGGTTTCCTGACACAGTATGTAGATAGGCCAACAAGAGGCAAGGCCACATTGGATTTTGTACTGGGTAATGAAACAGGACAGGGTGCTAGATTTGGAGGTAGGTGAGCACTTTGGTGATAGTGACCACAATTCAGTTACGTTTACTTTAGTGATGGAAAGGGATATGGATATACCACAGGGCAAGTGTTATAGCTGTGGGAAAGGCAATTATGATGTGATGAGGCAAGACTTAGGATGCATAGGATGGGGAAGGAAACTGCAGGGGATGGGCACAATTGAAATGTGGAGCCCGTTCAAGGAACAGCTACTGCGTGTCCTTGATAAGTATGTACCTGTCAGGCTGGGAGAAAGTGGTTGAGCGAGGGAACCGTGATTTACTAAAGTAGTTGAATCACTTGTCAAGAGGAAGAAGGAGGCTTATGTAAAGATGAAACGTGAAGGTTCAGTTAGGGCGCTCGAGAGTTTCAAGTTAGCTCGGAAGGGCCTAAAGAGAGAGCGAAGAAGAGCCGGGAGGGGACATGAGAAGTCTTTGGCAGGTAGGATCAAGGATAACCCTAAAGCTTTCTATAGGTATGTTAGGAATAAAAGAATGACGAGGGTAAGAGTAGGGCCAGTCATGGGAAGTTGTGCGTAGAGTCCGAGGAGATAGGAGAGGTGCTAAATTAATATTTCTCGTCAGTATTCATGCAGGAAAAAGACAATGTTGTCAAGGAGAATACTGAGATACAGGCTACTAGATTAGAAGGGATTGAGGTGCATAAGGAGGAGGTGTTAGCAATTCTGGAAAGTTTGAAAATAGATAAGTCCCCTGGGCCGGATGGGATTTATCCTAGGATTCTCTTGGAAGCTAGGGAGGAGATTGCTGAGCCTTTGGCTTTGAGCTTTATGTCGTCATTGTTGACAGGAATAGTGCCACAAGACTGGAGGATAGCAAATGTTGTCCCCTTGATCAAGAAGAGGAGTAGAGACAACCCCGGTAACTATAGGCCAGTGAGCCTTACTTCTGTTGTGGGCAAAGTCTTGGAAAGGTTCATAAGAGATAGGATTTATAATCATCTGGAAAGGAATAATTTGGTTAGGGATAGTCAACACGGTTTTGTGAAGGGTAGGTCGTGCCTCACAAACCTTATTGAGTTCTTTGAGAAGGTAACCAAACAGGTGGACAAGGGTAAAGCAGTTGATGTGGTGTATATGGATTTCAGTAAAGCGTTTGATAACGCTTGGGCAGCACGGTAGCATTGTAGATAGCACAATCGCTTCACAGCTCCAGGGTCCCAGGTTCGATTCCGGCTTGGGTCACTGTCTGTGCGGAGTCTGCACATCCTCCCCGTGTGTGCGTGGGTTTCCTCCGGGTGCTCCGGTTTCCTCCCACACTCACAAGGATGTGCAGGTTAGGTGGATTGGCCATGATAAATTGCCCTTAGTGTCCAAAATTGCCCTTAGTGTTGGGTGGGTTTACTGTGTTATGGGGATAGGGTGGAGGTGTTGACCTTGGGTAGGGTGCTCTTTACAAGAGCCGGTGCAGACTCGATGGGCTGAATGGCCTCCTTCTGCACTGTAAATTCTATGATAAGGTTCCCCATGGTAGGCTATTGCAGAAAATACGGAGGCATGGGATTCAGGGTGATTTAGCAGTTTGGATCAGAAATTGGCTCTCTGTAAGAAGACAGAGGGTGGTGGTTGATGGGAAATGTTCAGCCTGGAGTTCAGTTACTAGCAGTGTACCACAAGGATCGGTTTTGGGGCCACTGCTGTTTGTCATTTTTATAAATTACCTGGAGGAGGACGTAGAAGGATGGGTGAGTAAATTTGCAGATGACACTAAAGTTGGTGGAGTTGTGGACAATGTGGAAGGATGTTGCAGGTTACAGAGGGACATAGATAAGCTGCAGAGCTGGGCTGAGAGGTGGAAAATGGAGTTTAATGCAGAAAAGTGTGAGGTGATTCATTTTGGAAGGAGTAACAGGAAGACAGAGTACTGGGCTAATGGTAAGATTCTTGGTAGTGTGGATGAGCAGAGAGATCTCGGTGTCCATGTACATAGATCCCTGAAAGTTGCCACCCAGGTTGATAGGGTTGTTAAGAAGGCGTATGGTGTGTTGGCTTTTATTGGAAGAGGGATTGAGTTTCGGAGCCATGAGGTCATGTTGCAGCTGTACAAAACTTTGGTGCGGCTACATTTGGAGTATTGCGTGCAGTTCTGGTCACCGCATTATAGGAAGGATGGGGAAGCATTGGAAAGGGTGCAGAGGAGATTTACCAGGATGTTGCCTGGTATGGAGGGAAGATCTTATGAGGAAAGGCTGAGGGACTTGAGGCTGTTTTCGTTAGAGAGAAGAAGGTTAAGAGGTGACTTAATTGAGGCATACAAAATGATCAGAGGATTAGATAGGGTGGACAGTGAGAGCCTTTTTCCTCGGATTGTGATGGCTAGCATGAGGTGACATATCTTTAAATTGAGGGGAGATAGATATAGGACAGATGTCGGAGGTAGGTTCTTTACTGAGAGAGTAGTAAGGGTGTGGAATGCCCTGCCTGCAGCAGTAGTGGACTCGCCAACATTAAGGGCATTTAAATAGTCATTGGATAAACATATGGATGATAAGGGAATAGTGTAGATGGGCTTTAGAGTGGTTTCACAGGTCGGCGCAACATTGAGTGCCGAAGGGCCTGTACTGCGCTGTAATGTTCTATGTTCTATCCTCAGAAACAGAATAGGCATAATATCCATTGTTGAGTGCAAGTGCTCAAATTCTCGTCATTCAAATTTGCATAACTCCAATTTTCCCCTCATTAATTGAGTTGGAGCACACCTTCGATTACCTTAAAAATCTTCTAAAGATAGTCTCTTTGTATTAGTTTCAGAGACATATGCAAGTGTTACAGATAGATGCTGCTGAGGTTCAGTGTACCCGCTGAAAATCTTATTTCATTGGAATTAACGGCAAACTATTTGATGACTTTAGGTTAATGACGTGGAGGGATATACAATTTTTATCTGAATGTCATTGCACTTCAGCAAACAAAGCAGGCTGGTGTCAGAGTGGCATTAAACCATAGGCTAGTAGAAGAGTAAAATAAAGCCCACCAGTGGCAGTGTGACACTAAAAGCCAGTGCTGGCAGAAAAACAAAACAGAATAAATCTGTTCACAAAATTTCACCATGTGAATTAAAAATAATCACATACTACTGAGTCATCACAAAGCATTAAAGTAACATCGGGATTAAATAACAAATAGAACTCATTCTCAGTTCGGCACTTAATCTAGAATATTCAATTACAATTTAACTCAGTCTCGGCTATCTTTTATTCTGGATCTAAACCATCCAGACCTGTTGATTAAGTTCCAACTGTTAATATGTTCCTGGGTTCTATTACTCAATATGTAAATCTCCTAGACTCTTCAACAACAACTTGCGATTATATAGCATTTTTAACAAGTAAACATTTCCCAAGTTGCATCACATAGAATCCATAAAACCCTACAGTGCAGAAGGAGGTCATTTGGCCCATCGGGTCTGCACCAACCCTCCAAAAGAGCACCCTACCTAGGCCCATTTCCCAAACCCTATCCCTGCAACCCCACCAAACGTGCACACCTTTGGAAAGTGGGAGGAAACCGGAGCACCCGGAGGAAACCCACGCAGATACAGGGAGAACGTGCAGACTCAGAAAAATAAGCGATCGGTTCCAATGGTGTGAAGCAAGTGGAATGTTGTAAATTGACCCGCAAATTCACAACTCACGCCACATTGCTTAATCCCTTGAATGTCTTGGCAGACTGGTACATTAATAATGGTGTGCCCCATTAACGCGACAGTATTTTTCCAGCAAGATCTAACCCATATGGTCAAGCGATGGCTGAAACAAAATTAAAAATTAAAGCAAACATTGAAAAAGGGCTGAACTTTTTGGCTCTAAAAGGCCTGTTCCCAAATTGGCAAATGTATTGATCCCACCTGCTCATCTTCTCACTTTATCATTACATGCCCTTTTTTTCCAGGCTTGAAAAACCTCCCAAATATTTAAGTCTATTATTCTGTTCATTAAGGCAATGAGATCATGGTGGATTTACCATTATTTTTTTAAATATAAATTTAGAGTACCCAATTCAGTTTTTCCAATTAAGGGGCAATTTAGCACGGCCAATCCAGCTAACCTGCACATCTTTGGGTTGTGAGGCCGAAACCCACGCGGACACGGGGAGAATGTGCAAACTCCACACGAACAGTGACCGAGAGCTGGGATCGACCCTGGGACCTCGGCACTGTGAGGCAACAGGGCTAACCCACTACGCCACCGTGCTGCCCCTGGATTCACCATTATCGTGATTACACTGCTTGTCAGAGTACAGTTCACTGTCCACACACACTGCAAGGGAAGTCTTCATTAAAACATCATCTCAGAGGGAATCCTTCGGGGTTCGAACATTATTATCAGCGGTATGAAGTGTACAGTCATATTTAATTTCATTATAAAATCCAGCTGCCAGTGAACCCCAGAGCTGCCAGTGAACCCCAGAGCTGCCAGTGAACTCCAGAGCCGCCAGTGAACTCCAGAGCCGCCAGTGAACCCAAGCCACCAGTGAACCCAGAGCTGCCAGTGAACTCCAGAGCCGCCAGTGAACCCCAGAGCCGCCAGTGAACCCAGAGCCGCCAGTGAACCCAGAGCTGCCAGTGAACTCCAGAGCCGCCAGTGAACCCCAGAGCCACCAGTGAACACCAGAGCCACCAGTGAACCCAGAGCCACCAGTGAACCCCAGAGCCACCAGTGAACCCCAGAGCCACCAGTGAACGCCAGAGCCACCAGTGAACCCAGAGCCGCCAGTGAACTCCAGAGCCACCAGTGAACCCAGAGCCGCCAGTGAACCCAGAGCCGCCAGTGAACCCAGAGCTGCCAGTGAACCCAGAGCCGCCAGTGAACCCAGAGCTGCCAGTGAACCCAGAGCTGCCAGTGAACCCCAGAGCCGCCAGTGAACCCAGAGCTGCCAGTGAACCCCAGAGCCGCCAGTGAACCCAGAGCCGCCAATGAACCCCAGAGCCGCCAGTGAACCCAGAGCCGCCAGTGAACCCCAGAGCCGCCAGTGAACCCCAGAGCTGCCAGTGAACCCAGAGCCGCCAGTGAACTCCAGAGCCGCCAGTGAACCCCAGAGCCACCAGTTAACCCCAGAGCCACCAATGAACCCCAGAGCCGCCATTTTACCCCAAAGCTGCCAATTGAGCTAGCTTGCATAAAACATTTCCGTTCATACAAGGCTTGTTCTCTGCATACTGAATAGAAGATCATAGTTGATAAATCAATGACCTATTTAAAATGGGAATCCAATGACAATCCCAATTTTACTGCATACCAATTTTTCAACTTGTATACAAGACCAATCTCCAAGTGCCCTCAAGGTCTGTATGCAAGTAATGAAATGAGAAGACTTGAACCATTTTCAGTGACAACAGCAGAACAAGGTAATCAATTTCAAGTCCTTTATGTGTAACTGACAGTGTCTGCTCAAATGAGAGAGAGATTAAGTGCAGTTGACTGATAATTAGCTTCTGTTTCTAGTGGCAGAAGTAATTTACCTTTGAACTCAATGACATGCAATTAATAAACTTGATTTACTTCCTACTTTTGAGGGTGATAGATGGGCTTTTCGTTATGTTAAACCCCTTTCGGCTAACCCATTTATTCTACAGAAAAAACTTGCTGCAAACTGATGGGATACTAAGGCCATCAAATTATTAGCACCCATTTATATTGTTACAATGTGCACAAACTGCTCACTATTACAAGTGATAACTAGTGTGTCCACATTCTGATCACAAGATGATCGCGAATGAGGTGTGCCATTCAGCCCATCTTAATCCATTGACCCGGAAAGACAGTCATTTTGCTGCGACATCCAATTATTTCTTAAACAATTCAAGAGTTTTTCCCTTTCTCACTGCTACCTGGAACCCTGATCCATGCTTTGATCGGTTTGTACCAGGATCAGTTGCCAATATAACTTTTACTATTTTGCGCTTGTCCAAATCTCACTATTTAAAATATTCTCTGATTTTTCTTTCCCATATCCCTTAACATTGGCGGGAATTTTACATGTGATGTGTGCACATGGCGGGAGGAACTGGAAAGAACCACGCATTCCGGTTCCATCCAAGATCAATGAAAGAATGCATATCATGCTGGCCGGCCACTTAACTGTCAGCCAGCTTGGAACACGTCCAGATTGGCATTGTGAGGCCATGAGTGGGGGCCATGGGGGGGCGCCAGGCCCAATGCCGGCCCAGTGGGACATTTGAAAGTAGCTACCAGAAACTGCTGAAGACATGGGAGGAGGCAGAGGGAGCGTCTGCAGCATGGTGGCAGCAGCAGCAAGCGGCGGACACTAAAGGCGGGAGGGCACTTCAGGTGGGCAACAAGCCCCAGATTCACAAATGACTGTCTACACACTGTTTTGGAGGCGGTGACTACCTGGGGGACATCCTGATGGGTTGGCAGGAGGAGGCCACCCCCCCCCCCCCCCCCCCCCCCCCCCCCCGGGTAGAGGTGGCAGCGGAGGTTAACAGGCCTGACCTGCTCTGACGCCTGTGGATCCAGTGACAAAAACAGTTCAATCATCTTCTGCGCTTGGCAAGGGCGGGTACTGAGTTGGCATGGTCGAGGGTGGAGAAGTGAGGAAGGGCGCACGTTCTTAGTTACACTCATGGGTCGAGGAATCCGGGAGTCTCAGAACACCTCTGCTCATAGTCGCTAAGGTTGGAGAGACGATCAGAAGCCCTGGGCCCATCAAAAGTTTGCGGGGGTGAAGGGGGTGGGGGACAGCATGGTATGGTGCTGGAGGTGGAGGGTTTAGAACAGAATGGAGTTTTGCACTTGCAGGAGAAATGCAATCATAACAATGCTGAAAGATCTGCCACTGATGTTGGAATGGAAGCTCTGGCCATCTACACCAGCCATGCGCTGGGAGCCCTGGAGCTCGAATGCAAGCGAAGATGGTGGAGAGGCTGGGCTCTCTGAGGAAGGTAAGAACCCAGTTGGCAAAACTGTAAGAGTACTTCCTGTTTTTTTTCCTTATTTCCCCTCTCTTTTATTTTGCCATTATTATTTTGCTCCATGGATGATTAATAGACATGTCTCTTTAAGGCAAGTAGCCTGTATCTTTAATTCAAGCAGAGGATTCCAGATGTTTGAGAGTTCGCTTGCTGGTTTAAACTGGAGCTGCAGACATAAGAACATAGAACTAGGAGCAGGAGTCGGCCATCTGGTCCCTCGAGCCTGCTCCGCCATTCAATGAGATCATGGCTGATCTTTTGTGGACTCAGCTCCACTTTCCGGCCCAAACAGCATAACCCTTAATCCCTTTATTCTTCAAAAAACTATCTATCTTTACCTTAAAAACATGTAATGAAGGAGCCTCAACTGCTTCACTGGGCAAGGAATTCCATAGATTCACAACCCTTTGGGCGAAGAAGTTCCTCCTAAACTCAGTCCTAAATCTACTTCCCCTTATTTTGAGGCTATGCCCCCTAGTTCTGCTTTCACCCGCCAGTGGAAACAACCTGCCCGCATCTATCCTATCTATTCCCTTCATAATTTTATATGTTTCTATAAGATCCCTCCTCATCCTTCTAAATTCCAACGAGTACAGTCCCAGTCTATTCAACCTCTCCTCGTAATCCAACCCCTTCAGCTCTGGGATTAACCTAGTGAATCTCCTCTGCACACCCTCCAGTGCCAGTACGTCCTTTCTCAAGTAAGGAGACCAGAACTGAACACAATACTCCAGGTGTGGCCTCACTAACACCTTATACAATTGCAGCATAACCTCCCCAGTCTTAAACTCCATTCCTCTAGCAATGAAGTACAAAATTCCATTCGCCTTCTCAATCACCTGTTGCACCTGTAAACCAACTTTCTGTGACTCATGCACTAGCACACCCAGGTCTCGCTGCACAGCAGCATGCTTTAATATTTTATCATTTAAATAATAATCCCGTTTGCTGTTATTGCTACCAAAATGGATAACCTCACAATTATCAACGTTGTATTCCATCTGCCAGACCCTAGCCCATTCACTTAACCTATCCAAATCCCTCTGCAGACTTCCGGTACCCTCTGCACTTTTTGCTTTACCACTCACCTTAGTGTCATCTGCAAACTTGGACACATTGCCCTTGGTCCCCAACTCCAAATCATCATTGTAAATTGTGAACAATTGTGGGCCCAACACTGATCCCTGAGGGACACCACTAGCTACTGATTGCCAACCAGAGAAATACCCATTAATCCCCACTCTTTGCTTTCTATTAATTAACCAATCCTCTATCCATGCTACTACTTTACCCTTAATGCCATGCATCTTTATCTTATGCAGCAACCTTTTGTGTGGCACCTTGTCAAAGGCTTTCTGGAAATCCAGATATACCACATCCATTGGCTCCCCGTTATCGACCGCACTGGTAATGTCCTCAAAAAATTCCACTAAATTAGTTAGGCACGACCTGCCCTTTACGAACCCATGCTGCGTCTGCCCAATGGGACAATTTCTATCCAGATGCCTCGCTATTTCTTCCTTGGTGATAGATTCCAGCATCTTCCCTACTACTGCAGTTAAGCTCACTGGCCTATAATTACCCGCTCTCTGCCTACCTCCTTTTTTAAACAGTGGCGTCATGTTTGCTAATTTCCAATCCACCGGGACCACCCCAGAGTCCAGTGAATTTTGGTAAATCATCACTAGTGCATCTGCAATTTCCCTAGCCATCTCTTTTAGCACTCTGGGATGCATTCCATCAGGGCCAGGAGACTTGTCTGCATTTAGGCACCGGTGTAAGAGATGGGGGTTGGGACTCGGTTTGATTGATTAGCTGGTCACCAATGAATGGGCCCAAATGCTATGCTCTGCCCGGTAACAGGTGGTGATTGGATCCTGCCCCAGTGAGATGCTTTTCAGATTTCTAAGGAGTTTCAGTTTTCATTCTGGCTACGCAGTGGGAGAACAAACTATCTGTCTCTCCAGAAAACCTGCTATGAGTGTGGTATTTCTCCAGAGGGCCTGTGAGTGCCATCTCTCTCCAGAACTCCGGTGAGTGCTGTACGTCTAAACTACAGAGATCCTGAATGAATTGACATATAGAGAACACCATTACAGGCTGCAAATCAAAGACTTTAATCTGCAAGCTTACTTTGAAGGAAAGTGTGCTAAAAACCATCATCTGAAACAAAGACTCTTTTTCCTTTCACTTATGACTTTGGCCCCTTTTCACCCCTCTGTGTTTGTTTGTCCTATGTGTGTGTGTGTGTGTGTGTGTGTGTGTGTGTATGGAAGGTGAGGATAAGTTAAAGTGGGAGTTAGGTATTAGTTAATAGTTAACTGCATATGTCTTTACTGCATATTTCAATATAGTAAATAAACAGTAATAGTGTTTAAACTTATAAAGCTGGTGACTGTAATAACTGGGCAGCAAAGTGTCAAAGATTTGGGGTATTTTTGTCAGAATTATTGGTTAATCCATTTGAGTTGTGACTCTGGGGCACGTGGGGCTGGAAATGACCGTGTACTAGCCCAGGGTTTTGTACCCAAAGTCGGACAGACAGAGAGTGAAAAGAATATAGGGTCACCTCAACAGTCATAAGGACTTGGAATCATTGAATTATAGAATCCCAGCAGTGCAAAAGGAAGCCATTCAGCCCATTGAATCTGCACCAACTCGTTGAAAGAGCACACCACAATGCTCACTCACCCACCTTATCCCAATAACCCCTTAACCTGCACATCTTTGGACTGTGGGAGGAAACCAAAGCAGACACGGGGAGAAAGGGCAGACTCCACACAGACAGTGACCCAGGAATTGAACCTGGGTCCCTGGCGCTGTGAGGCAGCAGTGCTAACCACTGAACCACTGGGATATCTGAGCAACTGTGCCCAGTGATTGACCAATCACTAAGTCACTGTGATGCCATTGACATCCCTCACACCCAGCCGTATATCATGGACATTGACTATGTGATGTGACGAACAGGGCTGACTGATTTTGCTTCCTTAGATGTGCCATTCTCCAGAGCCAGCCAGAATGCCAATGACCCTCCCAGGTGTGGATGGCAGGTGCACCTGTGGCACACCCTCTTCCACACCAAGCACCAGCACAGATACTGACACGTTGGTGGACAGTGGGGTGTCGGCTTAGTTCATAGTGCTCAGTGGTGAGGGCACAGCACACTCACTTGAACAGATGGTGGAAGCAGGGAGTGCCCAAGTGCCAGCAGTCGGAGGATTGCTGGAGACCCGGACCCTGGAGACCCGGACCATGCTCAATCTCAGGCAGATGATGAGCTCTGGAATCGTCAATCAGGCGGGAAATGCGGATGTCCAGCGGGATGCAGAGATGTGAGGGTCTGCGTGTCATGATCTCTGTCTTGGAGGAATCACTCTCTCAACAAGACTCGCAACACCACCATCTCATCAATCTTGTGGCTCACATTCCATATTCTGCCCTCCTAGATAGGGCACACCCCACCCAGGAGATAAGCATTTCACCCAACCTCTGCTCCATCCCCTCTGATCACGTCCTTTGTCCCCAAGAAAGGAGCCCAGGCAGGGAGAGGGATGGCAGAGATTATCAACCTCGAATTCAAGGAGGCTGCAGCAGAGCTCGCTGATCAGGACCAGGATCGCTCCTGTGGTGACACAGAGCTTGGCCTCTCCCAAAAACCTAGTACGGATATCAGCTCCATCACATCAATTCATGAGTGCCATTTACTCAGACGTGGCTTCAGCTCATCCTCTTAAACTGTTTTCTTGTATTTTGCAGGTACCAGCGGACCACAGACACCTAACCAGCCCAGCAACTCTCCCAGCCCACGAAGCATGTGTTACGATAGGGAGATGTTAGGAAATTGGATTGAAGATCTAGTGGGCAATTTAGTGGTTAACAGACTGAGGTAAAACTGCTAGCACTGAGTCAGAGGTATACACCCATACGTGAGTTACGTTATCCATTCAGACTTAAACTCGTTAATGGGAGCAAACAGGATATCCCTGTTCAGCCGGGGTGATTCACTCAAGATCCATTGCCCGCTGGGATACTCCGACCTGACAGCCATTAGCCCATTACAGAGTCTGATGGCCTTTGTTAACCGTAAATTGGAGGTGAGTTGTATATTCATAGCATGGCCCTGATCCTTTGTGATTGGGCAATCAGAAGCCGAGATAACATTGATGAGTTGAAGTCTGGACATCCCAGGACAGAATCATTGAGGGGCTGGGCGGAGCTCAGGGAGAGAAAAAGAATCCTGTTCGGACAGGCGGAGGCGGAGGCAGAGGGATTTGGAGAGCCACCAGGAGAGGTCACGAAAAGCTCCCACAGAAACAAGCTTTCGAAAAGGGGGCTGAATGAGCTGCACTAACAGCAGCAATATGCTCTGTAAATGCAAGTATCAATTTCCCCAGCCTACATAATAATAATTAAGTGGAGTTGAGAGCTGTGTGTTCATGTTACGTGCTGTTTAATGGGAAATTCTGCATTAGGGTTAAGAATACATGTTAGCCGTTCTTGCTGGGTTTGAAGTTTAAAAGTTTAAATATTGTTTTTCTTTTGTTATAATAAAGTTTTGTTTGTAAAAATAATCAAGGCCTATTTCTCAGTCCTGGAGCAAATCGATCTTTCCGCCAGTAACAGGTTTGTGAACACCAATGTAAATTATGAAACACCCCCCCCCCCCCCCCCCCCCCCCCCCCACCCCCCACTCCCCTCCGCCGAAGGAATGAGAGAGGCGAGAGAGAGTTTCCTCCATTTTGCAGCTGCCAGCAATGGTGTGATCTCCAGGGCCTCTGGTGAACAACCCATGAAGAAGAAGCTGTCGACAGAAGCAAAGCAGCAGAAAGATGATTACGTGAGGTGTGGGTTTATTAATTGTGCTGATGCAGGTCAGGATTCAAAGTTCCTGGGCTGGATTCTCTGCCCCGCCACGCCACATTTCAGTTTCACACCGCTGGCGGGATGCTCCATTTCGCGGCTGATCAATGGAGTTTCCCATTGTGGGGCAACCCCACGCCGTCGGGAAGCGCCCGGGCTGCCGGCAAAGTAGAGCATCCCACTGGCGGAGAATCCAGCCCCATGTGTGTCATATGCAGGGAAGCACTGGCAAATGAAAGATTAGAACCCTCAAAACTTCAAAGACAGTTTCAGGCATGGCGAGTTCGAGGACAAATCTCTTTATTCTTTTCAACGGTTGCAGCGAGATCCTAAATCATCAGCTGAAGTCAGTATCAGAAATGTTACATTGAATGGCAAAACCCATGTGATGGTGAGGACCGAGCTGGCTCACCTGTCACATTTAAGGGAAGTGAAAATGGTGGATTGTGAATATCGGTCGCTGTGGGTCACGAAGGTCGGCCAGTGTGGGTCCCGAAAGATAGCTGGTTGGTAAAAATGGGTCCCAGGCAAAAACGTTTGAAAAGCCCTGCCTTACAGAACACCACCCCCACCATCACAAACCCCCTCCCATGGAACACCTCCTCACACTTTCCCCAGACAACTCATGGCATTGCCCAGGCTGTGAAAGGCGGCAGTGCTCGGGCAATGCCAGGGCATTGCTGGAGGTGCAGTGCCTGGGCATTGCTATGGTACTGCCAGAGTACCGCCCAGGCATGCCACACCCCCCCCCCCCCCCCCCTCTCCCCGCCTCTCCCCGAGGCTCGACTTACCTGTGCATCTCTGGCAGGTTTCTGCTTCTGGGCAATGCCGAGTCGTGCCGGGGAAGTGCCAAATGGCAGTGCATGTGCAGTTCCAGGGTCAGTGTGGGGAAGTGCTCAGGAACTGTCAGGGGCAGTGCCAGGGTGCAGTCTCCAGGTAGTGCCAGGGGAAAGTTCTGGGGCACTGCCATGGTACTGTCTGGGCATGAACCCTCCTCCCCCCACCCTTCCCACCGGGACGTTACTCACCTGTGCACCTCTGGTGTAATCCTGCTGCTGGACAGTGCTGGGGCAGTGCCAGTGCCAGAGGACAGTGCTGGGCCGGTGCCAGAGGATAGTGTCCAGGCAGTGCCAGTGGGAAGTTCTGGGACAGTGCCAGGGGATAGTGTCCAGGCAGTGCCAGGGGACAGTGCTGGGCCGGTGCCAGGGGATAATACCCAGGCAGTGCCAGGGGACAGTGCTGGGCCGGTGCCAGGGGATAATGCCCAGGCAGTGCCAGAGGATAGTGTCCAGGCAGTGCCAGGGGACAGTGCTGGGCCGGTGCCAGTGGATAGTGTCCAGGCAGTGCCAGGGGATAGTGTCCAGGCAGTGCCAGGGGACAGTGCTGGGCCGGTGCCAGGGGATAATGCCCAGGCAGTGCCAGAGGATAGTGTCCAGGCAGTGCCAGGGGACAGTGCTGGGCCGGTGCCAGTGGATAGTGTCCAGGCAGTGCCAGGGGATAGTGTCCAGGCAGTGCCAGGGGACAGTGCTGGGCCGGTGCCAGGGGATAGTGTCAAGGCAGTGTCAGGGGACAGTGCTGGGCCGGTGCCAGGGGATAATGCCCAGGCAGTGCCAGAGGATAGTGTCCAGGCAGTGCCAGGGGACAGTGCTGGGCCGGTGCCAGGGGATAGTGTCCAGGCAGTGCCAGGGGACAGTGCTGGGCCGGTGCCAGGGGATAATGCCCAGGCAGTGCCAGGGGACAGTGCTGGGATAGTGCCCAGTGATAGTGCCCAGTCAGTACCAATGGGAAGTTCTTGGACAGTGCCAGGATACTGCACGCGCATGACCCTCTTCCTCAGGGGCTGTACTCACCTGTGTGCCCCCAACAGGTTCTGCTCACCATGTGCATGGCCTGTGGAACGTGTTCTGACTCAGGTTGGCGTGAATAGACAGTTTAACGGAGTGGGAGCGATGTTGAGGCATAAAGACCTGATAACTCCATTCAAATTGATGTAAATGCGAGTCTGGACTTCTATGGTTGAGATTCCTATTGTATCATTGGTGGGGGAGAGGGACAATCACAATAGAAAATCTCTATAGCTTAAAAACTGTTTTGGGACTCCAGCGCTGTTCTCCACCCTCTCTGTCAACCCCCCCCCCCCCCCCCCCCCCCAATCCCCCTCAAGAACAGGAGCAAAATATCCCCCTCCCAAGTCTTTTGCGTGGAACTTTATCTGGGACTGGGCAAGGGTTGGAAGGTTCGGTACACAACATCACAAGGTTTACTGCCTGTAAGATATTCCATGTCTGAGTTCATGATAACTACTGTTTGCTGGGTTATCAGTGTACAGGTGATCATTACGTCTACTTCTGATAACTGATTCCTACTGTGTGATCTGTCTGGTCTGGGATCACAGTCTCCTCTTTGTTTCATTCTGATCTCTCCAACTTCAACTATTCTTAATGGGGCATTTTTCACAGTCCACGTGTAATTGCAATAGTGTGAAAACTGTGTATGGTCCAGAGGTATGCCACAGCAGCCTGAATTTTCAGACCTCTGGAAAGTGTTCTAGAATTGGTGATTCCAATATTCCAAACTCAGGAACATTGGTACTTATTGTTTAATGCCCAAAAACAATGACCATTTGAAGCAATTCACATTTCAAAGCTAATAACGCGACCGATCATTCACTTGGACTGCAGGGAGGGCGTAAATCCATTTTACAAGGTGATCCTACAAATGCAGCAGTGGTTATTGGGTTGAGCTGGCTCTGTCCATCATCGCTGTTAAGCAGGGTGTTCGACAGCAACACTCTCCTTGTCTGTGACAAAGTAACATTTATGACGTTCAATCAAGAAATTCATGAAATGACAAACCGTTAAAAGTTAGTTTTCTGTATACTGCCATCTTTCTTTTTCACAAGTATATTCCCTGTCTTCAGCTTCTGTCCCACTTACTGGACTGGAACTTTACTGGATGGAGAGAGATTCATTTGATTTCTAGTGCCAAGTTCAATGCACCTTGAGTACATGCCATAAATCATGATAGCTGCTCAGTCAGGCTGCAGAACATCTTGTGTGTCTGATTAGTAGGGTTACCACCAGCAAATGGATCAACTGTATTAGATACTGATCAACACAGGTGTAGCACCAATCTACCAATGGAGCAAAGAGACAGCAAAGAGATTTGTGCTGATTGTGCAGTTCCATCATTTTCTGTTTCCAGGGTATTCTCCAACACATGGAGCTAACGCTTCAAAATTCTCAGCTTGGTTAGGATCTTAAGTAAAGCACACTTTGAACGTTTACAATCCTTTCAAAGAAACAAAGACCTCACATTGCACCAACTCTATTCCCAGGCAGGCAGACAAGCCACAGAGCTGGTAATGAATCATAGAATGGTTACAGCACAGAATGAGGCCATCCGGCCCGTCATGTGTCTACAACTCAGCTAGTCCCACTCTCCTGCCTTTCCCCAGCCCTGCAATTCTTTTGTCTATAGCTACTTATCCATTTGAAAGACATGATTGAATACAACCAATAGAATGGTTATAGCGCAGAAGTAAGCCATTCAGCCCATTCTTTCTACCTGGCCCTCCTACGGAGAAACTTACCAAATGCCATTCCCCTGGCTTTCCCCTGAAGTCCTGAGAATGTTTCCTTTTCCGATCATGAACCAATTTCCTTTTGAGAGTTTTGATTGGCAATTTCTACCACATGCTCAGGCAGTACATTCCAGATCCTAGCCACTCGCTCTGTTAAAATCCTTTCCCTCATTTTACCATTGCTTCCTTTCCAAAATCTGTGTTCTCTGGCCCTTTTGTCAACTTTCTGTCTGCTCTTATTAATTGAATTTTAAACTCCACCATGTGCCATGGTGGGGTTCCCCAGAGCATCAGCCTGGACCCTATGAATTACTAGCCCAGTATCATTACCACTATGCTGAGAGAGGCTGAACCAGAGCTTTATAAAGGTCCATCATCATTTCTTTGCTTGTTTGGATATGATTCTGTGGTTAAAGTTGGCCACACTTGTGTCTGTATGCTCATGGTGGGTCTACCTGGAATCTCTTCTGTCATGATTAACATGGGGGTGACAATCCAACCACTCCTGCGAGAAAACATGTGTTGGATTCTCTGAATCTGGGGATATGTCCCCACGCCGGCGTGGGAATGGTGGCGTTTTACGCCAGATAAAATGGTGATACTGGATTGCGTCCGCAGCCACCAAGCTGGGCTCCCAACGGATAAGACCACACGCGACCGATACCGTCGAGAACTCGGCCGGTCGGGGGCAGAGTATCGGATAAGACCACACGCGACCGATACCGTCGAGAACTCGGCTGGTCGGGGGCAGAGTATCGGATAAGACCACACGCGACCGATACCGTCGAGAACTCGGCCGGTCGGGGGCAGAGTATCGGGGGGTAGGCCTCAGGCAATATCCTGAGGCTGACGATACGTCACACGGCGTACCCGGAGAGTACACTGCTTTGGACGGGGCAGAGCATCGTGAAACCGGCGCCACCCCCGATTTGGTTGGGAAATTTGATTCTCTGGCCGAACGCCGAATGCATTTTCGGCGTCAGCAACGGGAAAATCCAGCCCCACATTGGGTGAAGACAGCTTGGGTTTAGTTGCGATGCCCCCGCAGTCAAATAGTTTGCCAACACCCATCACCCAGGCATTTGAGGTCAGCAACTTTGGGGGGGGAAGAAAACAGTTTTTTATGTTAAAAAAAAAATTCTGTGATAGGAACTTGGCAATTTGAAGAGGCCAAGTTGTACCAGACCAAAAGAAAAATTAAAAATTAATAAGTCATTCAAGATTTAAAATGAATTCCCTTTCAGTCATAATTTTGCATCAATTATTAAAAATAATGACCACTAGCACAGTGAAAATATTCAGCAGAGTGCATTTAAACTAAAGAAAAGCAATTTGAATCTCCGGCTCCAAAACTGTAGGGGACAAAGATTTAAAACCCAAAAGGAATATGAACAACACAGATAATATTGAGATTGAAGGATCCTGTTGTCATCACAGTATGAAAACCTAACAGAACGAGAGTGCAGGTATTATGAGGCCAAACAACAGTCAGGATTTGCTGTATAACAACATAGAAAAACTGAAGACATTCATCATTGCACTCAATTCAAATTGAATCAATGTCCGACTTTGATTCCCATTAAGTAAGCAGCATTTGAGAAAGTTGAAGCCACAGAAAAGGCAGGAGTTTTCTTCTGGGATTGGGAAAGGGATTTTGCCACTGTTTCCAGCAGATGTGGGGGAATGTAGTCACAGGCCTGCTTTCCTTGGGGATGGTCTGTTAATTGGCCAGAGAGTGAGTTGGGTGGCTGACATGTGACAATGGAGGTGGGACTACGGGAGTGTGGCCCAACTTAAACAGTCCACAGCTGCCATCTCCATGGCTGCTGTTATCTTTATTGTGCAGCAACAGACACAGAACAGGAAAGGCTGAGGATTGGAACTCGGGACAGAGCTGCTCTGATCTTCGCAGACAAAGACCTGGAGGTCCTCCTGGAGCTACCTGCAGCTTCTGGTCAACAGGTTGATGACATTGACCAGTGAGGACGGCAGTACATTATCTCTATCTTTTTCCTTTGCAGAAGGGGAAGGCACATAATGCTTTCTACAGGCTCTACGTATACCAGCAGCACCAGATGTTTTCCTACATGTCAGAGTTCCCTAAGGCCTGACACAAGAAAGGAGGCTGCCTCAGCCTATTTCGGGGCCAGCAGTGGAGCATCATGTCGAACTGGCCAAGAGCAGAGGCCACCACATAGGGCAGAACCCTGAGTTGCTCACTGGGGTTTGCCTCACATAGAAATGGGGACATTTTCTATTTTTCAACACAATGTAAATATTGACACAGGATGCAGGCGTCTGAGCTTCCATTGTTTAAAGGCAAAGTGTTATGAGCCCAAGTGATGGACAGAAAGATGCCAGAATGGAACCCTGGCTCAAAAGACCATATTTTAAAAATAAAATGTGGAGCAACAAAGTCACAGGACTGCTAATTAGATTCATGAATGCAAGAAAAAAAAATTACTAAACATGAAAAAAATGATTAATATCAATACTCCTTTACTTTCCCCTTAGTTTAAGAATTACACACAGGTTTTAGGATTAACATGGATTACAAAGTGCATCTTAATCTACAACTATTTCATTCATACAAAATCCCTTTTAAGCACAAAAGATGACGGTGGGGCAATAGTCTCCACTCTGAACCCCAAGTGAATATTTGTGGCTGTCGCCTCAGAATCCCCCAGATGATTGTCCCGTGAAAGTTTCCAAACTCTACCCCCAAAAACGCGCTTTAAAATCTTCTCTCATAATCATGCTTTCCGTTAGCGGTTTGCATTCTGAAATCCAGACCAGGTTTTTCAAATGACACTATTGAATAAAGCTTCCACTCCACTTTAAACAGAAACTCCAATCCAGGATTTCACACAACCCCCTTTTAGGATTTCTATGGTGGCTCAAAACATACATTGGAGGCTTCCAGTATTGAACAAAGGGATTTATTGACATAGTGGGCCCCACCAGCGACCGCCCGTAGCCAACCCCAAGCCTGCGCCACACGGCACGCAGACAACCCCGGAGGACCCAAGCGCTATTTCTGTGGGCAGACAAAGCACCCCCGAAAGCGCTGCCTGGCGTGGAGTGCAACCTGAAAGGCCTGCAGAAAGAAAGGACATTTCGCTGCTGTGTGCCAGGCCCGGTCGATCGCTGCTGTACATATACCCAGTGTTCCTGCACCCCCCCACGTGCGACCCGTATGCGCCGCCATTTTCGTCCCCACAGATCACGTGCGGCCATCACAGTATGAAATTTACCACTTCCTTAGGGTCCCCTTCGGTGTCACTGATGGAACCATCAATTCACCAGACACATGTTTCCGATATGAATCTAGGCTTTAATCGACTTACTTCAGAGCCAGCCTGTTACCCGTTGATGAACTCTTAGTGAACTCAGGCTGACTCTGGACAAGGGTATTTATACAGCTGCGCTAGGGGGAGGAGTTGTGGGCGGAGCCAAGGGTGGAGCCCAGTACCAGTTCCTGAGTACTCCCAGCGCTACTCCTCCTAGTGGTAGGATAGCGCTACTGCGCTTACAAAGACAGTGTATTATCATATATATATATATTACATTCACCACATACACACCCTGCAAAGAAATCAAGTCCGGCGGGGGTGGTGGCCGAACTGTCCGCTGTGATCTGCGGAGCACCGGGGTTGCAGCCTCTTGCGGTGGCTGGATGGGTGTTGTGTGCTGGGGTACGATGGCGGACTCCAGGGAGGGTTGTATCCGAGCTTCATACGCTCCTGGTTCGACTGGGGACTGGGGGTGCTGGGGGCTGGCCGGCGTGGGAGCGCGGAACTGGTGGAGCGAGTTCGTGGGCTCGGGAGCGCGAGGGGGCGGCAGAATGGGGTGTAGGGTGAGAGGTCCTTCTGTGGTTGTAGAGGGGACGCTGGATCCGGCGGGTGCCAGATCCCGGAGGGATACCGTGTCCTGACGGCCGTCAGGGAACTCGACGAATGCGTACTGGGGGTTGGAGTGTAGCAGGCGCACCTTTTCAACAAGGGGGTCGGTTTTGTGCGCCCTGACGTGTTTCCTCAGAAGTACCGGGCCCGGTGTCCTCAGCCATGCCGGAAGTGAGACCCCCGTGGTAGTGCCCCTGGAAAAAATGAAGAGCCTCTCGTGAGGGGTCTGATTGGTCGCCTTGCACAAAAGGGACCTAATAGTGTGGAGCGCATCTGGGAGGACTTCCTGCCACTGGGAGACTTGGAGTTTTCTAGACCGGAGGGTCAGTAGGACGGTCTTCCAGACCATCACGTTCTCCCTCTCCACCTGCCCGTTCCCCCTGGGGTTGTAGCTGGTAGTCCTGCTCGAGGCAATGCCCTTGTCGAGCAGGTACTGACGCAGCTCGTCGCTGATGAAGGACGAACCCCGGTCGCTGTGTACGTAGCTGGGGAAACCAAACAGGGAGGTCATGTCGGGGTACGGGATAGCGAATGGGAAACGGGAGAACTCTTTTTCGACGTTTAAAAAGTAAATGTTCTTGTTAGTTGAGGGGAGTGGCCCTTTGAAATCAATCGCAAGGCGTTCAAAGGGTCTAGAGGCTTTGACCAGGTGGGCCCTGTCTGGTCTATAGAAGTGCGGTTTGCAATCTGCACAGATCGGGCAGTCCCTGGTGACCGCTTTTACCTCCTCGTTGGAGAAAGGCAGGTTTCGGGCCCTGATGTAGTGGGCGAGCCGGGTGACCCCCGGGTGGCAGAGGTCATTGTGGATGACTATTAATCGGTCGATCTGCGCGCTGGCGCATGTCCCGCGGGATAGGGCATCCGGAGGCTCGTTGAGCTTCCCGGGTCGATATTTGATATCGTAATTGTAGGTGGAGAGTTCGATCCTCCACCTCAGAATTTTGTCATTTTATGATCTTGCCCCGCTGTGTATTATTAAATATGAAGGCAACCAACCGTTGGTCAGTGAGAGAGTGAATCTCCTGACGGCCAGGTAATGCTTCCAATGCCGCACAGCTTCTACGATGGCTTGGGCCTCCTTTTTGACAGAGAAGTGCCAAATTTCGGAGGCATGGAGGGTGCGGGAAAAGAATGCCACGGGTCTGCCTCCTGGTTGAGGGTGGCGGCCAGAGTGACGTCCGATGTATGGCTCTCGACCTGAAAGGGGAGGGTCTCATTGACCGCATGCATCGTGGCCTTGGCGATGTCAGCCTTGATGCGGTTGAAGGCCTGGCGGGCCTCAGCCATCAGGGGGAAAACTGTGGAGTGGATGAGTGGGCGGGCCTTGTCCGCATAGTTAGGGACCCACTGGGCATAATAGGAGAAAAACTCCAGGCATCGTTTGAGAGCCTTGGAGCAGTGGGGGAGAAGGAGTTCCATGACGGGGCGCATGCGATCGGGGTCAGGCCCTAGAACTCCATTTTCCACAACATAGCCAAGGATGGCTAAGCGGTTGGAGTGGAACACGCACTTCTCCTTGTTGTACATGAGGTTCAGGAGTTTGGCGGTGTGGAGAAATTTGAAAAGGTTAGCGTCGTGGTCCTGCTGGTCGTGGCCGCTGATGGTGACATTATCTAGGTATGGGAAGGTGGCCCGCAACCCGTACCGGTCAACCATTCGGTCCATCTCACGTTGGAACACCGAGACCCCATTAGTGACGCCGAAAGGGACCCGGAGGAAATGGAAGAGGCGGCCATCGGCAGCGCCACCCCTAGGGTTGCTGGCGCCCCGGGCAAGCTGAACTTCAACGCTTTTGGGGGGGGGGGACCCGGGGGGGTGGGGGGGGACCTGGGGGGGGGGACCCGGGGGGGGGACCCGGACCCGGGGGGGGGGGAGACTCGGGGGGGGGGGAGACCCGGGGGGGGGGGACCCGGGGGGGGGACCCGAGGGGGGGGGACCCGGGGGGGGACCCGGGGGGGGGGGAACCCGAGGGGGGGGGCGGAGGGGGACCGAGGGGGGGCGGACCGCGGGGGGAGCGGACGGAGCGGAGGGGGGGAGCGGACCGCGGGGGGGGCGGACCGAGGGCGGAGCGGACCGAGCGGGGGGGGGGGGCGGACCGAGGGCGGCCACCGCGCATGCGCTGGTTGGCACCTGCCCAACTGCGCATGCGCGGAACCCGAGTCTCTGGCGCCCCCTAGCACATGGCGCCCCGGGCGACTGCCCGAGTTGCCGGTGCCTTGAGCCGGCCCTGGCCATCGGCCTCGAATGCCGTGTAGTGGCAGTCCTCCGGGCGGATTGGGAGCTGGTGGTATGCAGACTTCAGATCCACCGTGGAAAAGAGCCGGTACTGGGCGATTTGGTTTACTATGTCTGCAATCCTGGGGAGGGGATACGCGTCAAGGAGCGTAAATCTATTTATGGTCTGACTGTAGTTGACCACCATGCGGAATTTTCCCCCGGTCTTAACGACCACCACCTGAGCTCTCCAGGGACTATTACTGGCCTCTATAACCCCCTCACTGAGTAGACTTCGGACCTCTGATCTGATAAATACCCTATCCTGCAGGCTATACCGCCTGCTGCGAGTGGCTATGGGTTTACAGTCCTTTGTGAGATTGGCGAAGAGAGGAGGGGGGGGGATTCGCAGCGTAGTGAGGCTGCAGATCGGGAGTGGGGGCAGGGGCCCTCCGAAGCTGAGGGTGTGGATCTTAAGGTTACATTGGAAGTCTAGGCCTAATACGAGTGGCGCGCAGAGTTCGGGCAAAACGTTGAGTTTGAATTTTGAGTAGCTAGCGCCTCGGATTGTGAGTGTCGCGGCAGTGCGCCCCTAGATCTGGACCGAATGGGAGCCTGAAGCGAGCGAGATAGTTTGCTGCACGGGGAAAACGGGGAGCGAACAGCATCTTACCAGGTCTGGATGTATGAAGCTCTCAGTGCTCCCGGAGTCGAAGAGGCATGGCGTTTTGTACCCGTTGATATGGACCTCTGCCATCGAGTTTCGTAGATTCTTTGGTCGTGATTGGTCCAGGGTGGCCGCGCTGAGTTGCGGGTCCCTTTCGGCGTCACTAATGGGGTCTCGGTGTTCCAACGAGCAATGGACCGAATGGTGGACCAGTAGGGGTGCGGGCCACGTTTCCGTACTTGGACAATGTCACCATCTGCGGCTATGACCAGCAGGACCACGACGCCAACCTCCACCGTTTTCTCCAGACGGCACAGAAACTGAATCCCACGTTTAACAAGGAGAAATGCGTTTTACGCACAACCAGACCAGCTATCCTCGGCTATGTTGTGGAAAACGGAGTCCTGGGCCCAGACCCGGGCCGTATGCGCCCCCTCTTAGAACTCCCCCTCCCCCATTGCCCCAGGGCCCTCAAACGGTGCTTGGGCTTCTTTTCCTACTACGCCCAGTGGGTCCCTCAATATGCGGACAAAGCCCGCCCACTCTTTAGGGCCACACGATTTCCCCTGTCAGCCGAGGCACGCCAGGCCTTCGACGGCATCAAGGAGGATATCGCCAAAGCGGCCATGCGGGCAGTGGATGAATCCACTCTATTTCAGGTAGAGAGCGACGCCTCAGAGGTAGCTCTAGCAGCCACACTAAATCAGGCAGGGAGACCAGTCGCATTTTTCTCCCGTACCCACTCCGCTTCAGAACTCCGACACTCTTCTGTCGAGAAAGAAGCACAAGCCATTGTGGAGGCTATTCGTTACTGGAGGCACTACCTCGCAGGTAGGAGGTTCACCCTCATCACCGACCAAAGATCGGTTGCCTTCATGCTCGACAACTCGCAAAGGGGCAAAATAAAAAATGACAAAATTCTGAGGTGGAGGATCGAGCTCTCCACCTACAATTATGAGATTTTGTATCGCCCTGGTAAGCTCAACGAGCCCTCCCGATGCCCTATCCCGAGGTACATGTGCCAGCGCACAAGTGGACCGACTCCAGGCCCTACACGATGGTCTCAGTTACCCAGGGGTCACCCGGTTCCTTCACTTCATAAAGGCCTGCAACCTGCCCTACTCCATTGCGGAGGTCAGGGCTGTCACCAGAGACTGCCAGGTCTGCGTGGAGTGCAAACCGCACTTCTACCAGCCAGACCCAGCACACCTGGTGAAGGCCTCCCACCCCTTTGAACGCCTCAGCGTGGACTTCAAAGGGCCCCTTCCCTTCACTGACCGAAACACATACTTCCTGAACGTGGTCGATGAATACTCCAGATTCCCCTTCGCCATCCCATGTCCTGATATGACATCTGCCACGGTCATTAAAGCCCTCAACACCATCTTCGCCCTGTTCGGTTTCACCGCTTAAGTCCACAGCGACCGGGGATCCTCCTTTATGAGCGATGAGCTGTGTCAGTTCCTGCTCAGCAAGGGTATTGCCTCGAGCAGGACGACCAGCTACAACCCCGGGGAAACGGGCAGGTGGCGAGGGAGAATGGTACGGTCTGGAAGGCTGTCCTGCTGGCCCTGCGGTCTAAAAATCTCCCGGTCTCCCGTTGGCAGGAGGTCCTCCCCGACGCGCTCCACTCCATCCAATCGCTACTCTGCACTGCGATTAATGAAACCTCCCATGAACGTCTCCTTGCCTTCCCTAGGAAGTCCACCTCCGGGGTTTCACTCCCAACGTGGCTGGAAGCTCCAGGACCCGTCCTCCTCCGCAAACACTTGCGGCCCCACAAGGCGGACCTATTGGTCAAAAGGGTACAACTGCTGCATGCGAAGCCACGCCGACGTGGCGACCCTGACGGCCTCCAGGACACAGTCTCCCTCAGGGACCTGGCACCAGCTGGATCCCCACCCACGGCCCCACACCACCCGACACCCCCCCCACCTCCAATTGCCCCAGCGCCACTCACCCTACCCCCAGAGCACCTCACTACAGCCCCCGCCCCAGGATGATCCGACCTCCCAATGGTTCCACCCGGGGATGAAGATGAGGACAACACGCTCCCGGAGTCACAGGCGACCAAGCCGGCGCCTGCATCACCACCAGGACCGAGGCACTCACAGCGGAGGATCAAGGTACCCGACCGGCTAAACTTGTAAATTTTCACCAGAGTGTAAACTTTAAATTCTCACATACCTGTAAATAGTTTCCCACCACCCCTGCTGGACTCTTTTTTAACAGGGGCTGAATATGGTAGTCACCACTGTTTGTATAATACTTGTATTAGAGGTAATACGGTAAGGCTCCTGTACTACAGGCTGCTGGCTCCGCCCAGTAGGCGGAGTATAAATGTGTGTACACACTGAGCTGTTACCATTTCTGGTAGCAGCTGCAGGAGGCAACACATCTCTGTTTAACAAAGCCTCGATTACTCTCTACTCTCGTCTCGTCGAAATTGATAGTGCATCAATAGCCTTGCCCCAGGCTCAACACTCTTTTGGGCAATCGAGTGGTCAACAGTCTGTGCCACCTCAGGAGGGGCCACTTCAACGACAGGTGAACTGGACTCACCGGCCTCGACAGGTGCAGCTGTTTGACAAGTAACGGAGTCTCACGCTCCCCTTGGCTGGACAGAGTTGCTGGAGGATTCAGAGTTGCTGGACCTGTTGCCTCCAAGTCAGGGGTCGCCACCACTTGACTCCTCAAGTGGCCGATATGATTTCTGACAGTCTTCCCGTTCACATTGACCTGATAAGACTCTGGCCCTGACTGGGCCACAACCCATCCTTCTAACCACGGGAAACGGGAGGTGAAATTATAGACCAAAACTGAGTATCCCACCCGGAAAACCTGTTGCCCCTCTGCTCTGACTTCTGTTCCTTCTGGGAGGCCTGATGTGCCTTCACCCCCCCCCCACTGCCAAATTTGGAAACACAAAATCCAATCAGGTTCTCAACTGGCAGCCCATGAGCAGCTCAGCTGGCATGACTCCTGTGGTTAAATGGGGGGTTGAGTTGTACAACAACAAAAAATAAGCCAACCTCTGGTGGTGTGGTTTGTGTGATTGCTTTTTCATGGCATTCTTGAAAGTTTAAAAAGGTCTCTCAGCCAGACTGTTTGATGTTGGGTGGTAGGGGGCTATATTGTATGCCATTGGCTCGCACAAAACCCTGGAAATGTTCGCTGGAGATGGGAGTGCCGTTGTCTAAAACAATTGACTCGGTAAGCCCATGAAAGGCAAACACTTGGTGCAAGACATCTACCGTGACTGCTGAGGTAGTGGTCCCCCACCTCTTGAACCGATAGCCATTTAGAGTCGGCGTTCACCAACACCAAAAACATCTTGTCCATAAATGGGCCTCCATTATCAACGTGGACCCTGGTCCATGGGCGGCCTGGCCATTCCCAATAGTGAAGGGGGGGGGGGGGGGGGGGGGGAAGGTGGCAAAGATTGTTGCATTTGGCAAGAGTGGCACTGTTGTACTAGTTCTTGAATGGCTTTATCTATGCCTGGTCACCTGGAGTAAGTCGGCACCAACACCTTCATCTTTGTCTGCCCTGTGTGGGCACTATGCATCTCTTGAAGAAGGGGCTCCCTGGTCTGTGGTAGGATGACCACCCGTGATCCCCACAGAATCACGCCGTCTTCACATGTCAACTCACCCTGAGAAGTGAAGGAGGGTCTCAGCTGGTCGAACTCCTCGGAACATCAGCTGGACTGTATCATTCATTTAACTTTTGAAAGAATAGGGGGCTGAATTCCCCGCCAATGCTCCGTTTTACCGGCAGCCCAGGGGTTTCCCGATGGCGTGGGGGTGCCCCACATTGGGAAACCCCATTGAACAGCTGGAGAATCACAACGGCGTGCTGAACCAGAAATTTGGTGGGGCGGGACGGAGAAACCCACCCACGGTCTCCTTGAGTTCAGTTGTGAATGTTCCCCCCAGACACTGGCAGAGTGTCCAGGAAGTTTAAAGCCAGAATGATTTTCTGCATCCACATTAGCAATTTGCGTCCCAGGTGCGCGCTGAAAAGCATATTTGTAGGCACTTCAACAGCAAAGTGCAATGAACCCTCGCCGAGGCTTTGGGCGATAAGGGCTTATTTTTCCTTAAAAGACCCAGTAATGGCTTGTGGTCAATCATGAGGTCAAACCGTCTTCCTCCTTGTCCTGTTCCTCCTCTTCCTCTGATGAGCTGTGTCATTCGAGAGTCCCTTTTCAAGGCCCACAACTTTCTGGACAGTATGTCATGAGGAGCGCAGCACAACACAAAGGTGTACGAGATGGTTGCGACAGTGTACAGCAGGGAGCCATTGGCTGGTCCAGGCACTGGAACCACATCTTCAGTCGCCTGAGAGCCTGCACAATTCTCATCTTCGTGAGCACCCACAACATATCAAAAAAAATTTTCATGGAATCATAGAATTTACAGTGCAGAAGGAGGCCATTCGGTCCATCAAGTCTACACCGGCCCTTGGAAAGAGCACCCTACTGAAGCCCACTCCTCCAGCCTATCCCCGTAACCCAGTAACCCCACCTATCCTTTTTGGACATGAAGGGCAATTTAGCATGGCCAATCCACCTAACCTGCATATCTCTGGACTGTGGGTGGAAACCGGAGCACCCGGAGGAAACCCACGCAGACACCGGGAGAACGTGCAGACTCCGCACAGACAGTGACCCAAGTTGGGAATCGAACCTGGAACCCTGGCGCTGTGAAGTAACAGTGCTAACCACTGTGATACCGTGCCGCCTCCTGTAAGTTAACGCTTGAAACCGGTGAAACGAAAGGCAGCTTTCACAAGTGTCGGAACATAACGTGTGAATTAGAAATAGCCCAGATCTCTGACACGCTTCATTTACTCTTACCAATGAATCAGTGAACGTAATTTCAAAGAAGCATTTCATGACTAATTAACCAGAAGTTTAATTGTAACAATGATGATTATTTACCTCCCTTCCATCTGTTGCCTATTAAAACTGCATATTTTACTAACACGTTATAAAACAGAAAAATAAACCAAGTGTTTGGTTATCGGCATTGGGTGGGATTCTCCTGTCCCCCAGCTGCTTCTCGGTGACGGGCGCTTTGCTGGCAGCGGAATTCTCTCTTCCCAATGCTTGTCAATGGGATTTCCCATTGAAGCTGCCCATGCCACTGGGAAGCCCGCTGGTGAGGTGCGCTGCCAGTGGGAAAGAATAATCCCAATGACCGGTGAGTTCCAGCCATTGTCTTTGCGACTTTCCAGGTCAGGACCAAAATTCCTCTTTCAAGCATGCTTCCTCCCATTTCAGGTCTCAAGAGGTCACTCAGGCCTGTAACAGTCCAACTATCCTCAACATGCACCAGAGTTCATCCAGTGTTGGGCCCGCAGGGTCTCATCGGAGCTGCTGGACATTTGCTGAGCTTCCTGATGCATCGCAGCAAACCCAGGGACCAGTCACCAGGCTGGAGAGGACCTCAGGTAGGCTCTGGCAGGACAGGGAGGCTAAAGGGATGGGGTGGTGAGGAAGGCTGGCAGTGATGTGTAGCAGTGCTGGATCACTCCTGTTCCTTCTGCCTCCACAATAAGGTGAGGTTAAAATAAGAAACATTCCTTCCAGCAGTCTCCAAAGGGAATTGGAGGAACTGACTCATTTCAGCAAGGTTTTTGTCCAATTGCATTTGCTGGTAAGGAGCCCAATGCCTGTTTAAAGTGGTTTTCAGGGACATGAGAACATAAGGAATAGGATCAGGAGTGGGCCATTTGGCCTCTCAACCCTGTTCTGCCATTCGATAAGATCGTGGGTGATCTGATTGTGCCTCAACTTCATTTTCCTGCCTGCCCCCATAAACCTCATCTCCCTTGTCCATCAAAGATCTGTCTGTCTCAGCGTTGAATAAATTCAATGACCCAACCCCCACTGCCCTCTGGTATAGTGCACTCCAAAGATTAATGATTCTCTGAGAGAAGAAATTCCTCTGCAGGGAAGACCCTTTATTCTAAATTTAAAAAAAAATCTTTATTGTCACAAGTAGGCTTACATTAACACTGCAATGAAGTTACTGTGAAAATCCCCAAGTCGCCACATTCCGGCGCCTGTTTGGGTACCCAGAGGGAGAATTCAGAATGCCCAATTCACCTAACAAGCACGTCTTTCAGGACTCATGGGAGGAAACCGGAGCACCTGGAGGAAACCCACGCAGACATGGGGAGAACGTGCAAACTCTACACAGACAGTGACCCAAGCCGGGAATCGAACCTGGGACCCTGGCGCTGTGAAGCAACAGTGCTAACCACTGTGCTACCGTGTGTTCTCTAGTTCTTGATTCATCCACAAAGGGAAACATCCTCCCAGCATCTACCCCATCAGGCCCCCTCAGAATCTTATATAATTCTATAAGATCACCTCTCATTCCTGAACCCCATTGAGCGTAGGTCCAACCTGTTCAACTATTCCTCATAAAACAACTTCTGGATCCCAGGAATCAGCCTGGTGAGGATTCTCTGAACTGCCTCCAATAGAAGTATACCCATCCTTAAATTGACGACCAGTGTTATACGCAGTACTCTGGTTCTGGCCTCACCAACAGATGTAACAAGACATCCCAACTTTTATACTCCATTCCATTTGCAATAGAGGCCAATTGTTTGGGGACACCTGAATACCTTCTGAACCAATATGGAGCCAGACAGATTTCGGGACCCCATGAGTTTTTGGATATGGTCCTGTGAGATCTTACACTTATTTCCCAATCTCTTCCTGGGAAATAGTCAACATGGGGTTAAGTTTTTTCCTTTGAGTTAGACTAACAGCATAGAGAAAAGGAAACATTGGGAAATATTGAACATAAGTTAGGGTGAGTAGAAAACTATTGTTCCAAGGGAGATAGATGTTAGAGACTGATAGAAATCTCTGCCCTGGAGGTGGCCAATCAGCTTACTGTGCTGGTGCCTGTATTGGGGCCAATGACAATGCCTCTGCTAGCTTCAGTTTCAAACGATCCACTCCAAACTCTTTGACGTTCTTCTGTCGTGTTTCCATTAAATATCAGTGACACAATGGCTCAGTGGTTAGCATTGCTACCTCACAAACCAGGCACCCAGGTTCAATTCTGGCCTTGGGTCACTATCTGTGTAGAGTTTGTACATTCTCTATTTGTCTGCGTGGGTTTCCTCCAGGTGCTATGATTTCCTTTCACAGTCCAAAGATGTGCGGGTTAGGTGGATTGGCCATGCTAAATTGCCCCTTAGTGTCCAGGGATGTGTAGGTTAGGTTATGAGGTTATGGGGATTGGGTGGAGTGCTCATTTGAACGGTCGGTACGAATTTAATGGGCTGAATGCCCTCCATGTGCATTGTAGGGATTCTATGATTCAGGGATGGACTCAGCTTCAACAGCCACTTCTGGCGATCTACTCCATTTTCTAATAACTCCTTGCACAGAAAATCCGGTCACGTCTCAGTCTTTGCCATCAGCATTGACATATTATATTACATCTCCAACTATAGAGCAAAAACTTTCTCTCATTAGATGAATGATAAGATGGTCTGAATAAACGGATGAAAAACTTTATCTCAAGCTGTACTTTACTAAAATCGGGAGCGACCATTTTAACTTCTCTCTTATAATGACATTTTTCACCAATTTCAGAACCTTTGGAGCATTTTTTTTGAGAAAGCAGGTAAAAGTTCAAGGTCCATAATGCTGGATTCCACAGACCCAGTGAAGCATCAGGAAACAAGAAAAGATAAGTTGAGAGTTAGTAATTAGCTGATGCTAAGTTTGGGTTGAGAAAGCTTGAAGATTTATGACTGTTGGGATTAGACAGAGCTTTCGGGCCCCGCCAATGTTTGGAATGGAGGCGGATGGGCCACAAAGATTTCAAGGCCCTGCTTCCCAAACCCATTCCTGACATCGACCATCTTGTCAGTGCAGTTTTGGGACCCGGGAAGGTTGCCTGCTCCCAGGGCAGACAATTAGGCTCATTAAGAAATAAAAACAGAAAATGCTGGAAAAACTGAGCAGGTCTGGCAACATCTGCGAGAGAGAAACAGAGTTAACGGACACGGTCTACCGGCTGTGTTGCGCATGAACAATAGAGCGGCGCGGCCGGTAGATGCCAGGAAAGCCCACTTCCAGGATCTACCCGGCTAGGCACATCTCGCGAGATCTAACGCGATCTTGCAAGATGTTGCAATTTGAATCCCACCCACAAGTATCTTGCAAATCTGCATATTAGAACGAGACAGCTAGTCTCACTCTAATGTGCACTTGCTTGATCTACCAAGGCCCTGGGATCGAACCCCCTTTGCCTTGGAGTCCTCGGGTGAGCGCCGTTCAATGCTGGTCTTGACAAACAGAATGATACTTGGCGGGGGTCTCTGAGAGGATTGGAGGCCCCAGGTGGTTGACATCTGGAAGGGTGGCACCCTGCACTGTTGGTACCACCTGGGCACCTTGGTAATGCCACCTGTGTGCCATCCTGGCACTGCCATGGTGCCCAGGTGGCACAGCAGCTGACAGGGGCACTGCCAGGATGATGAGCCAAGTTGCCAGGCCAGCATTTTTCCTGCACTGGGGATTGGGCCTGGTGGTGCATTGTCCGGAGAACCATAAAAACTTTACAGCACAGAGGGAAGCCATTTGGCCCACCTTGTCCATCCCAGCCTGAAGACACCCAGGTGCCCATTCTAATCCCACATTCCTGCCCCCACTCCATAGCCCTGCCAATTAAGGTGCAGATCCAGGTTCTTTTTAAAATAGCTTAGCTCTCTATCTCCACCACTAACTCGGGCAGCGAGTTCAAGTCGGCCTCCACTTTCCCGACTTTATGGGAGGGCAGATCAACTGCCTGGAGGCCCTGCCTGTCTGATTAGGTGAGGATATTGCAAAAGACCGCCCTGTAGAAGGAACCTCTTCACCATTCGCAGTGGTGGTCTGCCTGCTTTTTTTAAAATTAAAGATCTTACAAAGTAGCTGAGAGGGAGGGCAGCACGGTGGCACAGTGGTTAGCATTGTTGCCTACGGCGCTGAGGACCCGGGTTCGAATCCCGGCCCTGGGTCACTGTCCGTGTGGAGTTTGCACATTCTCCCTGTGCCTGCGTGGGTTTCGCCCCCACAACCCAAAAGATGTGCAGGATAGGTGGATTGGCCATGCTAAATTGCCCCTTAATTGGAAAAAATAATTGGGTACTCTAAATTTATTTTTTTTTAAAGTAGCTGAGAGGGCACCTTCTTATTGAAGCATCTTCCCTTGTACTGCAATTGGGTGCTTCTCTGGAGGGAAAACTGTCTCCATACCAATCAAAGGGTCACCCAGATGAAAATCTTGATTTTAATCAGTTTCCCACTGGAGATGGTTTCGGGACCAGTTTCCCATTTCCATATGGAAAACTCAGCACCAGGATTCTTGCTCAGTTTTATTACCTTGACAATGATCTTCACGACTGACTAATGAAGGCAGGAATAATTACATTCTCCCTGTGAACTGCTAAAAAATAATGACTTGTGCAGTGACAAACAGTGAAATGAATGGACAGTCATAAAAATATCTGCATTTATGTAATATGTCATATCTAAATTTATATGTATGATATCTCCAATATAAATATATGAAAAGTCAAATTGCTAAAATATTGTCACATCAGAGTACTGACTAAACACAACATTTTTTAACTTGATGTTATTTTTATCTTTGAAAATGGTGACTCTACTAACCCATCTGTCAAATTAATGGAGAGTTTTACCATTGCTAGTTAGATGAAGAGACCAAATGTGAAGAGATAAAGAACCAAGTAATCAGATACCAACCTGAAGCATCATTTATCAATTCAGGCATATATTCAATTTGGTTCCCATCCAAATCGGTAATAGGAGAAAAACGAAGATGGCTCTAATACATATAATTGTGTAATGAAGAAGGCAGCGGAAATGAATATAAGGAATTCTCTCTTTACAGAGGCTCTGTTCATGTTAATATTTTCTGTTTTATTTCAGATATCAATATTAGCAGTTTTTATTTTATTTTTTGTTTTAAGAATTCTTGGTTTAAAATAGGCCACATGCGGGATAATCCAGCTCCTTCCTGTATTTGTATAGGGTCAGTGCTGAGATCCTGGACTCCCTAAACCAGGTGGAAATAAGATGTGGACTCATGTGTAGGTCTTTCCAAACACCGAATGAAATCTGTAGAGGCGGTGAAGGTGGGAGGAAAAGATAGGGAACAAAGACTTAACCCCATGGACTCATCCTAAGCAATGTTTGCACAGGTCTCTGCTTCACGTCTGAGTGGCCTTGTAGGAGCAGGTTACCTACCAGCCCCTCACGGGTGCAGTGAAAAGAGGTGCCAGAAAGGGAAAGGAAAAAAGGAATTGTGTTTAAATTGTGTATGTCATGACCACAAGATGTCTCAAAGTGCTTAACAAACAGCAAAGTGCTTTGGAAGTGTAGTCACTTTGTAATGTAGAAAATGTGGCAGCCAATTTATGCACAGCAAGCTTCCACAAGCAGTTATGTGATAATGACCAGATAGCCTGTTTTTTGTGATGTCGATTGAGAGATAAATATTGGCCAGGATACCGGGGGTTAATCCTTTACTCATCTTCAAAATGTGCCATGGGCACATGGAGGGGAGTTGGTTTAAGAAACACCAAAATAGTATATTCCCTGATCAAAACACATGGAGCGGGATTCTTCGTCGGCCGATGCCAGAATCTAGAAACGCGATTGGGCAGAGAATCGATTTTGTATCCGAGATTGTGGCTGACACCGGTTTCACGGCAAATCGCAATTCTCCGTCACCTCGACAGTGGCATCAATGCTTTCCAGATCTCATGTGCAGTAAATGCCGTTGGCATATTATTAGCGGGCCTGACCCGGTATTCTCCGGAGCCTCCACGATGCTCCGCCTCCACTGGGGCAAATTCCTGACAATGAGGTTCACTTGTGCTTTTAGAAATCGTGAAACCGGTGCCGTGGCTGCTGAGGGAGAGAGAGGGGGTACGGAAAGTGTCCAACATCGCCATAGTTTACTGACAGTCTTGCCGCTGGTCGGGGGGAGGCTTCTGCCAAGGCCAGGGGTGTAGTGAGGGTGACCAGGAGATGGGCTGTGGGGTTGGAGTGGACGGGCATGGAGCACCATTGCTGCAGCCGGCAAGGCAGCCGTGCAGTTGCGCACGTCGCTGATGGCCTACTGTGAACATAGGGCCACGGGCATATGATTGATTCCCCCCAGGGGAACCCCCTTTGGTGCCCTCTGGCCCCAGCTGACCCACCAGCAGAATGGGCGCGCTCCAGTGCAACCAGTGCCATCTTGTTGGCTGGGATGAGTGTGTGTGGGGAGTGTAATGTCTATATGCTGCAACAGCTTGTCAGCCTCCCGAGTGTCAATCATGGATCCGGCGAATCCCGCACCGTTTCTCATCGGATTTGATTGTGTTCCATGAGGCGCCGGTGCTAGTCTCTACAGAACGGTTGAATTGGTCCAGGTGCGGCGCCAATTTTGTTGTCGAGCAATTCCACAAATCCTGCCTCGGCGTCAACAGTCAGTCTCAGGAACGGAGAATCCCGCCAATGATACACACAAGAACGGCCTCAGCTTCAACAGGGGAGCAATAAAAAAGGGCTACAAGCAGCTGTATCACAGGAAAGTCAAGTCTACCAAGTGACACTTGATGGAAATGCCTGTTTTCCAATGTCATGTTCAGCTCTGAAGCTGCTGAGCCTCACAGTCAGGGTTCACACATGAAGAGTGGACACTTGGGCAAGGTAGGTAGATACTAATTTGCACAGTGAACCCCACTGCTCCTGCGCAATAGTCCTCTGGTTCTAGGCCTAAGTATCAACACTAAGAGAGACTCATTCAGGTTCCAATTTGCAGAAAACGTCCCTAATAAAGCAGTAATATTTTACATTATTTTTCTTAAGGTAATACATTAAACCATTAAGAATTAAGCGAGACAAGTGCTATCAATATTTTTTGACAATGTAGCTCCTTAACTGGCTGAGCATGGGGATTTTAATTTTGGTTTATTGGAAGGATTATTGTATTTAACATGAAAGCATTCCCTTTCCCCCCAGTGTATCCTATCTTCATCATTAAAAGATAGATACATACAGCGTATCTTATCTTATGAAGGTGAGGATTTAAGTTTGAGTATAGGGTTAACTAAATATTAAAGATATAGATCAAAACTATAAAATGTGGATAAGTGTAAAGTGAAAATGCCAAGCTCACTTTAGGCACAATGTGACACACTGAATTGCTATTATCCAGCATCACTAATTGGTAAACATGGTTACTAATTTAACACCACTTATTTCTGGTTTGTTGTATAGCACTTTGGAATGCGTGAATAATGTCAAAAATTTAGATTTAAATGTCAGTGCAGAGCTTAGACAACATACTTACAAACCTACAGCCCATGTATCAATTTCCCCTCAAGAAGAACACATTAAAGAACAGAATCTGTGCATTATATTGCCAACAGCATTCTGCTTTGTGATCATTAGTAACTGTGCTTTCTCCAGTACTAATGACACACTGCTAAAACACTTGAAGGGTTGTGAATCATTTATTGGCATGGCACATTTCTGCCATGATTTAACTGCACCGACTCAGAAGGTGTTGGGCTCCACCATAGATTAGCTCAACTCTCTCTGGGCAGAGGTTAAGAACATTGGTATCAATTCATAGAATCATAGAATCCCGACAGTGCAGAAGGAGGCCATTTGGCCCTGTGAAAGAGCACCGCATTTGGCCCACTCTCCCAAATGATCCGCCTAACCCAACCTAACCTTTTGGACACTAAGGGCAATTAAGCATGGTCAATCCACCTAACCTCTTTGGACTGTGGGAGGAAACTGGAGCACCTGGAGGAAACCCACGCAGACACAGGGAGAACGTGCAAACTCCACACAGGCAGTCACCCGAGGTTGGAATTGACCCCGGATCCCTGGTGCTGTGAGGCAGCAATGCTAACCTCTTTGCCACTGTGCTGCCAGAGAGAGGAAACACTTCCTTCTGAGCATGGCGAGAAAGTTAGCAAAGGTCATCAGGTGGGACAGAATTGGGTGTCCCTCGATGACTGAATAATTTCCCAGAAATCGCAGTTCAGGCTCCCAAATGAATGGCCACTTAGTTGAAAAACCTGGGTGTGAGTCCACTGGGACCCAGAGGAGGCCATTCAGCCCCTTGGGCTTTTCCACAGTTCAATTAGATCATAACTGATCTATACTGCAACTCCATTCACTTATCCTTGCTCCATATCCCTTGACAAATTTACCCAAATTAAAGCTCTCAATATCAGTCTTGCAAACTCCGCAGAATCCTCTTTTTCAGGGAGTCCCCACCATCAATGACTTTGTAAGGGAAAGATTTCTGAATTTCATTCACATTTGCATAAAAACATAGGCGCCAGAATTCTCCGTGCGAGAAACTAAGTGTTGACGTCGGGACTGAATTGGCGGTGTTCTACAACAGAAAAATGGGCTCTGTTCCCAGAAAAATGGTGTCTGATTCACCGGTGTTGAGATTGACACTGGAGAGGCTGACAAGCTGCATATATGTACTCCACGCCCCACACTTCATCCAGCCAACTAGATGGCAACAAGGACGGCGGCACCTTGATTCAGACACAGAGCTGGAGACCCTACTCGACGCTGGAGAGGTGGGCCACCCTGTACCCCGGTGTGGGGAGGCGGTTACCACCCGCCACTGTGCACTGGGCCTAGGCGCCGGTGGGAGAGCTTGTGAGCGCCGTGGGTAGCGTCTCCAGGACCGGCCAGCAGGGCAGGAAGGAACTGCACAACCTCCTCAGGGTGGCAGGGATGAGGAGGCAGCACTGTGCCCCTGGCACTAACCTCCGTCCCGCACACCCATAAACAAGGGGTGGGGGGGTGACTGAACCCCCCCCACCCGCACCGCATGTCAGCTGCCCACCCCCTGTGCTGCATGCGCCCGACTGTCTGGCACTTTGTGTTTTCTGTCCCCCCCCCCCCCCCCCCCCCGCCCAGGAGAAGGCAGCGCACAACCGCCGAGAAAGGGACACAACTGTAGGGGGGTTGCCGGACCTGCAGCCCCTCACCGCAGCAGAGCAGAGGGAACTGGATCTGATTGGAGGGCCCGTGGACAGGTTGGTCCCCGAGCCGGAGGCCGGTAAGCAAGTGAGATCCTACTGAGTTGCGGTTCCACATGACACGTGTGCCACCACCCCGAAAGCCCCCCCCCCACCCCTACCCCTCCACCTTGTTAGACGTTCAGCTGCTGTTGTATAAAGAGTCAAAGGTTCTTCTCCTTTTCACAAACACCTTTATTTCACTTTAACAGACTCTATACAAAACTCTATCTTCACATCACCTGACACAAAGGCCTCCTGAAGCCCCTTTACATATCAGTGTCAATTATTGGATACTTAACATAAATGAGACAACTAATTGGAATGTCTCTTAACCCATTACTTAACAGTCTCCCATTCCTTGGAGAGAAAAAAAATTATTCGGTGAAAACAAAATTACAAGAAACTCAAAAACACACATGCAATTTCCCCCCTTCTTTTTTTTTCTTTTTTTTGGAAGAAAAAAAAGTCACAGAAACACGCGCCCTTCATTAACAATATCCAAATGTTTCTGTGAACTAGCCCCTCTTTTTGTACAACAGTCTGACAATTGATAGCTACTGTCGACCAATTTAATTTTTGTATTTCTCCTCTGTCCAACATCTGCTTCAGGTTAGAACTGGGTTTCATAATTTGGGTCCCAATCTCCTTCTATAGTCTTGGAACCTGTTTGTAGCCGTGCAATTTCACCATCCTGTTAGTAGTGTATCTTCCATATTCTGCTTTATTGCAGACTGACCTATTTGGGTCATCAGAGCCATCGGAATCAAATGTTTCCCCAGAAACTTTTTTTAAGTTTCTGTCATCTGATCGAATAAGGTATCCTTATCCGCAAAGTGAACTCCTGTCAAAACCAGGAATCTATCCATGTTGCTCACTTTAGCACCATCAAGTAATTTAAAGGCCAACACAGACTGTGGAAATTCCAGGTTGTGTTTCTGCAGCCTTTTATATAGTCTGCCAAATTCCATTATATAGTCTTCCATGGAGAATTCCTCTATTTTCCGGAACCTATCAAAATCCAACCATGCTTCAGACGCACTTAACAAGTCATCCTTTTTATATATTATCCATATAACGTAATAGAGTCTCCAGACCTTCTTCTGAGTCTAATTCTTCCAATTCCAGCTCAGAAAACACCTTGCTTCGGATTTTACTGTCATAAGGTAGAGACAGAGCCAATGCCATACCTTGTTTTCTCTTTCCCAAGGCAGTTACCTTAGTCCACATAACTGCTGCACGTCTCCATTGATCGTACGATCCCCTTTCAGAAAATAAGGGGGGTAGTCACATCCAGCCATCTTTATCCCAGGTTCAGCCATGTATCTTTTTTGTTTCTTCTCACTCACTCCTTGGTTTGGTCTGGAAAAGTTGTACCTTTCAACCCTTCACATTTGCACAGCAACAATCCTCTGGTACCATTTGTTAGACATTTAGGTGCTGTTGTATAAAGAGTTCTTCTCCTTTTCACAAACACCTTTATTTCACTTTAACAGACACTGTACAAAACTCTATCTTCACATCACCTGACACAAAGCCCTTTTACATATTAGTATACATTATTGGACACTTAACATAAATGAGACAACCAATTGGAATGCCTCTTAACCCATTACTTAACACACCTCGTCCCCCACACACATACCCTCACAATGCCCCCCCCCCCATGCCGCCCTCCACCACCACCACCCCACACCCCGCCAGCGCCCCACCACCACCACTGCCCTTAACATCAGGAGGAGAACAGCAAGAAGGACAGTAATGGGAGCCCTCGACCCACAGCCCGAGGCACCCGGGAGCACCAGTCCAAGGATGACACTGTCTTCCCATCACAGCTGTCTCCACACGCTGCACCATCCCAGAGACACTCACCTCGGTTGGGCACTTTAGTAAAGAGGCTCCTGGGACACTATCTGCTGCTCACCTCACACGTGCAGCGGCACATCAGGTGGAGGCAGGTACCCCCGAGGGGGCGGACAGTCGGAGAACGGAACACAATACAAAACCTAGTTTTGAGCACCTCAGGGTCACAGGAGGCTCAGTGAATCTGCACATGGCACATCCTGAGCCAGACGATGTTTAAAGATGTTGCAGTAACAATACTTGTGTAAGACTCAATTATTTACATCTTTTGATGCAAAGCTGTTAAAAATATCACCATAGAAACACGAACACTAAAACTAGTCCAATACCAATATTTCAATTAACCTTACTGACATGCTTTACGAACTAGAATAGAAGCAGCAGATTCTAATTAGACCGATTTTTAAATGCATTTTTCACTCCCTGATCTCCACTCCCTTGCCCAGTCTGGCTTCCCTGGCTGAGGCCATCTTCATGAAGGACTTCTTCACAGGTTCCAAACTTAATTGTGGAAGAGAGAGTCAAACAAGAACAACTGGTGAAACTTCAAATGATTTCGTTTCTAAGATCCCATTTGATATTTAATTTTAGAGTGGGTTAAGCTGGTCTTGCCCCTGAACGATATTCATGACAGCGTCTTTTTCAGTTTCTCCCGCAATCGACTGGCTGACACCTCGCATCCTCCCCACATCCGAACTTCGTGCTTCTTCCTCAGAACCCCCTGGTGCCCACCAGCACAACCCCTTCAAGTCCAGTTGCGGTGCCCATACATGCCACCTGCCATCGACCTGCCTGACCCATCAAACTTGCAGCCCACAATGCCCTCTCTTTGTCTCCGCAGGAGAAGATAACCCATAATCAGTGGGAAAGGGCCAAAACGGGGGATGGGGGGGGGGGGGGGGGGGGGGGGAATTCTAGAGATTCAAATCCTCACCCCAAATGAGGATTGGCTCCTGTAAATCGCAGAGTTGACTGAGGAGAGAGTAGTCACCGACAGCGAAGTTGGCCTGCGCCAGAGAGATGAGGATCCATTGCCCTTCACCCAGATGACCTGTCTCAAGTGAGTTGTTCATGTCAGACAAATTGGTGTGGCACGGTGGCATAGTGGTTAGCACTGCTGCCTCACGGCGCTGAGGTCCCAGGTTCAATCCCGGCTCTGGGTCACTGTCCGTGTGGAGTTTGCACATTCTCCCAGTGTTTGTGTGGGTTTCGCCCCCACAACCCAAAGACGTGCTGGGTAGGTGGAATGGCCACGCTAAATTGCCCCTTAATTGGAAAAAAGAATTGGGTACTTTAAATTAATTTTGAAAAAATGTCAAACAAAATGATCCTTCCCTCTCTGACCACAAGCCGATTGTCTCGCAGGATCACCATCTGATGAGGCCTGGCCATCGGGAGCCGTTCTCTACCCCCATCCCCGACATCCCCCACCCCCGTCACCCGAGAGACCACCACGGAGGAGAGCTCTGAGCAGACCACTGGTGAGGCATCACAGCCATCACCCACACCTTCCACCAGTGCAGAGACACACACCTTGGTGGGTGATATCAGTGGACAGGGTTCGGGGGCACAATCTGCTCAGCACCACATTGTTGCTGATACATATCAGGTGGAGGCAGGAACACCCAAAGGAGACAACAGTCAGCTGGATCCCAGGACTCAGCTGGGTCTCAGCCAGAGACCGAGCATCTGGGAAAGGTTCTCCCAGAGCTGATGCAGATGATAGGATACAGCCGTGAGATCCGGGAGGGGTGTCAGCCACAGTCCAGCGACTGCAAGACTTTAGCAGAACTGAGGAGCACCAGAGCTAACCTCACAGAGAGTGATCATCACTCTCCTGCCTTATATTGACCCGCTGACCACGCTGACATGGCCCATCACCCTGGCGGTGGGGTGCTGGGGGTGGGGGTGGGGGTTGGGGGGGGTTTGGGGCAGTGAAAGGGAATTGGGGGAAAGAAGGGAAAGGGGGTGGGAGGTGTGGGGGTGGTGGGGAATAGGAGGAAGGGAATAGATTGGAGGGGGGCTGGGGATTGTGGTGAGGGCAGCGAATAGGGGGGAAGGCGGACAGAAATGCGTGAGGGGGGAATGGGGCAGAGGGAGAAAAATGGGGGAAGAGAATGGGAGGTGAATGGGGAGGGAGGGAAATGGGGGGGCGGGAGCGGTTGAGCGGATGGATATAGCCTCGCCCGAGGAGAATCTGGAGACAATGAATGCCTCCCTGGTCCTCCTAGCATGTCGGACCATTGCCGCCATCTGTCCTCCATTCTCAGATTCCTCCTCAGGCTTGTCCTCCAGTCCCTCCTGGACCGCCTCCTCAGATGAGGCCGGATGTCCCTCCACCTCCTCCTCATCCTCCAGGATATCGTCCTGCTGTGCCAGATAGTGGAGGGCACAGCAGACCACCACAAAGCAGGATACCCTCTAGGGCATATATGTCAAACTCAAGGCCCGCGGGCCAAATCCGGCCCGCGGTGGAATTATCTTTGGCCCGCGAGATAATATCTAATTACTTTTTTTTTTAAAATTTAGATTAGCCAATTATTTTTTCCAATTAAGGGGCAATTTAGCGTGGCCAATCCACCTACTCTGCACATTTTTGGGTTGTGGGGGCGAAACCCATGCAGACACGGGGAGAATGTGGAAACTCCATACGGACAGTGACCCAGAGCCGGGATCGAACCTGGGACCTCAGCGCCGTGAGGCAGTTGTGCTAACCACTAGGCCACCGTGCTGCCCTAATAATATCTAATTACTATTAAAGCTGGCCCCAGCAATTGAAGCGCCTATGGCGTATGATATGGCTGATGCCGAGTTTATTCAGGTATAGTGTGAATCACAAAGTGTTGGCCTGTGGAAAAATGTTTTCATTAGAAATTACTCTGGAAAATCTCCAGATAAAGCAATAAGAAATAAATGCAACTATTTTTTTTATTTATTTAATATTTAATGTTGTTTTTATAGGCAATAACCTAAGCTTTATTAGTTCCAGGTTCAATAAGTTCATTTCAATAAGTTTTGCAAAAAAAATTGAACCAGTCTGGCCCTCGACTTGTCCCGATTTTTAAATTTTGGCCCACGGTGTATTTGAGTTTGACACCCCTGCTCTAGGGGGTGTACTGCAAGCCAGCACCAGAGCGGTCAAGGCATCTGAACTGCATTTTGGGAAGCCCAATGACAGCACGGGTGGCAACGTGGTCTTCATTGTATCGGGTCTCCTCCTCCGTCTGAGGCCTCGCGCCGGAGGTATCAGTTATGATCTCAATGGGTATTCATTTTCCCCCACAAGCCAACCTATCATCCTGGGGTGGTCCTCAAAAACACCAGGGATCTTTGAGAGCCCCAGGTTGTAGCTGCCATGCACGCTCCCTGGTTAGTAGGCACAAACGTGCATGATTTGGAGGCAGTGATTGCACATGAGCTGAAAATTCAGGGAGTGGAACCCTTACTGTTAATATAGGGCACTCCCCGATGCCTTGGTACTCATAGGGCGGCATGCAGGCCATCGATCGTTCCCTGGACCTGGGGCATCCTGGCGATGGCAGCAAATCCTGCAGCCTGGGCATCTTGGTGGGCCTGGTGCAGCTCAACAATGATATTGTCGGAGGTCCAGGCGTACAGAGCATCCACCACCTCCCGGATGCAGCTATGGGCTGAAGATTAGGATATGCCACATAGGTCCTCACTTGAGTTCTGGACTGCCCCGATAACATAAATGTTTAGGGCTGCAGTAGCCTTCACGCCCACTGTGAGTGGGTGTCCACCTCCTCCTTGAAGTGCCAAGTTCGCGAGAATGTGGCACACTGTCTCTTTGCTGAGACAGTATCTCATTGAATGACCACCGACGCCTGTACACCTTGGGCTGCTGCTGGCTCCCTCCTCAGCCTAATGGGTGGCTGGGTCTTCAGGGTGTGCACCGGCATTCTCCACATATAGTGCCACCTCCAGCCTGCGTTGTCGCTGTCATGTTCTGTAGACTGGCCGAAGTGAATGATGAACAACCTCACATCTAGTTAAAATAATTTATTATGAAACAACTGCGTGATAAAGATAATTTGGATAAATAAAATAATAAACTACTAATAATAATGAACTATTGTAGAGCTGCTGCAAAATACATCTATTCTCCAACACGACCTACTTCCAACTCCCCAGCCACAGGGCCTGTGGTGGGTTTACACTGCCACTTAGTGGTCGGAGGTTGTGCATAACATTATGTACAGACTTGCTTTATGCATATCACCACAGCCACTGCTGCCTTCTACAGCATCTGCCCACCTCTGCTACCATCAGCACAGCGAGGGCAGCCTTTGCCGGATCGACTCCAGCAAACATAGTTTTATCTGGGAGGAACTGGAGAATGATAGAGACTGACAATCAGTTTAGTCTTCCACCCTGGGATCCTGAAATACCCCTAGCCTCTCCCACCCTTACCATGACTGTCCTGCCTTCTCTCAGAGTGCTATTCAGTGAGCCATTTGTGCTGGGAAATCTTGCTCTGTACACTCACCCCCATCCACATCAGGAGTTCATAGACCCCAGAACTCTGCCATGAACATTAGGGATGATGTGCTCAGCTGCCCTCTGCTCATCCAGACACTTATCCTTTGGTCCTGAGAGGATCCTCAGTGGGGAAGCCCTGCTTTTTAGTATTTGATTGTTGGCAGCTGCCTCAATGGTGCTGATGCTCCGAGAGTTCAGGCACACTGTTCAGATATCAAAGTTTGCTGGACAAAGTGCACTAATCATCCTCTGAGACATGATACGTGTGCCCTTGAGAAGGCACTTGAGAGTTGAGGAGTGCGAAATGCTGCCACAACTACCAAGGCTAATTCCTCATTTGAAATAGCCTTCAGTTGTGAAGCTAGAGGCTGTTCACAGTCAAAGGGAGTGAAATAGAATTTCAGGATAGAAGCCACAGCAGGTTTCTGTCCTGAAAGTGTTTGGTGGGACAGACAGGCTGAAGCTGTGGTTGCCCCTGTTATGGGTCTCCACACTATTTAATGATGGCTTGAAGGCCTCACAGATATAACGCCCCCTGGCCTAAGGGCGACCCCTGACCTGGAATGTTTCAGTGTCAATCAAGCCCAAACCCCTTGAGGGTCTCCTCCCCCCCAAAACCACCCTGAGGGGAAGGGTCTCCCCTCCCCCCACCCCACCTCCATCCCCCAGCTGAACACTGGGCCAGCAGCTCTGGTGCCCTTGAGTTGCATGTTGGGAAATGGAAATGGCTATTCACCTCCTCTCAGTGCCATTGCATCAGCTTTATGCTTTTGAAAAACAATGCCTGTGTGACTGCCCGCTGGGAGTCAGGTCATTTCCGTGAGGCCGCTGCAATCTCGTTAATGAGATTGAAATAAATGCAGATAGGGTTCGTCATTTTTGGGTGAGATCCTTGACTCGCTATTAGGAGCAGGCTGGGTGAATCGCAATATGGTTTGTACCCTATGCAAATCTTGATTTTGTCTTCTCCCGCGAGTCACCCGTTGCGCCCCGATCCGTGCTAGGCGCAATGCGATCGCTGAATCGCATCCAAAGTTAATGTTTTGAGTCCATTTGACTATTCTTTTAATTTATTCTAGGCTAACAGGAAACACAGCAGCTCATTTGCACACAGTAAACTCCACCAAACGCATGAATGACTCGGTAATCTGTTGTAATGATGTAGATTGTAGAATAAATATTGGCAAGGACATTCTTCTTCGCAAAAAGCACCATGAGATTTTCATGTCCATCTGGGAGGGCTGATGAATCCTCCAGATTTTAACGCCTCATCTGAAACACAGATCCAAATGCAATATAGGGCCCCGCAGGAATAATAGGAAAAAAGTCTACATGTGGAGGATGAAGTTGTGACAACGACACTGAAAAATACTCTGACTTTTTTTCACAAATGGTGGTGGAAACCCAAACATGGACCAGATGTAAGATTTTTTAATGATGGAAAAATAATTGGTTTGGAACAAATTCACAGAGCCTCAAGTAGATAAGTCAGCAGGTGCTGGGGTATTGATCCCTGGGTTGCTGAAAGAAGTCAGAGAGGAGGTAGCAAATTCTCTGCACAGAATTTTCTAATCCTCCTCAGAAATGCAACTGTGGTAGGGGATTGGAGGGGAACTAATTAACATCTTGAGCTGGATTCTCCGGTCCCCAAGCCGCATGTTTCCTGGTGGTACACTGTCCGCTCACGGAGAGATCCTGGGCGCGATTCTCCCATATGGGGAGGAATCGTAAGGCTGGCGTCAAATCTGGGCGGGTTTGACGCCAGCCCCCCCCTTCCAAACCGGGAACCGATTCTGGTCCCCGGTCGGGGCTAGCATGCCGACGCCGTAAACTCCAGCATCGCGGGCTTAACGAATTTCGTTAAGCCCGCTTGCCAGAGTTAGGGCCGGCTGACGCGTCATATGACGTCAGCCGCGCATGCGCGGATTGGAAGACTCCAACCCGCGCATGCGCGGATGACGTCATCGCGCATTTGCGCGAAACCCGCGCATGCGCGGGCCGGGATGCCCCTCAGCCGCCCCGCGAAGTGATACAGCGGGGCGGCGGAGGGACAAAGAGTGCGCGGGCATCGGGCCCGCTGCCCGCGATCGGTGCCCACTGATCGCGGGCCCATGGCACCCTTGGCACGGCCGTGGTACTGCCGTGCCAATCGGTGCCATGGTTTTAAAGATCGAGAGTTTACGGCCGTTTTTACGAACGGCCAGTTCAGGTGTGTTTGCCGTTCGTAAAAACAGCCGTAAAGGGCTGGGAACTCGGCCCATCGAACAGCTGAGAATCGCTGCCGGCCGTAAAAAAACGGCGGCAGCGATTCGTATCGGGAGTCGGGCGTGGGGGGGGGGGGAGAATAGCGGGAGGGCGTCGGAACAGCGTGGCCGTAAAATGTTACGAGCCACGCTATTCTCCGCACCGTCGTGAGTGCGGAGAATCGCGCCCCCTATACTTCCGCTTCCTGTAAATGGGATTTCCCATTGAAGCCACACCACGCTGCTGGGAAATCCGCGGGGAAAGAGAATCCCAACAACCAGAGAATTCTGGCCCTTCACTCAAGAAGGATAAAGAGGGTAATTATAAATCAATTGATTACTTTTTAAAAAGTATTTTCCATTGCCGTTCTATTCCTTTGTACGTATACCCTGGAGTCACTCCAAGGGTATGAAATAATCTTAGGATGTCAGTAAGGTCAGTTTCCATTTTCACAATTTTGAACATTACTGGAACCCCTCAGTTTAATTCCTGCAAATGGATCATTATTTATCTCTATTCCTCTCTATACTCAGCTGTTAATCGCTTGGTGCAAATCAGAATTGGGAAATGATCTTTGGCTTTCATCACAACTGAAAAATTGAGCCTACAGCTTTTCAAAATTAAGAGGAAAATATAAATCACATACCCCCCACATTGTCATCCTTCACATTACTTCTATTTGGGAAGGGAATCGGCGGTTGCAGGGGTGGAGGTTAGGAAATCCTGACAAATTAATAAATCGGCGCCAATGTACTGGACACCCGCAGTCTTAGTGGCAGCAATCTTACAAATTTCAGATCGTAAATTCATCATGAAATGAAATTTTTATAGCTTCATCTGTTAAAGATGCTGCCATCAATGGCATTCAACCTTCTTGACATGGCCGTCCTCATTAGAAAGCTCTAAGTTGACTACTCGTTCGAACGAATGAATTTTTCATGGGAAGCAATTTCTACACACTTAGGTTCTTTCACACAACTGCGAGTCTTGATTAGCACCCTCCACCTCCGCCTCCTGTGTTAGACTAGGTTATAGCCCACACAGCACCTTAATTGGAGCATGCAGTCTCTGTGTGTCAACACCCAGGACTAGTCTCTCCCTCATTGAACCTTGAATTTGTGGGTTCTTTATACAAATGTTATTTTGCAAGACAAGCAGCAGAGGCAGAGGTGGGGGTAGGGGCCGGTTGTGGAGCAATTTGATCCCTTCTTTGTTGCCTCCCACCCCAACACAAGTAACAGAACAAAAAAAAGAAACACAATTTTTCTTGCCTTTCTGGAGAGAAGAGTGAAACTTCAAAGCCATGTTAGCATAAATATTTGAAACCACTTCAACTGTGAACTGCTTCGCTGCATCCTGCATCACTATTTCAGCAACTGGGGAAAACTCAATCTAATCTAATCTCACAAATCGAGTTGAGGCTACGGTGTGCATGTAATATCTTCGAGTCTGTGGGGCTGGCATCTGTCGCCCTGAGCGATGCATTGCCTCAGCTTAACTAACTCATAAGATTGGAAACGCTGGAGATGACATGCCGGCAGAAAGCACTGATGCAAATGACTTTGGAGGGTTCAACATAATTTTCTTGAACCACGCATACAATTTAAATAAACACTACTGTGTAGTTAGACGATGATTAAAGAGTAGCTGTCACCAGAACTGCAATTTTTATTGCTGCATTGATATTGTACATCTGCTTCAAGGAGAAAAGGGTTTGTGTGATACCCTGAGCAGTACACGGTCTGGCTCATGCCCTGCACCTCTGGCTCTTTCTTTTTGTTTTGAAAATATTTTTATTGGCATTTGGCACTTAATATCCAAACTTTGCAGAACAATACAGAAATAACAATAACAACCAACACAGTAACAATACCAACACAGGTATCACAAGCTGTCACTGTGCCTGTGACAGTGCTCCCACTTCTATCTTTTCCCGACATTATTTACATTAGTGTGCGTCTTATGGGTTTTTAGAAGTGTTCTTATTGGGACTCTTAACATTTAGTGATACGAGTTACAGACGACTTTACATATACATTTATAATTCTTACCAGGACTCTTTACATCGTTCATAACTTAGAATTACAATTTCATTTGTTTTGCTGGGGAGTGAAGTCCTGTTCCCCCCTACCACGATTCATTTCTCTGGAGGGTCCGCATAAGGTCAACAGTGCGAAAAATGGCTTCATTGGCCAGTGGTCTGAGAGACACTCAGTAACTGCTAGTTAAGGACAACCTGGCCCACTCCTGTCCCCAGGCTTCTGTATTGTATAGAAATATCCCCTCCCCTCCTGTAGCCTGCTGTACAGCATAGAGCCCCCATCCTCCCCATGGTCACATATGGCAGAGGAACCCTCTTCTGGTTCTCTAGGGGCCCACTCATTCCAAGACTGTGCACAGTACAGGAACCTGCCCCGGTCTTGCTGCTCCATTAACCCTCTCCCCTATTTGATCCCACACTAACTATAGAGATAGATATAAAGATGGGTGCAGCTAAGAGCAGAGATGCCAGCAGTCTCTTGTTTCCTCAGGTCGCAAACTTGAATTAAAAGCGATCTTGTCCTGTATAAAACAGTTTTCCATCCCATCAACTTGCTCCAGCCCTTGTTCAGTCCATGCTCTAAACTTCTGCCTGTCGCAACCTTGCAACTAACTAGAAGGAACCGCTGAAGAACATCACTGTGTGCCTCTCCAAGAGGTAACTTCATATCTCTGTGTTACACTGAGAGATGCATTTAAGGAGAAGCTGAATAAGTCCACTAAAGAGAACAGAATATAAAGAAATGCTGCAACCGGGGTTAGTTGAAGAGGGGCGAGAACACTGGCCTGTTTGGAACGGTAAATTCTATGTAATTGTTGTTCATTGTGATAGTGTTCTCCTCTTTTTGCCATTAGTCATGTGTAATGTATCAGTAGGTGCTCTAATGGAAAGATATGAAGCATTTTGGAAGGAAAAATGATGGAGGGAATATAAATTAAATAGTAAAATTCTGAAGAGAATGCAGGAATGAAAGAGCTTGGGGCTGTTCATACACAGATTACTAAATGTGCAGGACAAATTGATAAATCTGTTAAAAAGCAGATGGGATTCTTGCCTTTACAAACAAAGTCATGGGACATATAAAACAAATAAGTTATTGTGGACATTTATAAAACAGTGTTACACCTCAGTCAGAGTTTTGTGACTAATTATGTGTCAAGGCTCTTTAGAGGGTACAGAGGAAGTTTATCAGAATGGTATTAGGTAAGGGGAATTCAGTGATATGGAGAGACTAGAGAATCACAGAATTGTTACAGTGGAGGCCATTCGGCCCATTGTTTCTGCACTGACACTCCACTCTCCTGTCTTTTTCCCATACACTTTATCCTTTATAATAATTATTATTGTCACAAGTAGGCTTACATTAACACTGCAATGAAGTTAATGTGAAAAGTCCCTAATGACAAAATTACAAAAACAGCAACAGCAAAAACAGCAACGACCGTAGTACATAGGACCCCGCAGCCCCCAGACCCTAGTTCGAGTCCAGCTTCTCCGCCTGTACAAAGGCCCACACCTCCTCCGGGGACTCAAAGTAGTAGTGCCAGTCCTTATATGTTACCCACAGACGCGCAGGCTGCAACATTCCAAATTTGACCTGCTTGGCATGCAGCACCGCCTTCGTCCGGTTAAACCCGGCCCGCCGCTTAGCCACCTCCGCACTCCTGTCCTGGTAGATTCGCATTACCGAATTCTCCCACTTGCTGCTTCTCTCCTTCTTGGCCCAGCGCAGCACACACTCCCGGTCACTGAACCGATGGAACCGCACCAGCACAGCCCGCGGGGGTTCATTCGTCTTGGGCCTCCTGGCCAGCACTCTGTGAGCTCCCTCCAGCTCCAGGGGCAAATGGAAGGACCCCGCCCCCATCAACAAATTCAGCATCGTGGCCACATAGGTCGGAAGATCCGACCCCTCCAGCCCCTCCACCAGGCCCAGGATCCTCAAATTCTTTCGCCTCGTGCGAAAGTCCAGCTCCTCCAAGCGGTCTTGCCACTTTTTGTGAAGTGCCTCGTGCATTTCCACCTTCCCCACGAGGACCACGGCCTCCTCCTCCCGATCAGTGGCCTGCTGCTGCAACTCCCGAATGGCCACCCCCTGGGCTGTCTGGGTCTCAAGCAGCTTGTTGGTAGTTGCATTCAGGGAGTCCAGCAACTCAGCCTTCAGCTCTGCAAAACAGCGCAGAAGAGCAGCTTGCTGCTCCTGCGCCCACTTCCACCAATCCTTGGGTGCTCCGCCGGCCGCCATTTTGGCCTCCTTCCCCCGCTTTTTCTGGGGAGCTGCTGCAGCCTTTTCCTTTGCCCCACTCCGGGTGCGCACCATATATTTCGGGGAATGTTTCTCCAAATACCTTCCCCCACCGGGAATCGTCGAAACAGTGCCGTTTGGGGCCCTAAAACAGGCCCGAAAGTCCTTTGATAGCGGGAGCTGCCGAACATGCGGCTTAGCTCCGCATCACCGCAACCAGAAATTCGCGGAGAATAGTTTTTGACGCCATAATCGTGGCGGACGGCAGTTTCACGCCAAATCGCAATTCTCTGTCACCTCGACAGCGGCGTCAATGCGTTCCAGAATGCACGTACAGTAAACGGCGTTTGCATATCATTAAAAGGCCTTACCCAGTATTCCCCGGGGCCTCTGCGATTCTCCACCTCCACTGGGCGGGATTCCCAACAACGCAATTTACTTGTGCTTTCAAAAATCGTGAAACAGGCTGATGAGGGAGAGCGAGAGTATGGAAAGTGTCCAACATCGCCATAGGTGGCTGACACTTGTGCCGCTGATCAGGGGGCTTCTGCCACCGCCAGCAGGAGTAGCGGTGGTCTTTGGTGTCGGGGTGGACGAGCATGGAACACCATTTCCACGGTCTGCAATGCAGCCAAGCAGCTGCGTACGCTGGTGACTGCCGACTGTGAACTTAGGGCCACAGGTCGTATGGGTGTCCCCCTAGTGCATGCCCCTCGGTGTTGTCTGGCCCCAGGGGAATGGGCATGGTCCAGCGCAGCCAGAGCCATCTTGTTAGCTGGGATGAGTGTGTGTGGGGCGTATAATATGTTTGTGCAGCTGCAGCATGTCAGCTTCCCAAATGTGGGGATCTAATTGGGTAGCTCCTTCAAAGTCAGGGACAAAGGTGGGGTTTCCCCTTATGTGTGGTAAGGGGGGGTGAGCCCCTTGCTACTTCTATAGTGGAGTGGGTTCGCTCCAATGTTATGGGTCCTCCATGTCCTTGAAGACTTGCGGCAAACTAATTTTAAACAAAGATCATTTAAATAATAATAATCTTATTAGCGTCATAAGTAGGCTAAAATTAGCGCTACACTGAAGTTGCTTTGAGAAGCCCCTAGTTGCCACACTCCGGCGCCTGTTCGGGTACACAGAGGGAGAATCCAGAATGTCCAATTCACCGAACAGCACGTCTTTGGGGACTTGTGGGAAGAAACCGGAGCACCCGGAGGAAACCCACGCAGACACGGGGAGAACGTGCAGACTCCACACAGACAGTGACCCAAGCCGGGAATCGAACCTGCGTCCCTGGTGCTGTGAAGCAACAGTGCTAACCACTGTGCTACCATGCCACCCACGGTAAAGATGAAGTCCCAATCTCTGTGGAGCCAGCCTCGCTAGCTTTATCAGGCCCCGCCCCACTGGAGTAACAGAGCAAACCACACTCTGGAGAGAAACACGCCGGTTTGCAGTCAGAACCTGACACTGCCATTTTGGGGGAAAATGCCACCCAACATTAGGAGAAGTTTGCATTGCTGCTCTTTAGAAGGCGTGCAAGGATTTATTTACTTTTAATCCCTGAGCACCTCACTCCTGAAGATTCAGAGCAAGGTTTAGTTGCAGGTGACCCACCTGACTGGTTGTTCAGACCAGGAAGGTTGAAACTTCAGCCCTAGATTTTATTGGACTCCATGTCCTTCTTGATTTGGTTTTTGTGTGTCTTTTAAATACATTTCTTCAGTTCTGCCTCTCTTGCTATCCATTTCCTTTTTGCTTTCTTCCAGGAATCTTCCAATTTTCTCCATGTCTCGAAAGCACAGTTTTGCTGGGGTTAAGATGAATTCTTGAATTCTGGTACCATGTATAAGTATCTGTAGGCTATTTAACCACAGAATGCATCACAGCTAACCTGGATCCTTGTGAGCAGAGGCTGGAATCTTGACTGGTTTGTGAACACTCCCCAGCCACTAACACAACCATAACCATATTTAATGGCAGCACGGTAGCATAGTGGTTAGCACAATTGCTTCATAGCTCCAGGCTCCCGGGTTCGATTCCTGGCTTGGGTCATTGTGCGGAGTCCGAGCTTTCTCCCCGTGTGTGTGTGGGTTTCCTCCGGGTGCTCTGGTTTCTTCCCACAGTCCAAAGATGTGTTGGTAGGTGGATTGGCCATGCTAAATTTCCCTTTGTGTCCAAAATTGTCCTGAGTGTTGGGTGGGGTTACTGGGTTATGGGGATAGGGTGGGGGGTGGGCTTGGGTGGGGTGCTTTTTCCAAGAGCCGGTGCAGACTCAATGGGCTGAATGGCCTCCTTCTGCACTGTAAATTCTATGATTCTATAATTCTATGATATAAGTGAGGTTTTGGATTTTTAGCTGCTGAATTTCAAAGGGAGGTAAAAAGGAGTTTACAACTTAGAAAAAGTCATGAATAAATAAGGCAAAGTTGTTTAATTTATTTTATCTGAAAGTGGCAGCCTTAAGGAGAATATGAATTATTTTATATCCTGGGAAAGGTAAATTTCAAAGAAGGACAAGGACAATAAGAAAAATAACATATTTAAAGGGAGGTTCAAAGTTGTACTCAGTGTGACCATGTAAGAACTCCCGAAGAGAATGCTCCATGCTGAGGCAGAAATGAAGTGAGTAGCCTTCAGCCACCCCAGGGAAGTGACAGGTTGATCCAGAAAACAAGGGGTATTTTAAAATCTTGAATTTCCATATCCGAGTGGGAGATAGAGGGAAGCCCTGGGAATTGTCTCCCCTACAGAAACAGTGGCTTGCGCCTTGTGATAATATAACTGCAATTTTATACATTAAATATCTATAAGGACTGTTGCCAAAGGGGTATTTACCTTGAGTCTAACCAAGTAATTTGGGGAAATATTCTGTTATATTCATGTTAACTGTGTAAATATAATCTTGTGTGTTTAAGTTTTCTTTTCTCTTGTTGACAAATGTTTAAATTTTAATATTGAAAATCTGCAAAAGTGTTACTGGAATTTGTGGCTCCTGACTTCAGTACATGTATATTCTCATGGTAAAAACAAATAAAAAACAGTTGTGATCGCTTGTTATGCTTTTTGGGGATTTGGCTGGCATGGTACTTGTCACGTGCTGGATCATAACAGATAGCACAGCACAGTTTAAAAATAAGGGGTCTCCATTTTTAAGATGGAGATGCAGAGAAATTATTTTCTCTCAGAGTGTTGTGAGTCTTTGGAATATCTTTCCCCAAAAACAGTGGAGGCAGGATCCTTGAATATTTTTAAGGCAGAGGTAGATAGATTCTTGACTAACAAGTGAGTCCAAGGTATGGGGCTAGGTGAGAAAGTGGAGCTGAGGCCACAATCAGGTTGAATGGCCTACGCTTGCTCCTAGTTCCTATGTTCGTACATACACATTTGAGGTGAATCCTCAATTAGTTTTCAGAATAAATGTTGGCAAGTGTTGCTGTGTCCCAGAAAGCATTGTGATGAGTTTCAATCATGTTCTTCAAAGCTCCAGCAGTAAGTGAACAGTAAAAGGCCTTTAAGTAGTGCTTGAAATCCTCAACAATGATTTCTTTACTCCCAATCAGCTAGTCACTGTTAGGAGAGGGCATTTGATTAAGTGCCAGCTACAAAAATACTGTCCAGCCTCTTTAATGAGCACTGGAAAGTGATTCAAGTCTGTTCTATCTTCAGGAGTCCTGGGAAATTTAAACGATGATGTTTATTTAGGCAAACAAAAGTAAAGGTCGCCACATGGCATACAGGTCCCCAGTTGGGACCACTGATATGCCGGTCCCAATCTGGGTAGGCTTTAAGTACCATATTCACGAGCCCCAACTCCCAGGTCTCTACCCCTCAGTGGGAGAGATCGTAATCCATGAACCCCACAGGGTGATCAATTACAAAGTCAAAATTAGCTGCTCTGGAGGGTGTTACTAGCTGAACCTTCAACTCAAGACCCACCTTGGCGATCTTATAATCCTTATAATCTACTTCTGGGCTAATGGGAAGATTCTTGATAGTGTGGATGAGCAGAGAGATCTCGGTGTTCATGTACATAGATCCCTGAAAGTTGCCACCCAAGTTAATAGGGTTGTTAAGAAGGCGTACGGTGTGTTAGCTTTTATTGGTAGAGGGATTGAGTTTCGGAGCCATGAGGTCATGTTGCAGTTGTACAAAACTCTGATGCGGCCGCATTTGGAGTATTGCGTGCAGTTCTGGTCGCCACATCATAGGAAGGATGTAGAAGCATTGGAAAGGGTGCAGAGGAGATTTACCAGGTGCTGCCTGGTATGGAGGGAAGATCTTATGAGGAAAGGCTGAAGGACTTGAGGCTGTTTTCGTTAGAGAGAAGAAGGTTAAGAGGTGACTTAATTGAGGCATACAAGATGATCAGAGGATTAGATAGGGTGGACAGTGAGAGCCTTTTTCCTCGGATGGTGATGTCTAGCACGAGGGGACATAGCTTTAAATTGAGGGGAGATAGATATAGGACAGATGTCAGAGGTAGGTTCTTTACTCAGAGAGTAGTAAGGGCGTGGAATGCCCTGCCTGTAACAGTAGTGGACTTGCCAACACTAAGGGCATTCAAATGGTCATTAGATAGACATATGGACGATAAGGGAATATTGTAGATGGGCTTTAAAGTGGTTTCACCGGTCGGCGCAACATCGAGGGCCGAAGGGCCTGTACTGCGCTATAATGTTCTATGTTCTATATAACACTCCTGTCAAATGTCACAGAGCCATTTCGCTCTGTTAAAGGTGATATATAAATGCACGTTGTTGTTGCTGCCGCTGCTGAAATGCATCATAATAACAAAGGACTACCATAATCATCATCAACTTCTTCTTCAGCAGCACCTTGGCTCTGCGATCTTACTACAGGGCGTGGCGAGGAGGCAAGCCTCAAGTCTAATTCAGCCATGAACCACGCACTGACATCATTATTCCAAACTACACGCTAGCATGGTGTAGTGGGCGGCATGGTAACACAGCGGTTAGCACTGTTGCTTCACAGTGCCAGGATCCCAGGTTCGATTCCGGGCTTGGGTCACTGTCTGTGCGGAGTCTGCACGTTCTCCCCGTGTCTGCGTGGGTTTCCTCCGGGTGCTCCGGTTTCCTCCCACGAGTCCCAAAAATGTGCTTGTTAGGTGAATTGGACATTCTGAATTCTCCCTCAGTGTAATAATAATAAAAAAAAATTATTATTGTCACAAGTAGGCTTACATTAACACTGCAATGAAGTTACTGTGGAAAGCCCCTAGTCGCCACATTCCGGCTCCTGTTTGGGTACACAGAGGGAGAATTCGAACAGGCACCAGAGTGTGGTAACTAGGGAATTTTCACAGTAACTGCATTGCAATGTTAATGTAAGCCTATTTGTGACAGTAAAGATTATTATTATTAGCTGTCTAGTCAACTGAACTGACCAGCTCTCCACCGCAACCCTAAACATTTATGTTTTGTTCGCTGTTTATTTTCTGACATTTGTATCTGAAGAGGAAGTGCCAGGGACAGCAGTGATTTGAAGGAGCTTCTCACTGTGTGAAGAAACTGAACGGTGAATTCAGAATGGCCGGATCAGTGAATCACCTGCAGAGTAATAACCACATTGCAACCAATGTTAATTCAGTTCCAACACATTGTCACATTCAGTAGCTTAATTTTCAATTTCACTAATGGCATTGCTAGGAGTGGCTGTTTAAACAGAAAAATTCCACGTCAGGGACCATTCTTATTCAACAAGGGGAGTGCTCCTCTTATTTAACTCAAACTCAAGCCCAAAAGATTCATCAATTACTTGAACAGATGAGAACATTCACAATCTCTGCAAGCCTTTCCACCACGATTGGTACCAACCAGGGTGTGAATAAAGGTGCTTTAGCCGCTTAGTTCGGTTTGTCAGGTGCATACGAGGCACAAAGGAGATTAAATGCCAAGGCTACAAGCCGCTGTGTTTAATCAAGATAGCTACATATGAGCCTACCCTGTCACAGAGCAGCTCTATTAATACTTCCAGATGAAACTGTACACAGCCTAATACAGCACAGGAGGACGACAGTTGTTCCATCATGTCCGCGTTAGCTTTTTGAAAGAGTTAGTCCCAATTAGTCATGCACCCTGCACTTTCCCATAACTCTGTAATCTGTTTTCCTCTGTCCTTATTCTGTAAAACGTATCAACATTGCTTTGAAATATCCACTTTAAAACAGCTTCGCGCGCAAAATGTCATCAAGCTTTAAAATAAAACAAAAATGGTGGTACTGTTTACATATTGACAGTGTGTTGGGTGGGTCTTTATGAAATTGAATCATGGGTGTAACCAATCACGTGGCAATGAACAATAGCTGGTTATTTTCGTCCGTCAATCTAATAGATACACAGCTGATCCAGCAGCTCAATATCAAACTGCATGTCAGGAGGGGAATTTGGGGGGAATAGATCCTTCCTCTTGACATGTTTCATTGCAGTTCCTTACCCACAAGGCAATTGTGTTAAATTTTGAGACTAAATTGCAATCACTTTGGCAGTAAAATTATTAAATAAATTTATAAGTAAATGTTCCCATACGATAGTTTGAGCAGAATTTCCAAATTTGATTATTTTTCTAAGGAGTGTGAAGATAGATGGAAAGTCAAGAAGGCTTGCAACTAGGTCAGAGGTACAAGCACAGCGCAAAAGAAAACATTATGTGGAGAGAGTGGAGAAGTTGGGATTATTCTCTGCATCAGAGGAGGTTAAGGAGAGATTTAACATAAACTAATTGGATAGCTCTTTCAAAAAGAGCCAGTACTCCCGTGATGGGCCAAATCGGCTCTGTAATTTCCTGACAGGTATGAAAATGTTCAATTGGTTATCTCCGCAGATGCTGTTCTATAAGTCCAGCAATTTCTGTTTCACATTTCCAACATTTTGTTTCACTATGTAAGTTTGTCCATTTTGTTTTAGGTGGAACTTCTCATGCATGGAACGAAAGTCTACCGCCGATATTTATAAAATCAGAATGTTAACACTCATGTTCAGTTTCAGCAAAAATGTTCCATGATGCATTTTAATCAAATTATATTAATGACTAATCTGTACTCGTCTCCTGGAGGATCTGATCCATACTCTTCTCTCATATGGTACAAGCAGAAGTGAACTACCAAGAGGGGTACAGTATGTTGAAGCGACTAACTTTAAACTCTGGTTAAGATTGACACCAAAAACATGATTATGTAATGCTAACATTCTTTTTCTTGTTAAACTGTCAGATTAACATCTCCAAAGCTAATTCTGTTTGTGTACCACGCTCCACGGTCGACAGTTCCTTCAGATGCGCTAAGCAACGAATTGGTTTTCATTGAAGCAAGGCAGTACCAGCATCCACGGCAGGCATTTGTTCATGGGGAAACCCAGGCTTGGGGTCAATGACACAGGTTCAAGAATGTAGAAATGAAGCAGTCCTGCCTTCTGACTGAACAGAATATTACATTTCGTCAGTGGTCAGTGTTAAGAGGGCAAAGTGTTAAACAGTTGTGAGAGTACAATGAGGGAGAGAAATGAGTAAAGCTAATTTAAAAACAAATGGAATGTTGCAGTTTGAACACTTTTAGATCAATAGAAACACATTTCAAGAGCACCAGAGAATTATATCTGATCATTTTCTTGTCTGTATATTAAGATATAAATAAGTTAATAACAGTAATATTTACATTGTCAGAGGACACGTCCTAATAATAATCTTTATTAGTGTCACAAGTAGGTTTACCTTAACATTGCAATGAAGTTACTGTGAAAATCCCCTAGTCGCCACACTCCTGCGCCTGTTCAGGTACACAGAGGGAGAATTCAGAATGCCCAATTCACCTGACAAGCACATCTTTCGGGACTTGTGGGAGGAAACCGGAGCACCCGGAGGAAACCCACATAATCACGGGGAGAACGTGCAGACTCCGCACAGACAGTGGCCCAACCCGGGAATTGAACCTGGATCCATGGCGTTGTGAAACAACAGTGCTAACTACTGACAGAGAAGGGTGACAACATGGAGAGATTTGAACATGTAAAACAAGCCAAAAGATACAGGGTGAAAGTTAGTTATAAAATGACTAAAAAAAACATACAACACATGAAGGTTACATAACTGCATATAATGGAGGCTTGGAAAGGCGAATAATACCCGATTTGAAATTCTTAAAAACCACATCATAAACCAGCTTTATTTATTAAAGGATTATCTGACTGAAAATCATCAAATGGTTTTCTCATACAGACACACAAATGATGTGAATCTGTGAAGGGAGATATCCCCTTTCCATTTGACAGAACACAATTCTTATTCTGAAATGCAGGTTTTATTCAAACATTTTCCAGAATGCATAAATAAATTTAAAAGTAAATGTTCCCATGTGATAGTAAACTTCCAATGCACTCCAGAATTTGCAAATAATTTTCAAAAAACAGAATTTAAAAATCACTGCAATTAACAGTGAGAGAGGGCATACAAAGGAGTTGGGGGCAGGATTATGGGAAGGAATCAGCTGGAATTCTAAAATTAGCACTTGGGCAGATGTTGCATAAATGTAAATTATATGCAGTGTAAAGAGCCAAACTGCATTTTGGGAAACGTTAAAGTCGCTGAGGCTTGCAGTGTAAATGCAACAAGATTAGCAGAGCATCCAACCTTTAACACAAGGCTGACAGCAGGTTCACAAGAAAACCAGCTGATAGCCTCCGCCTTCCATAACTTGCTGCTTCTACTCTGCTTCAGTAGGGTTTGGTCATCATGCCGGGTGCACAGTTAGAGACCGTGAGGTCATTAAAATTAGTTTCAAGTATTAATACGGCCTCAAGAAGACAATCAATAGAATGGACCAAACTGTTGCGAAACAGATTCATTCTCTGGGACATTGCTATTCACATTCAGATTCTGAATTGAATATGTGTCTATTTCCACACCACAGCTCGGGTGAAATGAACAGCACTGATTGCAGATCATTTAAACTGCTGGGAAAGTGTACTGAGAGATAGTGGCCAAACTGAAGAGTGGATCCTTGGAAGAGTGGATTTTATTCCACATTACATGAAGGTTTCCTGTTATATAATAGTGCCTGCAGTCCAAAGGTACTTCACTGACCCTGAGGTCACCCTGAGGAATTTCAAACTGCTATTTTGTCCACACTGATGTCAAGTCATATGCCAATTCACTGATAACCTCAGCTGGCCACGTGTCCAATCTGTTCTGAGAAAGCTACAATGTTCTGGGGCAAAACAGTGGAGTGGATTAGCTTGAATTTCAAAATGATTTCTGTAAGCGTGAAGGAAGGCGACAGAAGAAGCTAGTTTGGAAGTTGTAGAGAACAGAAGTACAATGAATGCAAAAGGCAAGGATATGTCCATGTCCCAAGGGGCAGAGAGGGTATGTGCAGAGATGCAAGTCTGGTGGAGTTCACTGAGGTAAGGGTGTGGAACAAGATTTCAAAGAAAAGATGAGAATTTTGAAGTCAACTTGAAGCAAGGTGAGTCAGCAGGCCTTGGGGACGATGATAGTATTTGATTTTGGGCAGTGCGATTTGAGATAGTTGTAACCTGTGGAGTGTCAATTAAGCAGCCACAAGAGTACGAGAGGGTTCAATCTCTGGTTGCTACAAAGACAGAGGTAATGATTTAGACAATGCTGTGAAGAAAAGAGACCAGCTGTCTTGTTGACAAAGTAGATGTGGTGAATCAGGATGAAGCACGGGGCAGCACGGTAGCATAGTGGTTAACACAGTTGCTTCACAGCTCCAGGGTCCCAGGTTCGATTCCGGCTTGGGACATTGTACAGAGTCTGCACGTTCTCCCCGTGTCTGTGTGGGTTTCCTCCAGGTGCTCCGGTTTCCTCCCGCAGTCCAAAGATGTGCAGGTTAGGTGGATTGGCCATGATAAATTGCCATTAGTGTCCAAAAAGGTTAGGTGGGGTTACTGGATTACGGGGATAGGGTGGAGGTGTAGGCTTAAGTGGAGTGCTTTTTACAAGGGCCGGTGCAGACTCGATGGGCCGAATGGCATCCTTCTGCACTGTAAATTCTATGATTCTATGAGATGAAGTAATGTTTCACGCCTGATTGAGCCCCAAAGTTCTGGGAGGTTGATGGCATCAAGGCCAGAGGTCATTGGCACAGACGGGCAGTGGCATCTTCAGCTTTTGTGCTGTTAAGATGAAATAAATGATTCAATCACCCAGGTCTTGACATCAGATAGGCAGTGGGAGAGTATAGCAATGGCATGTATTATTGGGGGGGCGCAGAAGGATAGAGTTGTGTTCTGTCCCATCAACTCTCGTAATTAGCGCTCAGCTGGAATATCGTATATAATTCTGGGTACTGCACTATAGAAAGGATGTGAACACATCGGAGAGAGCACAGAAGAGGTTTAGAAGAATGGTTCAGGGATACAAAATTCACTTATGAGGATCGACTGGAGAGTTTGGGACTGTTCTCCTTGGAGAGGAGGAGGCTTAGGGGAAATTTGATAGAGATGTTCAAAATCATGAGGGGGCTGGACAGAGTAGAGAGGGAGAAACTATCCCCCCTGGTAAAAGGATCAAGAACGAGAGGGCACAGACTGAGAGTGATTTGCTAAAGAAGCAAACGTGATGTGAGAAAAAAACGTTCTAAGTCAACAAGGAATTTTGGTCTGGAATCCGCTGCCTGGAAGTGTGGTGGAGGAAGGTTCAATTGAGGTTTTCGAGAGGGCACCAGATGATTACGTAAATATAAACAATGTGCAGGGGTCCGGGGAAAAGGCCGGGAAATTACTCTAAGTCATGATGCTTGTTTGGAGAGTGGTGCAGGCATGGTGGGCCAAATGGTCTCCTTCTGTACTGTAACAATTCTGTGATTCTGTGAAGTGGAGATGGAGGGCCTTTTTCCATTGACACTTGTGTGAGTAGAGACATTAGTTGTCTCACTAGAGGCAGCAGTATCTTATTGGGAAAATATATCTTCATGAACTGTATTTTACTTTTAAAATCTGGAAGGACATGTGTTTTCTGTGCACATGGAATTTTTTAAAAGATCAGAAGTTCACCTTGGATTGTCAACAAGCATGCCTTTTATTTAGGAAATTACACTGTTTTGGCAACCTGATCAGCATGGTCTTGAAGGGGGAGGGATGTTTGCTCATTTGAACTGCAATTATTTTAATTGTTGGAGAAAAACTGGCTTAAAGGCAAACATCTGGTTATTTACTGGATCACCTGTCAGAAAAGCTTTAATTTTTTGAACCAGTTGTTTTACAACTCAGTTTTGGGAAATAAACGAACAAGATGGTAGGGTGTGCTAACTCATTCTTTCCCTTCCTTGCCTGAAATTCTGTGTGTGGTTATCAATCTGCAGCCAGAGAATCCTTATCCGAGTATTATCTGCATTTGGAAACCAGCAAAGTTGAGGCAAGAAGAATCGATCTACCTCTAGATTCTCCTCCACGCAGATGCTCCATTGGTGGAAACCTCCAGACATCTACTAGGACCAGCAGCCCACCCTCACACGAGGGAACTCCAGATCGACAGTGTCAAAACCCTGTGAACTTTATCTTTATTATATCAAGCCTCTCCTCCAACTCCCTTCCCTGCAGAGACTCTATCTGTTTGTCTTTTGTTTATTTATGTGTACCTGTGTTTTGGGGTTTAAGAAGGATAGTTATATTCCCAGAGTACACCTGTGTGTTTACCAGTTCTTGCAAGTTATTTTTAAAACGTTTTGTTACACTATATATCAATCATTCTGTGTATTGATAGAAGCCTGGTTAAAGTCTCTTTTATTCTTAGACTAAAATCAGTGTAGGTAAATAATTGTGCATTTGGTGTGTAAATTAAACTTTTAAACTAATGGGACGACCTGCGGAGTAAGGACGAGGGGAACTGTGCACTCCTCCCATCCAGGTCTGAACAATCTTCAGCCAGGTAGTCCATACATTTGGAAATTTTCTCCATAAATCTTTCCACCTCACTCTCCTCTCTTAATGTGCTTCTTCCCTTTGATCACCCCTTCTATTCACTCAAGCTAATCCTTACGACTTGGAAGCTGCTTCGATCTTGAAGGTGCTATATAAATCTGAGGTGTTTCTGTTATTATGGACAGGTTTTAGCTAATAGTTGTGAATTTTCCACAGTAGGAAAGCTAACCTGAGAGTACAAGTGAACGGGCCCCATTTCTAACCCGTCCCGCACTTGTAGAAAAGTAACAACAGAGGCCAGGATTGCAGTGAGGGATTTTGAATTTAAAATCTGTAGTGTCGTGAGTGTGTTTGGAACTGCATAAAGAAGACAAAGGTAGGGCGGCATGTTGGCGCAGTGGTTAGCACTGTTGCCTCACGGCACCAAGGACCTGGATTCAATCCCAGCCCGGGTCACTGTCCATATCTGCGTGGGTCTCACTCCAACAACCCAAGGATGTGCAGGATAGGTGGATTGGCCACGCTAAATTGCCCCTTAATTGGAAACAAATAATTGGATACAAAAGAAGGCACTGAAACAGAAACCCTTAGGAAAGATAGCTGGAAAATTCACTTTCTACAAAGTAAACAGAATAAGGGAAAGATGTGCAGGTTAGGCGGATTGGCCAAGCTAAATTGCCCCTCAGTGTTCAAAAGGTTAGGTTGAGTTACTGGGTTGCTGTCTTAGGGTGGAGGCATGGGCTTAAGTAGGGTGCTCTTTCCAAGGGCCGGTACAGACTCGATGGGCCGAATGGCCTCCATCTGTAATGTAAATTCTATGATTTTAATCAGCTAATTTTACATTCAGAATTGCACCATCCAATCAATCTCCATTTTGGGGACAAAGTAATTCTGGGGTTCCATTCCACTCTTATTTTCCATTCAGACAAATATTTTCCATTACTTTCTTTCTGTAGATTTCCTGATCTGTACAAGTGAAATTAAAAACAGGAGTCTGTTTCAAACATAAAACTTCTGTGAATAATTCATATTGTAAAGCTTCACACATTGCATGTCATCAGTCAAGCATGTGTGTCATTTTTTTGTACGCTAATAATGTCTTTGGCAAAATAAAAATGATAATATTGTGAAAAATGTTTGCATTGAAATTCAGCGGTGTCATCAGTGATTACTGTAAATGGGCTGAATATAAGAATTACAAATTAGCCTCCAGGACTTGAACTATTCAACCTACACAAATCCAAACTTTCAGCAACATCTGGCTCTGAATATTTTACGCCATTTATTTCTGCTGCAAGAACTTCACCTGGTCATTTCCTTCAGGAGCTAACATATTCACTTACTAATGCGATACTTCAAACTGAGCAGAGCAGATGGATATATAGTGAAACGTCAATTAAAAGAGTCCCAATATGCAGCCCCAATGGCAGCAGCCCATCAGTACATTAACGCAATGCACCAGAATGCTCAACTCCTACACACAACGCACGTTTAATGCAAGTAAGGAAAGCAAGGGTAAGGCAAAGGAAAGGCAGTTTGATCAGGAAGACAGTCAAATGAACACTATTTCATCTCTAGTTTGGAGGTAAGCAGGAAGGGAAATGCCCAATGTAACAAATAAGCAAAAAATCAAACATATTGTTACAGGAAAAACCTACACACTTGCACCTCCTAACCATCAGCTTTATGTAGCCACTGGGTGAGGAATAAGTCATATGTGCACGCACAGGTAGAGAACTGGACAAGAATCTCCCAAAGGACTAAAACCCCATGCAACCTTTTCATTCAATTCAATTTCGATTCGATTTAGTTTATTGTCACGGGTTACAGCGAAAAGTATTTTTCTGCGAGCAGCTCAACAATCATTAAGTACATGAAAAAAAAGGAAATAAAAGAAAATACACAATAGGGAAACACAAGGTTCACAATGTAACTACATAACACCGGCATCAGTGAAGCATACAGGGGTGTAGTGTTAATGAGGTCAGTCCATAAGAGGGTCATTTAGGAGTCTGGTAAGAGCGGGGAAGAAGCTGTTTTTGAGTCTGTTTGTGCGTGTTCTCAGACTTCTGTATCTCTTGCCCGATGGAAGAAGTTGGAAGAGTGAGTAAGCTGGGTGGGAGGGGTCTTTGATTATGCTGCCTGCTTTCCCCCAGCAGCGGGAGGTGTAGATGGAGTAAGTGGATGGGAGGCAGGTTCATGTGATGGACTGGGCTGCGTTGACGACTCTGAAGTTTCTTGCGGTCTTGGGCCGAGCAGTTGCCATACCAGGCGGTGATGCAGCCAGATAGGATGCTTTCTATGGTGCATCTGTAAAAGTTGGTGAGAGTTAATGTGGACAAGCCAAATTTCCTTAGTTTCCTGAGGAAGTATAGGTGCTGTTGTGCTTTCTTGGTGGTAGCGTCCACGCGGGTGGACCAGGACAGATTTTTGGTGATGTGCACCCCTAGGAATTTGAAACTGCTAACAATCTCCACCTCGGCCCCGTTGATGCTGACAGGGGTGTGTATAGTACTTTGCTTTCTGAAGTCAATGACCAGCTCTTTAGTTTTACTGGCATTGAGGGAGAGATTGGTGTCGCTGCACCACTCCACAGGTGGACCGGCCCACTATGGTCGTATCGTCAGCAAACTTGTAGATGGAACCAAATTTTGCCACACAGTCATGTGTTCGTAGGGGGCTAAGTACGCAGTCTTGCGGGGCCCCGGTATTGAGGACTATCGTGGATGAGGCGTGGTTTATTCTTACTGATTGTGGTCTGTGGGTTAGAAAGTCGAGGATCCAGTTGCAGAGTGAGGAGCCAAGTAAGGCTTTCAATTTGGGTCATGGCTGATCGGTACTGAAACACCATTTACGCATGGTCATGCCATATTCTTTCAGATCCTTCCCCAACAAAAACTACTAGTCTTGAAAACGTCAATGACCCAGCATCTACAGCCTGTTGGGGAAGAATTTTTCAGAATTCCACTACCTTAGGTGTTTCCGATATCCAGATAATTCACAAGTGATCAGGAAGGAATTATTGACTAGCCATTTAATTCTAATGCCAAACATCTGAGTTCTGACTATTAATTCAACACACGACAATCCATCACAATATTACGATGAAGGGCAGACAGACTTAACACAGTGATGTTTTATAATAGACCTCATTTGGCACAACATAGGTTCACTGCATCGAGGTCAACTCGAATGTTAGAGAGCTTGATGAAATGGAGAAAATAGCAAGTTCAGTCTCAGTATGCAGTCAGATTAAAGCAAAATTGAGTCGTTCTTGGAAAGAGTTCAAAGAGAATCAAAAGATTCACTAATGCAAAGCACTATAGCAATCCCAGGATGTCAGTTCAAATGGATCATAGATGTTTCTTAAAAAGGATCATCATTCAGGGGCCACATTCTGTTTCAAATGTGAATGAAATCATTTAAAAGGGACATACATGGTGTGGAATACCTTTCCCTCGCATCAACACAATGTGATACAAGTAGCATAGTTTATCATACGTCAGTCCTATGTCCAGATTTTAGTATCAAAGACGTTTGATTCATTGCACTGTCAAGTAGAACAAATATTCAATGCAAAATATCTTCGCATACACAAAAACAAAACCCCATAAAGAGTTAATTACTTACGGTAATTAATTCCCACAGCTTAGCACAATGCCTTTAACGCATAGGACAGGCTAACAAATCCCAGTTTATAAAACACAATAAAACTGTTTCATTTCTTTTGTTGAATTTATTCAGTCAAGCTCCCCAATTAGTTCAGCTGGTTAAAATCAGTGGCTGAGCCGTCTAAACCAGGATGGCCCAAGCTTAGATCAGTTAGCTAATTATGGTCAAGGCAGCAGTATAATTGACCCTAGCATCCTGGGGTTAGGGTCAGCAATAAAAACAACATTGTAAAAGCTATCACAATGACACGTGTGAAACTGTGCAGATGAAAGTCTGCTGAAGGTAAAGTTGGGTTTGTTGCATGGCATTCCCCTCTACCAGGAGTCAATCTGAATGGTGGCATTCACTGTCAAGGTACAGGTGCAATATCCAGCAGGACAAAGGACTGAAGGTACCAGAAACAATACCACCTTGGGGAGGAGGAGAAAGGGAGATAACTGGAACAAAACAGGGGGTGCCAAGAAAATGTAGATTTACCTAACCTGATGGCCACAGCTTATGTATACTTCAACAGGAGATCAGTTATCTAATGTGACATTGTAATGCCACAACAAATGAAAATAAAGAGCTGGAGTTGTTTCATCAATAGCGTTAAGCCTTAATGGGACTTTCAGTTTTCTGCCTCCCCTCCTGTTGTTTGCTAAATTTGCAGGCATGATCACTGCCATGTTCAGGAACCCGAGTGATAAATCACTGCAGCATCCAGAGAATGGATTAAAGTGAAATGCCCACTGCATTTAATTGATAAGGTGCAGGGAACTTTGTTTCAAATATATTCCCTGATGCCACGATTTATATTGAAACTGTTTAACTTTTGCTTTAAACTTGGCTTGTATCACAAATAATAAGCTAACAACTCAAGGGAACCATACCCCGCTCCCTTAAGTGGACAATTATCCTGATTACAACAAAGCAAGCCTGGCACGTTTTACCAAACAAAGAATCCCACCAAATGCACAATGTGAAATACGACCACACTCGAATGGGAAGTGAGGGGGACGAAAGGTGGAAAAGAAGGGGGAAAAAATAAGCACCACTGCAGATTTTCCTCACCTCATTCCCAAGGTCATTAGAGACACTCACCATCAGGCATTCTTTTAAAAGCACAAAACTGGTGAGGACAAACTTTTGACAAGGCCCAGAAGGTAAATACTGTAGTGCAATTAGGAGCTATTTTATTGAAGTAAAGTAAGGCTGTTGCACATTCTTTTTTTGTATCTAACTGCACGTAGCAAATCCAATTCTAAATGTTACGTTCTATTATAATATGAAACACTGTGGAATTAAAACAGCTCAACAAGCGCTTCTTGACCTTGTCTTACCAAATATTTTCTCAGTGAGTCTTTTAATTGATTGGAGATGAATGTGGGCTGCACAAGAAAAAGACACATTCCAGTTTGGCATCAGGAGTGGACTCTGCCTCAACTGGAACTTCCTCAGTCTTGTACAGCAAAGCAAGGAAATGCAAAACATACCCACATATAGAATTAAGCTCTTGAGTCAAGGGAGGCCTTCTAGTTCAGAGTGGAGTGAGTGCTGCACAGTTGGAGTCTTTCAAATGAAATATCCAAACTGACCATCCGTCTGTCTGTTTTGCTAATTCAGCTGGATGTAAAATATCCCAGAAGTTCAGACTGAAGGGATGCAGAGAGCTCTTCACGTGTCCTGACAAAGATTGATTTTTGAAATCAATATCAACATAAAAAAGATGAGCTCGCCATTCATTCCATCCTTATTCTCAAATGCCTCCGTAGCCTCACCTCTCCCAATCAGTGGCATAGTGGTATTGCCGCTGGACAATCCAGGGTAATGCTCTAAGGACACAGATTCAAATCCCACCAAGGCAGATGGTGAAATTTGAATTCAATGAAAATCTGATATTAAAACGTCTAATGGTGACCATAAAATCATTGTCGATTGTCATAAAAACCTATCTGGTTCACTAATGTCCTTTAGTGAAGGAAATCTGCCACACTTGGTCTGGCCTACATGTGATGCCAGATCCACAGCAATGTGGTTGACTCTTAAATGGTCTGAGGATGGGTAATAAATGCTGACCCAGCCCACGACACCCACATCCCATTAACAAATTTAAAAAACCTCATACAGACTGATGACCCTCTGAGACCTCTTCAAACTCCAATTCTGGCCAGTTTCCATTGCTGTAATAGTGGAGGACTTGCCCTTCGGCTGAACAGACCTTCAGCTCTGCAATTTTCACCCTGAACCTCGGCCCCTGGCACAGCTTAAAACCTACCTCTTGAGCCAAGCTTTTGGTCATCTGCCAGAATATCTCCTTGCAGGTAGCTCAGTGTCAAATCATAACGCTCCTGTGAATTGCCTTGAATTGTTTGACAGCGTTCCAGGTGCTTTATAAATGTAAGTTGTTGTTCTTCCTGTTGTTCATTTGATTGCTGATTGTAGAATCTGGCTGTATGTAGAATGGCTAAGCAGTTGTCTACATCAGTCATTGCAATGTACGATATATGACAAGTTTGATATGTTTGAGAGGGCTTTGCAATTGCAAGCATTTTTCCCGTCTCGTCATAGATTCAGACAATAAAAACATTTTCAATATTTTCAAAGAAGCTGTCAAAACTGATCCAGGCAGATTAGCACTCCGCTACAGCATTCTGAGATCAATGAAAACAATGTGCACATCCACCTGGACGTTATTGAAGGAGAAGAGTTTGGGCTGAAGGTGATGGAGGGGAGGTCGAGGGCAGGGCAATGGTGGTGAGGGAGAAGGTTGGCAGTGCCAGAGAGAGCCTGGGCATGTCCCTCTACCCCCGGGGGGTATGCAAAGTAGGGACAGGCCACAGCGGAGGCCCCCCTCGGGCTGAAGCCCCCCTCTCACAGGCCATCCCCGGATCCTTCCACGGCGAGGTCCCACCGGGTAAGACCAGGCTAGAACGGCGCCGGCGGGACTCGGGTTTTTTTGTACAGCCGCTCGGCCCATCCCGGGCGGAGAATCACTGGGGGTACTCCGGAGAGTGGCCCCTGACTGACGCTGCGCCGACTGTGCTGGCGCCAATGGCGGTGATTCTCCGCTCTCCGGAGAATCACGTCCCCTTCAGGGCGGCGTGGTGCTATTCGCGCTGGGTGCGGCAATTCTCCGGCCCACCCCGGGGTGAGAGAAACCCGCCCAAGGTTCCTGTCATTACGTTACCAGGAGGGGCGAGGAAAATCAGTGACCATGAATATTGATGCAACCACCAATTCACACAAAAGCAGGAGCAGAAGTAAACTGTGGCTTTAATCAACTAGAACATTGCCTGCCTGTGACTGGTCTGTTAGTGGGAGCCGCCTACAGGGCGACTGCTCTTTATACCTCCCCTCAAGGGGTGGAGTCAGGGGCGGAGCCCACACAGGCCCCAACATGCTACATTATGAAAAATGAAAATGAAAATCGCTTATTGTCACGAGTAGGCTTCAATGAAGTTACTGTGAAAAGCCCCTAGTCGCCACATTCCGGCGCCTGTCCGGGGAGGCTGGTACGGGAATCGAACCGTGCTGCTGGCCTGCTTGGTCTGCTTTGTAAGCCAGTGATTTAGCCTTGTGAGCTAAACCAGCCCCTGCCATTATAGGTAATAGCATACAATGGTCCATAGGTGGAGCCCACATGGGCAATACCGTAATACAGATAAGCACATGGTGAATTGTTACAGCAATAAATTCACCACATTCACCCCCTGTTAATAAAATGAAGTCTGGGGGGGTGACGCGTTCATAAGTTCAGCCTGTCCGGCGCACGGATTGTGCGCTGTGAACGCTGAAGCTCTGGTGTCGCCGCTGGTCCGGATGTCGAACTCATCCATGCTGGCATCGGTAGTGAAGTCGCCGGTGCGGGTACAGTCGTGGACTCCGGGAGCGTGTCTTCTGGAGCTTCATTCCTGTGGGTCGGTGAAGGGGGAATGGCGGGCGGGAGGGGGTGCGGGTGCCACGTAGGGGAGGGGGCACTGGTCAGCGTAGGTTGGGCGGGTAAGATGGGATGGCGGTGGTAGTGGAACCTGCGGGTGCCAGGTCCCAGGGAGAGACCGTATCCTGTCGGCCGTCGGGATGTTCGATGTATGCGTACTGGGGGTTGGAATGTAGGAGCTGGACCCTCTCGACCAGGGGCTCGGACCTATGGCTCCTGACATGCTTGTGGAGCAGGACAGGCCCCGGTGTCTTCAGCCAGGGCGGAAGTGAGGCCCTGAGGTGTATTTCCTGGGGAAAACAATAGGTGGTCATGAGGGGTCTCGTTTGTGGCCGTGCAAAGTAGGGACCTAATAGAGTGGAGTGAGTCGGGGAGGACCTCCTGCCAGTGGGAGACCGGGAGATTCCTAGACTGTAGGGCCAGGAGGACGGTCTTCCAGACCGTCGCGTTCTCCCTCTCCACCTGCCCTTTTCCCCGGGGTTATAACTGGTAGTCCTGCTCGAGGCGATGCCCTCACTGAGTGGGCACTGACGCAGTTCGTCGTTCATTAACGACGAGCCCCAGTCACTGTGGATGTATGTGAGGAAACCAAACAGGGTGAAGACACTATGTAGGGCTTTAATGACGGTGGCCGCGATCATGTCGGGGCAAGGGATTGCAAAGGGGAAGCAGGAGAACTCGTCGAAGAAGTTGAGGAAATATGTGTTGCGGTTGTTGGAGGGGAGGGGCCCTTTGAAATCGATACTGAGGCGCTCAAACGGCTGGGATGCCTTTACCAGGTGGGCCTTATCCGGTCGATAGAAGTGCGGCTCGCACTCTGCGCAGATCGGGCAGTCCCTGGTTAAGGCCCTGACCTCCTCAGTGGAGTAGGGCAGGTTGCGGGCTTTGATGTAGTGGAGAAGCCGGGTGACCCCCGGGTGGCAGAGGTCATGATGGATAGCCCAGAGTCAGTCATCTTGCGCGCTGGCGCATGTGCCGTGGGACAGGGCATCTGGGGGCTCGTTGAGCTTCCCAGGGCGATATACTATATCGTAATTATAGGTGGAGAGTTCGATCCTCCACCTCAAGATCTTATCATTCTTGATTTTACCCCGTTGCGTATTATCGAACTTGAAGGCTACCGATCGTTAGTTGACGACGAGGGTAAACCTCCTACCAGCGAGGTAGTGCCTCCAGTACCGCACGGCTTCCACGATGGCTTGGGCCTCCTTTTTGACTGAGGAGTGTTGAATTTCGTAGGTGGTGAGGGTTCGTGAAAAAAACGCAATGGGACTGCCTGCCTGATTGAGGATAGCGGCGAGGGCGAACTCTGATGCGTCGCTCTCCACCTGGAAGGGGACAGACTCATCCACCGTGAGCATTGCAGCTTTGGCAATATCTGCCTTGATGCAGCTGAAGGCCTGGCGGGCCTCAGCCGCCAGTGGGAAGATGGTGGCCTTGATTAGTGGGCGGGCTTTGTCCGCGTAGTTGGGGACCCACTGGGCATAATATGAAAAGAACTTGAGGCATGTTTTCAGGACCTTGGGGCAGTGGGGAAGGGGGAGTTGCAGGAGGGGGCGCATCCGGTCGGGGTCGGGTCCTAGGACCCTGTTTTCCATGACGTAGCCGAGGGTGGCTAGTCCGGTCGTGCGGAAAACGCATTTCTCCTCGTTGTAAGTGAGGTTAAGGGTTCGGCAGTTTGGAGAAATCTCTGGAGGTTGGCAGCGTGGTCCTGCAGATCACGGCCGCAGATGGTGACATTGTCCAAGTACGGAAATGCGGCCCACAGCCCGTACTAGTCCACCATTCGGTACATCGTTCTTTGGAAAACCGAGACCCCATTCGTGGCGCCAAAGGGGACCCGGAGGAAGTGGAAGAGGCGGCCATCTGCCTCAAAAGCTGTGTAGTGGCAGTCCTCCGGGTGGATTGGGAGCTGGTGGTATGCACACTTCAGATCCACCGTGGAGAACACCTTCTAGTGCACAATCAGATTAACCATGTCTGCGATGCGGGGAAGGGGGTACGCATCGAGGTGCGTGTACCGGTTTATGGTTTGGCTGGAGTCTACAACCATCCGGTTCTCTTCCCCGGTCCTGACGACCTCCACGGCTCTCCAGGAGCTATTGCTGGCCTCGATGACTCCCTCCCGCAAGAGTCGCTGGACCTCGGACCTGATAAAAGTCCTGTCCTGGATGCTGTACCGCTTGCTTCTGGTGGCGACTAGTTTGCAGTCGGCGGTGAGATTTGGAAGAGCAGGGGAGGGTCGACCTTTAGCGTCGTGAGGCTACACACGGTGAGTGGGGGTAGGGGCCCGCCGAACTTCAGGGTGAGGCTCCTGAGGTTACATTGGAAATCCAGTCCCAATAGAAGAGGAGCGCAGAGGTCGGGAGTACATATAATTTAAAATTGGCGTACTTGGCGCCCTGTATTGCGAGGGTTGCGGTAATGCACTCTCGGACCTGCACCGAGTGCGACCTGGAGGCGAGGGAGATGGTTTGCTGCGCCGGGAAGATTGGGAGCGAGCAGCGTCTTACTATGTCCAGATGAATGAAGCTCTTTGTGGTCCCAGAGTCGAAGAGGCAGGGCGTTTTGTGCTCGTTTACCATATGCTCGGTCATCATAGAGCTCCAGAGGTGTTTGGGTCGCGACTGGTCAAGGGTCACCACGCTGAGTTGAGGGTAGCCGGCGTGATCGAAGGTGCTGGGACGGTCCCAAGATGGCTGCCCCCGTTGGTCGCACGTGTCGAGTGGCGTTGCAGATGGTGTTGCAGATGGCGGCTCCAGTCAGTCGCGTGAATCGCACGTGGCGGGCCGTGTGGGCGTGGATGGCCAAGATGGCGGCCCCCGTGAGTCGCACGTGTTGTGCGGGCTTGGAGATGGCTGCCCTCACGGACAACACGAGGCCGGTGACGCGTCTGGGGGGGGGGCAGAGCCGGCACACACGCTGCCACACTGCGGGATCTGCAGGCCTGTGAGTCTGAGGGTCGGGCCTGCGATTTAGAGTTTTTGGACCTGGCCAGGCAAACTTTAGCAAAATGTCCTTTTCTCCCGCAGTCACTGCAGTTCGCGTTCCGGGCCGGGCAGCATGCCTGGGGTGTTGAGGTTGGCCGCAGAAATAACAGGGTAGCCCCTGTGGTGAATTATACTGCATTGTAATTCACACTGTATTGCATTGCATTGTATTATGTCCTTGTGGGCTCTGTATGTGAGCCGTTGCACGGCTCTACCCATAGGGGGAGATGAGGAGCATGTACAGGGCTCCACCCTTGGCTCCACCCATGGCTCCGCCCATGGCCCCTCCCACTACCGGAAGTATAAAGTGCTGCAGCCGTAAGCCCTGTTCTCAGTTCCTCTGGTCGCAGTCTGGCTCAGTTGTAATACTATTAAAACCACAGTTTACTTCCAACCGTGTCTCTAGTGAATTGATGGTCATATCAATTTAATAGCCTTAGAAAACTTGAAGAAAACTACTATGGAATCAGCCCTCAAACCTGATCGACTAGAACTCGACCCGCAGGCTGCAGAGGTGAAGGAAATCTTCCTACACTGGCTTTGATGTTTCAAGGCCTACCTGGCTGAATCAAGCACATCCGAGACTACAGAGGAGCAGAAACTCAGCCTACTGCACGCACGGGTGAGCCATCGTATCTCTACGCAACTAAATTGTTCCACCTCATATACTGAGGCCCTGGCTATGCTCGACCGACTGTACGTGCGGCCGATTAACGAGGTGTACGTGCGGCACATTTCCACGACTCGTCGCCAGTGCCCCGCAGAGTCGTTAGAAGACTTTCTGCGTGATTTAAAAGCCCTAGCTCGGGACTGTAATTTTCAGGCTGTAACAGCCGCCCAGCATATGGAACTCGCTGTCCGTGATGTATACGTTGCAGGGCTCAGGTCAAACTATGTGCGCCAGCGATTGCTTGAAAAAGGGCCCAGAACTTGGAGGACACGGTAGAGTTAGCTACAACTATGGATGTTGCATTCCGCAGTTTGAACTCATTCCCCGTGGACCAGGCAACCCCATCGTGGGCCCCCGACCAGCGACTGCCCCAGGCCTGCGCGGGCACCCACCCACTATGGAGCGCCAGGGTGCCATTTTTGTGGCCAGCCCCAACACCCATGGCAGCACTGCCCGGCCTGCAACGTGACCTGCAGCAGCTGCGGTCGCAAAGGACATTATGCCCGGGTCTGCCTGGCAAAATCTAAAACTCCAAACTCCCCAGCATTCCAGAGCACTCGCCTCCCAAACTCACAGGCCCGCAGGCCCCGTAATGCTGCAGCGTGTCTGCCGACTCCGCCCCCACCCGACATGTGCGGCTCATGGGGGCCGCCATCTTGTCAACCCTCCTCCACAAGGTCGGCCACGTGCGATTCACGGGAGCCGCCATCTTGGATGCCATCTTCCTCGCCGCTCGCCACGTGCGATCCACGGGGGTGGCCATCTTGGACGCCATCTTCTTCAGCACCCGCCACGTGCAATCAACGGGGGCCGCCATCTTGGCCATCAACCGAACCTCATCTCGACGAATACGACCTCAGCGGACAGTCATCACGGGGCCACTCCAGCACAGCTGATCGAGCCGCCGACTACCCGCAACTCAGCGCAGTCACGTTGGACCAGTCGCGTCCGAAGTGCGGACAGTCATCACGGGGCCACTCCAGCACAACTGATCGAGCCGCCGACTACTCGCAACTCAACGCAGTCACGTTGGACCAGTCACGTCCGAAGCACCTCCAGAGCTCGATGATGTCCGTTAAAATCAATGGGTACAGGACACCTTGCCTCTTCAACTCCGGGAGCACCGAGAGCTTTGTACATCCTGGCCTGGTAAGACGCTGTTCGCTCCCTATCTTCCCTGCATGGCAAACTATCTCCCTCGCCTCGGGCTCACACTCAGTACACATACAAGGACGCACCGTCGCGACCCTAATGATTCAGGGCGCCAGTTACTCTAATTTCCAGCTGTACGTACTCCCCGGCCTCTGCGCCCCACTCTTAATTGGACTCGACTTCCAATGTAATCTCAAGAGCCTCACACTCAGCTTCGGCGGACCTTTACCTCCACTCACTATCTGCAGTCTAGTGACACTAAAAATCGACCCCCCTCCACTCTTCGCTAATCTCACTTCGAACTGCAAACCCGTAGCCACTCGCAGCAGGCAGTATTGCCTGCAGGACAGGGTATTTATCAGATCCGAGGTCCAACGGCTCCTACATGAGGGAGTCATAGAGGCCAGTAACAGCCCCTGGAGAGCTCAGGTGGTGGTCGTCAAGACTGGGGAAAAGTTCCGAATGGTGGTTGATTATAGCCGAACCATTAACCGGTTCACACACCTCGACGTGTACCCCCTCCCCAGAATTGCAGACATGGTTAACCAGATCGCCCAGTACCACATATTCTCCACGGTGGATCTGAAGTCTGCTTACCACCAGCTCCCAATCCACCCGGAGGACCGCCACTACACGGCGTTCGAGGCCGATGGCCGCCTCTTCCACTTCCTCCGGGTCCCCTTTGGCGTCACGAATGTGGTCTCGGTGTTCCAACGAGCAATGGACCGAATGGTGGTCCAGTACGGGCTGCGGGCCACGTTTCCGTACTTGGACAATGTCACCATCTGCGGCCATGATCAGCAGGACCACGACGCCAACGTCCACTGATTTCTCCAAACCGCCCAGAAACTCAAACTCACCTATAATACGGAGAAATGCGTTTTCCGCACTACCAGACTAGCCATCCTCGGCTATGTCGTGGAAAATGGAGTCCTGGACCCCGACCCGGACCGTCCCCTCTTACAACTCCCTCTCCCTCATTGTCCCAGGGCCCTCAAGAGGTGCCTGGGATTTTTCTCTTATTATGCCCAGTGGGTCCCTCAGTATGCGGACAAAGCCCGCCCACTATTTAAGACCACACTCTTCCCACTGTCAGCTGAGGCCCGCCAGGCCTCCAACTGCATCAAGGAGGACATCGCCAAAGCCGCCATGCGGGCGGTGGATGAATCCGTCCCCTTCCAAGTGGAGAGCGATGCCTCAGAGGTCGCTCTCGCCGCCACTCTGAATCAGGCAGGGAGACCAGTCGCCTTCTTCTCCCGAACCCTCTCCGCTTCGGAACTTCGACACTCCTCAGTCGAAAAGGAAGCTCAAGCCATTGTGGAAGCCGTACGGCACTGGGGGCACTACCTCGCAGGTAGGAGGTTTACCCTCATCACTGACCAAAGATCGGTTGCCTTCATGTTTGACAACTCGCAAAGGGGCAAAATTAGAAATGATAAAATCTTGCGGTTGAGGATCGAACTCTCCACCTATAATTACGATATCATATATCGACCGGGGAAGCTCAACGAGCCCCCAGATGCCCTGTCCTGTGGCACATGCGCCAGCACGCAAGACGACCACCTGAAGGCTATCCACAATGACCTCTGCCACCTGGGGGTCACCCGGCTCGCCCACTACGTCATAGCCCGAAATCTGCCTTTCTCCACCGAGGAGGTCAAAGCCATCACCAGGGATTGCCCGATCTTCTATAGACCAGACAGGGTCCACCTGGTAAAGGCATCCCGGCCCTTTGAATGCCCGAGCATCGATTTCCCTCGACGCCACTCCCCTCGACCAATTGAAATGTGTACTTTCTGAACGTCATTGTGAGTTCTCCCGCTTCCCCTTTGCCATCCCGTGCCCCGATATGACCTCCCACACAGTCATCAGAGCCCTGCACAGTGTCTTCACCCTGTTCGGTTTCTCCAGCTACATACACAGCAACAGGGGTTCGTCCTTTATGAGCGATGAGCTGCGTCAATACCTACTCGACAAGGGCATCGCCTCGAGCAGGACTACCAGCTACAACCCCAGGGGGAACGGGCAGGTGGAGAGGGAGAACGCGACGGTCTGGAAGACCGTCCTACTGACCCTCCGGTCCAGGAATCTCCCGACCTCCCATTGGCAGGAGGTCCTCCCCGACGCGCTCCATGCTATTAGGTCCCTCCTATGCACCGCCACCAACCAGACCCCTCACGAATGACTATTTGTTTTCTCTAGGGGCACTACCACGGGGGCTTCTCTCCCATCCTGGTTGAAGACACCGGGCCCGGTTCTCCTCCGGAAGCACGTCCGGACACACAAAACAGACCCACTAGTGGAGAGAGTGCTACTACTTCATTCAAACCCCAATACTCCTTTATTGAATTCCCGACGGCCGTCAGGACACCGTTTCCCTCCCTACTGTTTGTCGGAGGTGGAAGGCGAGGAGGAGGCGGCGAGGTCGGCCTCGAAACAGCGGAGTCAGTGCGAAAAAATCTCTTTCGCCTCCGCGGCCTGCGGATCGAGTTCCAGTCGGTCAGGTTTGAGGGCCGATTCCATAGTGGCGTTGTAGTTGATTAAATTGATGCAACCATCAATTCACATGAAACCAGGAGCAGAAGTAAACTGTGTCTTTAATCAACTAGAACAGTGCCTGCCTGTGACTGGTCTGTTAGTGGGAGCCGCCTACAGGGCTGCTGCTCTTTATACCTCCCCTCAAGGGGTGGAGTCAGGGGCGGAGCCCACAAAGGCACCAACCTGATATATCCCAGGTAATACCTTACAATGGTCCATAGGTGGAGCTCACATGGGCAACAGCGTAATACAGATAAGCATATGGTGAACTGTTACAGCAATACATTCACCACAAATCTTCCTGCCGAGATTCGCGCTCCCGCAGTCTCACGATATTTTCTGCTGTGTCACCTCCCCCACCCCTCCCTTATGTCTGAATCCACAAAATATTTACATCAACAAATACATTTTATGGTAGTTTAAGGATGCAGGGACAATAGCTTGATCTACTCTGGTCCACAAATGCAGCATTGCTTTTAGTGGCAGGAGTGTTTTCATTAAACAATATTTCTTACAGCTAGCCCACCATGGACAGAACGTTCACCCCGATATGGGTGCACAATGGAGCTGGGTAGATGTGTAAATTTGCACTGATTACTGGCATGCCGGTTTGCCTGCACCATCCCCAATTTGTATGTTTGTATCTGCCCCAGAGCCATTTTGCTGGAGGCCTGACCTGATTGGGGATGGAATCGTATCTCAAGCACCATGCTATAGGCGGTAGGCAGTATGGAGGGAGAGGTGGTGCAGTACTCTCGGCAGGTTCTGAAGTGCTCACTCCCATAACCTCACCATATCTGGTCACATCTGGTGCGACAGGGCACCCTCTGATGTTCCCCTCCCCAATGGAGGTCCGGCAGCTGAAGCCATTTTTAAAAGCACTGAGAGGACGCCTGTTCTTTTTGGCCTGCGATGCTCGGCTGTAGCCGTTCTGATTAGCAGGTATCCAGTTTTGAGAACCCACGAGCATGCCCTCTGGTCAGTAATTGTTCCATCAAAGCAAAATCCCTGTCCGGGGACTGCTGACAATTGAAAATGCAAACTTTTGTCCCATATCTGGCTTTACATTTGATGATCCCAGCACAAAACTTGACAAATGTGAAATCTCCAACCTAATTCAATAATGCACACTTCTGTCAAGGAGAATTGCTACAATCAAGCAGTTTCTCAAAGCAGAACAAACACCTGTCATAGGCAGACAAAGCTTCTTTCTGAAGTGTCTGATCCAATGGTCCAAAGGACGATTACTGCGCCATTTACCCTCGAATCAAACATCTCTTTGAAAACTACCGCTTGGCTTTCAAATGAGATCTACCCAAAGTTCTCTCCAGTCTGTACAGTGCTGCAAGAAAGTGGTTTTAAAACATTTCTGCGTTAGAGAACCTGCATGTGAATACTGTCGCATCTGTAGAGGCCCCGGCAAACACTGACCTGCACCCACAGAATCTCGACCAATGTCAGCAAAGGGAAACGTTCCTGCATTACAGTCAGTCGACAGATATCGGAACAAGTTCAGAATCAGGGTGTGGTAGTATGACTAGGGGTATTACGGTACCTGGGAGTGTGAGCTGCCATTGGTGCAGAGAGCTCGCTGCCCATTGGTCCAGGTATCGTGTGCTTCTTATCCCTATTGGCTTAGAGGAAGGTAGCTCCGCCTATGAGGCGGGGTATAAGAACCCATGTTCCCCTGCAGCCAGGCCATTTCCTGTACGTCTGCTGCCGGGCTCACTTCTTGCTAATTAAAGCCTTTCGTTTCGGACTTCACTACGTTTCGTGTCCATTGATTGTGCATCAATTTAATTAGCAAGATTTTAAAGGATGGAGCTTCGCATCAAGCCGAGTGTCTTCGACTCAGCCCTCACGCAGCGAATGCAACAGCAGCATTGGCTGGCTTGCTTCAATAGTTACCTGAGCACAGCGGAAAACATCTCGACGAGGGAGCAGAAATTGCACATCCTCCACTCGTGCGTCGGCACCGCCATGTACACGCTCATAGAGGGCACGACAGACTACGACGCGGCTATGGACTTGCTCAAAGGACATTTCATACGGCCGGTGAACCAAGTCTACGCTCGGCACTTACTAGCCACGAGGCAGCAGATTCCTGGTGAATCACTGGACGATTTTTACCGTGCCCTCCTCGTGCTGGGGAGGAACTGCGGCTGCCCAGAGGTGTCTGCTGCTGAGCATACCGAACTTCTGATTCGTGACACCTTTGTCGCAGGTATGCAGTCCTCGGAGATCCGCCAAAGACTGTTGGAGAGAGAAGCTTTAAGCCTCACGGAGGCACGGGCCCTCGCCTCCTCCCTAGACATCGCAAACCGTAACGCTCGCTCGTATACCCCCGACCGCGCGGCGGCCCCCTGGGCAGCATGGAACTCGGCCTCTCTCTCCCCCACGGACTCGGACCCCCCCTCCACAGGCCTGCGTGGCCCCGCTGCTGTTTCTGCGACCAGGCGAAGCACCCCTGTCAGCGCTGCCCGGCCCGTTCTGCAACCTGCAAGGGCTGCGGGAAGAAGGGCCACTTTGTGGCCGTATGCCAGGCAGCGACCGCGGGACTCCCCCCTCGCTCTCCTCAGGGGCCCCGTGTGGCCCACAGACCTCGCTGCCCCCACCCCCAACCGCCACGTGCGATCCCCGGGCGCCGCCATTTTACACCCCCGACGCCATGTGTGACCCCCAGGCGCCGCCATTTTGGACCCCCAACTCCACGTGCGGGGAACAGGCACGCCATTTTGTCCACCCCCCCCACCATGTGCGGCCGACGGGCCCCGCCATCTTGGATCGGCACCGAGGACCCCGCGGGTGACTACTCCCTGCCTGATGGCGACTCTGAATATCTGCCACGACTCGCCTCAGTCACACTGGACCAGTCTCGGCCTCGTACCCTCTCCACAGCGACCACAAAGATTCTGCTCAACGGCCACGAGACAAACTGCCTGCTGGACTCCGGGTGCACAGAGAGTTTTGTCCGCCCCGCCACGGTAAGACGCTGCGCTCTCCCTGTCTACCTAGTTAAGCAAAAAATTGTCCTGGCCTCCGGCTCTCACTCAGTACAGATCACGGGGTGCTGCATAGCGGACCTCACGGTCCAGGGGAGGGAGTTTAAAAACTACAAACTATTCGTCCTCCCTCACCTCTGGCGCGGCAGCATTCCTGGGGTTAGACTTCCAGTGTAACCTCCAGAGCCTAACATTCAAATTCGGCGGCCCTATTCCCCCCCCCCCCCCACTGTCTGCAGCCTCGCGACCCTCAAGGTCGATCCCCCGTCCTTGTTTGCAAACCTCACCCCGGATTGCAAACCCGTCGCCACTAGGAGCAGACGGTACAGTGCCCAGGACCGGACCTTCATCAGGTCCGAGGTCCAGCGGCTTCTGAAGGAAGGGGTCATCGAGGCCAGCAACAGCCCCTGGCGAGCACAAGTGCTGGTAGTAAAGACTGGGGAGAAGAATAGGATGGTCATAGACTACAGTCAGACCATCAACAGGTTTATGCAGCTGGACACATACCCTCTCCCCCGTATATCTGACCTGGTCAACAGTACAAAGGTCTTCTCCACGGTGGACCTCAAGTCCGCCTACCATCAGCTCCCCATCCGCGCGAGTGACCGCAAGTACACGGCGTTCAAAGCAGACGGGCGGCTCTACCACTTTTTAAGGGTTCCCTTCGGTGTCACAAACGGGGTCTCGGTCTTCCAAAGGGAGGTGGACTGAACGGTCGACCAATACGGTTTACGGGCCACCTTCCTGTATATCGATAATATCACCATCTGCGGCCACGATCAGCAGGACCACGACACCAACCTCTGAAAATTCCTCCGAACCGCAAACTCCTGAACCTGACCTACAATAAGGACAAATGCGCGTTTAGCACCGACCGTCTAGCCATCCCCGGTTACGTAGTGCGTAACGGAGTGATAGGCCCCGACCCGGAACGCATGCGCCCCCTGATGGAGCTCCCCCTCTCCCACTGCCCCAAAGCCCTCAAGCGCTGTATGGGTTTCTTTTCATATTACGCCCAGTGGGTCCCCAATTACGCCGACAAAGCCCGTCCCCTCATCCAATCAGCCACGTTCCCCCTGTTGATGGAGGGCCGCCATGCCTTTAGCCGCATCAAAGCAGATATTGCAAAGGCCACGATGCGAGCTATCGATGAGTTCCTCCCCTTCCAGTTCGAGAGCGACGCGTCCGATGTAGCTCTGGCGGCCACCCTCAACCAAGCGGGCAGACCCGTGGCCTTCTTCTCCCGTACCTCCACGCTTCCGAAATCCGCCACTCCTCGGTGGAGAAGGAAGCACAGACCATAGTAGAAGCTGTGCGACATTTGAGACACTATCTGGTCGGCAGGAGGTTCACCCTACTCACAGACCAACGGTCAGTAGCCTTCATGTTCGACAACGCACAGAGGGGCAAGATAAAGAACGACAAGATCTTGTGGTGGAGGATCGAACTGTCCACCTACAACTACGACATCTTGTATCGTCCTGGGAAGCTATACGAGCCTGCCGATGCCCTGTCCCGCGGCATCTGTGCCAACACACAAGTGGACCGCCTCCGAACCCTCCACGCGGACCTCTGCCACCCGGGGGTCACCAGCTTCTTTCACTTTGTAAAGACCCGCAACCTGCCCTACTCCATCGAGGAGGTCAGGACTGTGACCAGGGACAGCCACATCTGCGCGGAGTGCAAGCCGCACTTCTACCGCCCCGAACAAGCGCATCTGCTAAAGGGTTCCCGCCCCTTTGAACGCCTCAGCATGGATTTCAAAGGTCCCCTCCCCTCTACCAACCGCACCACGTACTTCCTCAATGTGATTGACGAGTACTCCCGCTTCCCTTTCGCCATCCCCTGCCCCGACATGACCACACCCACCATCATTAAACCCCTACACACCATCTTCTCCCTGTTCGGGCTCCCCGCTTACATTCATAGCTATAGGGGGTCCTCCTTTATGAGTGACGAACTGCGTCAATTCCTGCTCAGCAGGGGATCGCCTCCAGCAGGACAACCAGTTACAACCCCAGGGGTAACGGACAGATCGAGAGGGAGAACGGTACGGTCTGGAATATCGTCTTGTTGGACCTACGGCCCAGAAATCTCCCAGTCTCCCGCTTGCAAGAGGTCCTCCCAGACACCCTCCATTCAATCCGGCCGCTTCTCTGTACATCCACTAATCAAACGCCTCACGAACGCCTTCTTGTTTTTCCCAGGAAGTCTTCCTCAGGGACCCCGCTCCTGACCTGGCTGGCTACCCCCGGGCCGCATGTCCGCATGTCCGCATTCCCCATACAAGGCCCCCCCCCCCCCCCCCCCCCCCCCCGGTTCCTTTCTCAACAAGGGGTGAATGTGGTAGTATGACTCGGGGTATTATGGTACCTGGGAGTGTGAGCTGCCATTGGTGCAGAGGGCTCGCTGCCCATTGGCCCAGGTATCGTGTGCTTCTTATCCCTATTGGCTAAGAGGAAGGTAGCTCCGCCTACGAGGCAGGGTATAAGAACCCATGCTCCCCTGCAGCCAGGCCATTTCCTGTACATCTGCTGCCGGGCTCACTTCTTGTTAATTGAAGCCTTTCATTTCGGACTTCACTCCGTTTCGTGTCTATTGATTGTTCATCACAGGGTTTAAGACAGAATGCAAGGAACAGGGTAAGAGAAACCTGATGATCTTGCAAGATCTGTTTCGAAACCTTTGGTTCGACAAATAAACTATCCTGCAAATTCAAATCTTGTTCTTGGTTTCTAATGGATTTCCCAATCAGGGCTGAACCCTTTCCTTTCCATTGCTGCATGAAGATGTTTTTGACGACATTGTAGTACTGCAGCAGAATATGAAAGGCTGGGGAAAGCAATGACCCTCCTGGGGAACAGCACAGTGCTGAGCATGTTCTGCTGCTACAGTCTGCTGCTTTTCTGTTGCTCAAACCTTCAATTACTAATGCTCAAAACAGCAATTTACCACTGTGTTTACAGCTTGGTGTTCACTGAGACAGTGATCATCGCCATTCACAATGCAGGCTTTTACAGAAGTTAATTGAAAAAAAAGTCCTGCTCTCCATTCTTCTGCAAAGACATTTAGTTGTCTTGGGACATAAATTCACAGAAGTCAGCCATCGTCTGGTGATTATTTCATGTCGCCGATCATGGCGGATCCTGCGGCACACAGTTCATGCCGGGATCTGCAGCTGGAGCGACGCAAACCGCTCCAGCGCCATGCTGGCCACCTGGAGGGGCCACAATTAGTCGTGGCAGCGGCCCGTTCACGCTCTGGAGAATCCGGCCCAAGGTGTGGAGGTGGGCTGCTCAACTACGAGGGGCATCACCATGGCAAAGGCTCTGGGTGCTTGCATACGCGCACACACACGGTTCCCGTGCCACTGTATTAAGCAAAATTGATTTGGCTCAAGAACTCGTGTATTTTCTTTCCCCCTTCCTTTAGATTAAGGGGACTGAAACAGTTGTCTCTTGCCCCATTAATTACTGTTCTGGTTGTTGAAGTGGGTCACAGCTGTGCAGCTGATGGTTGCAGGGTGGTACTTTCCCAAATGAATTGAAATATAGACTGTGTCTGTCTGGATTTGAAGCCCTTGTTTACCTGATCTAACTCCAACTTTTCTGAAGCAACTCTAAATAATAGCTGACACTTTCCGGTTTTCACAAAGAACTTGGGGAGGATACAATTTCCCATTTCCCTTGTTCAACAAAATGATTTACTTGACAATTTCTGCTAAAGCTGGTGACAGTACAATTACTTGTGGTTTAGTTCTGCTACACTCTTATTTGCTTGGCCAGTTTTGAATCACTAAGTTTTTACTTCTAGGCTTGAATTTATGTGTTGCCGTCACACTCTCATAGGCTTTAGTAACATGTGCATCTGAGGCCTGGTGCTTGCCTCTGCTGTATCTTGAGGTGTGAAATGCCCCCAATCTCTCTCCAATGCTGGCATGCCTTTCCAGCATTGCCGTCACACTTCAGAGAATTCATCATGTGTGTGCTTTGAAAATCAGTATACCCCCTGCATTTCTGAACCCAGACTTAGCTGATTCATGATTTCTACAGTCCAGAGAAAATACGCTCGAGATCAGATTGTCAAAGATTGAGTGGAGTGAGTGAGGTAGGAATGGAGCCACTGGCACATTTATGTTGGTTCTTTCTCCCTTTGGCACCAATATTTCGATTAGCAGCTAGAACTTTAACCAATGCCATCTTCGAAAGTCAATCATTGTAAAATGTCTCCAATTTCCACCTTTGTAAAGGAAGAGCAAATGTGTCTTTTTTGTAACACATCTGTCCATAACTTCCTGGTTCCCCAATGTTGCATTTGGGGGGGACCCCAATGATGTGCTGGGGAATCCCTCGAGGAAGTTCCCACGCAAAGGTTTACCCGGTGATTACCCAGAAGTGCTTATTTCCCCTAGACAATTGTACTGGGCTGGGAACCATGCGACAAAGCAATTTATATCGCTAACTTCAGATGGTTCTGCCAGTTTTAGCTGTAGTTACTATGAAAGAGTTATAAGGAAAATAATCACTTCTATGATGACTCTATGAACTCCAGAGCAACTACATAAACGCCCAGACTGAGCCTCACATGGGATCCCCTTCACATGCACGCACATTGGCCCCAGCAGGTACCCCACACCACCCCCACCCATGATCCAACATGATCCCTACCAAGGCCTAGTGTGACCCCCCCACTCCCAGTCCGACCCTCCCCCCTCCCCCTGGCCTGACCCAGCCTTTCCCCCCCCCCCCCCAGTCCGACCCCCTCCCCCCTGGCCTGCCCCCCCCCCACAAGTAGAACCCAACGACCCCCCCCCCCCACTCTCCTACCCCCTCTGACCTGGCCAGGTTTTCGACAGTACAGCATTCCCTCAGGACTCCATGAGTTTTGATTATATATTCAAGCCATGGAGCGATTCTCACCCCCATAATCTTTTGAGTCTGCAAGTGTTATCAATCAACGCAAGTTGATGTGTGAACAGTAGAAAATTCTCTGAAGCAGATTTAATTGGGATTGGATAATGGATCTTTAGGATGTCCAAGGATTTTTTTGTTCTACTTTTCATGTCTTTGTCTTATTTTCTTACCCTTCACCGGTCTTCCAAGTTAGATTTCTCCATTAGTAAATAGCTGTCATGTCACTGTTTGCCAAGGAAAACATATACTCTTCCTATAACTAACTGCACGCTGTTAACATCATATTAAATTTGTACTTTGTAAGACTCATTTCCAGTAACAGCAACACTCATTATTAATGGTTATAGAGTAAGAATTCAATTGTTCTATTGTTGGATATCAATACAAGTCATAAAATGGTTTATTGAATAAGGTAAAAATATTACAAAATGGCATTGGGAAGTCTACAAGGACATTTGTAATGCACATGTTCACACTTTGTTTGAAGACAGGGTCCTTTGAACCATTCAAGTAGATTATAGCCTTGTAATCACTCCTCAAAAAATGCGTACAATGTTAAAATCCATATATTTCACATTATTTGGATGACTCAACATTTCATTTCCACTTTCAAGTGAAACATGTGCAGCACAACCAGAACTCTTCAATGATGAACTGAGAAATGCAGTTTCAATGTTAGTGGTCAGGAAATCTTTTCTGTGAATAAGGAATAGTTGTTCCAAACACAAGGACAGCATGGTAGCACAGTGGGTAGTGTTGCTCGTTCTGGGTGAGTGTGCTTAACACTCAATTTGGCTCTGTTTCTTTACTTAGCTCTGGAGTCGCCAGGTATCGTTAAGATACCGCCACAAGTTTCAAGGTGAAGTTCAAAGCAATAAAACCATACACCAATTAGTAAGTTCAAACAACTGAGTTTATTATAATACAATTATAACAACTACCCATGCACACGCTAAAAGGATTAAACTATTCCTGCCGCTAAATAAAGTAATACTTATCTCGAAGGAACTGCAGCATCAGGACACAAGGCCTCTTGCTCTGCTCTGGTCTGCAGACTTCAGGTTGGTATAAGTTAAAAGGGGACAGGAGTGTCTATCTCTGGTAGCGATCGTTGTGAGACACTTACTTGCTGGCGGCTGCTGTCCCAAACCTCTCCTCTCTCTCCTTCAAGGTCTTCTTGGCAAAAGCTGGTCGAGGTGCTGGTCCACAGGGGAGGGCTGGTCAAGGAGAGAGGAGGGCTGGACAAGAAGAATGAACCATGTGTGGGACCTGTCTTTTATAGGTCCCAGGGATCCACGCCCCTTTGGGTGGACTCCCTTACCTACTCGGAATCGATTGGGTCTCTTCCCAATCGATATGTTTGAATCCCCCCAATACTGAGGCTGTTCCTTAGCTACTGGGCAGGCTTTCAGGCTTTGTTTTCGAACCCTGCTGGTGCCTGGGTGTCTGGTATTCTTTACAATGTTGCAGTTACTTCCCCATTTGTGTCCATTGTCTCTGGAATCGTTCCATTAATATGCTAACTATCCCGGAGATTGCCTCATTAGTATGCGGAATGTTCGTTTCGGTGCTGTCTGCTCTCTTAGCAAACAGAATCCACACCTGCTTGGTGCAGCCTGCTGATGCTGCAAACATTGTCCATTTTATCCTATATGCTTTGCGTTCCTCCATTTTGTATTTAGTGAATGGCCAACTTCGGTGGCTACAGTAGCACTGTTGCTTCACAGCTCCAGGGTCCCAGGTTCGATTCCCGTCACTGACTGTGTGGTGTCATGTGAGAGTACCTTTAATAAATGGGTGTTTAGAAATGGGTGTGCACATAAATATCTGTAGTGAGAGTACCTTTAAGAAATGGGTGTTTATTACTGCAGTGATGTCTGAGAGTGGGTGGAGCTGGGCTGTCGGTCAGCTTTTTACTTGCATTTTTGAGCAGGCTGCAGGGTGTGTTTTAGTTTCGTTTTCAGTGTTGGAGCTGAAGCCAGACCAAACAGGTATACTGCTGTTCTCTCTGCCATCAAAAGACTATCTCTTGATCATTTGGTGAATTCAGAATTATAAATGTTTTCAGTAGTGACTTTAAACTGATGTGCTTCTGATAAAGGTTTTGTTTTTAAGCCGTATGGATGTTAAAAAGGTAAGTTTAAAGGTTTAATTGTATTTGAATTAATGGTTGCTAAGATGTTCACTGTTTGTTTTAAAAAGGTCAACTTGACTTAAACATTGTTTTACTTTAAAAAATACTTTTCCATTTCTGCTCTACCACACCTGTAGAGTGGGTCATATGCTCCCCATAACCACAATCTATTAAAAGCTGTGCGTCAGATGAACTTCATGATACACTTCAGGGTTCTCTAAACCCTGGCCCATAACAGTGGAGTCTACACGCTCTCCCCGTGTCTTCGTGGGTTTCCTCCGGGTGCTCTGGTTTCCTCCCACAAGTCCCAAAGACGTGCTTGTTAGGTGAATTGGACATTCTGAATTCTCCCTCTGTGTACCTGAACAGTCGCCGGAATGTGGCAACTTGGGGCTTTTCACAGTAACTTCAATGCAGTATTAATGTCAGCCTACTTATGACAGTAAAGATTATTATTATTATCTACACAGAATATCCTTAACCATTCCAGAATCAAGATTGCAAGGTTGCCAACCTAAAATGCTGGAAAAAATCAGCAGGTCTGGCAGCATCTGTGGAGAGAATTACAAGGCGGAGGGAAACTGTGTAGAACACATCCCAAGATCAGAACTCATGTCAAAACCTGTAATGAATGATTAAACATTCTTTTGTTTTAACCATTTTAGTTGACTTGTTTGAAACACGTCTGAATGAGTGAGTGCCGCTGATATCATTGGCACCTCTGATATCATTGGCACCTCATTGTCCTTGATAGGTATGTCCCTGTCAGGCAGGGAGGAAATGGCTGTGTGAGGGAACCATGGTTCACAAAGGAGGTTGAATGTCTTGTCAAGAGGAAAAAGGAAGAGTATGTAAGGATGTGAAAACAAGGTTCAGCTGGGTCGCTTGGGGGTTACAAGGTAGCAAGGAATGAGCTAAAAAAAAAGGGCTTAGGAGAGCTAGGAGGGGGCATGAGAAGTCCTTGGTGGGTCGGATCAAGGAAAACCCCAAGGCTTTTTACTCTTATGTGAGAAATAAAAGAATGACCAGGGTGAGGGTAGGGCCGGTCAAGGACAGTAGTGGGATATTGTACATGGAGTCAGAAGAAATAGGAGAGGCGTTGAATGAATACTTTCTTCAGTGTTCACCAAGGAAAGGGGCCATGTTTTTGAGGATGAGAGTGTGATACAGACGGGTAGGCTGGAGGAGGTCGATGTTCTGAGGAAGGATGTATTAGCAATTTTGAAAAACCTGAGGGTCAACAAGTCCCCTAGGCCAGATGGGATATATCCAATGATTCTTTGGGAGGCAAGGGATGACATTGCAGAGCCTTTGGCTTTGATCTTTGGGTCCTCACTATCCACGGGGATAGTGCCAGAGGACTGGAGAGTGGCGAATGTTGTTCCTCTGTTCAAGAAAGGGAATAGGAATGACCCTGGTAAATATAGGCCAGTTAGTCTTACTTCGGTGGTCGGTAAGTTAATGGAAAAGGTCCTGAAGGATAGGATTTATGACTATTTGGAAAGATGCAGCTTAATCCGGGATAGTCAACATGGATTCGTGAAGGGTAGGTCTTGCCTCACAAATTTGATTGAATTCTTTGAGGAGATAACTAAGTGTGTAGATGTAGATGAAGGTAGAGCAGTTGATGTTGTAGACATGGATTTTAGTAAGGCGTTTGATACGATTCCCCATGGTCGGCTCATGGAGAAAGTAAGGAGGTGTGGGATAGAGGGAAATTTGGCCAATTGGATAAGTAACTGGCTATCACATAGAAGACAGAGGGTGGTGGTGGATGGAAAATGTTCAGAATGGAGACCAGTTACCAGCGGTGTACCACAGGGATCAGTGCTGGGTCCTCTGCTATTTGTGATTTTTTTATCAATGACTTGGAGGAGGGTGCTGTAGGGTGGGTCAGTACATTTGCTCATGACACCAAGATTGGTGGAGTAGTGGATGAGGTGGAGGGCTGTTGTAGGCTGCAAAGAGACAGAGCTGGGCCACAAAATGGCAAATGGCATTTTATCCTGATAAGTGCGAGGTGATTCATTTTGGTAGAAACATTTTGAAAGCGGATTACAGTGTCAACGGCAGGGTTCTGAGGAATGTGGAGAAACAGAGTGATCTTGGGGTTCATGTCCACAGATCTCTGAAGGTTGCCACTCAAGTGGATAGAGCCGTGAAGAAGGCCTATAGTGTGTTAGCGTTTATTAACAGGGGGCTTGAGTTTAAGAGCCGCGGGGTTATGCTGCAACTATACATGACCCTGGTGAGACAACATTTGGAGTATTGTGTGCACTTCTGGTCACCTCACTATAGGAAGGATGTGGCAGCATTGGAAAGGGTGCAAAGGAGATTTACCAGGATACTGCCTGGTTTGCAGGATAGGTCTTATGAGGAAAGGTTGAGGGAGCTAGGGCTTTTCTCTTTGGAGCGAAGGAGGATGAGAGGCGACTTAGTAGAGGTTTATAAGATGATGAGGGGGATAGATAGAGTGGACGTTCAGAGACTATTTCCGCGGGTGGATGTAGCTGTTACAAGGGGACATAACTATAAGGTTCAGGGTGAGAGATATAGGAGGGATGTCCGAGGTAGGTTCTTTACTCAGAGAGTGGTTAGGGTGTGGAATGGACTGCCTGCTGTGATAGTGGAGTCGGACACTTTAGGAACTTTCAAGCGGTTATTGAATAGGCACATGGAGCACACCAGAATGACAGGGAGTGGGATAGCTTGATCTTGGTTTCAGACAATGCTCGGCACAACATTGAGGGCCGAAGGGCCTGTTCTGTGCTGTACAGTTCTATGTTCTCTGTTTCAGAAGAGTTGCTGAACCATCTCGTGTGGGGGAGGAGAGCTGGTAAACACAGTTTACTCAGGTTTATGCTCTATCTCTACTTTCAGCCCAACAACCCCACAAGCAATCTCCAGAACTCGTCCAAGTTAGTGTGCCCACTGTTCACAATGTTGAAAAGAAATTACAGAACAGCAAGTCTGCTGAGCTGAGAGCAAGTGAAAAACACCCAAAACACAAACACAAAATACTGCAAATACACACGCGGTCAGTGCAGCAGAAAGACATCTTGTGAAGGGCCTTCACCCAAACCTTTTGTATGGGTGTCCCCCTAGGCCACCCTCCTATGTGCCCTCTGAGCCCAGCCAACCCATCAACCCCTTAAGACAAAGGAAACTACAAGAAGTTGTATGAGCAATTTTCCAAAAACATCAAGCTTGGAATTCATGAAGACTCTCAAAATCGCATGAAGATTTCTGAGTTGCTCAGGTACCATACTTCTGTGAGTGGTGATGAAATGGTATCTCTCAAAGATTATGTTTCCTGTATGAAAGACAACCAGAAGCATATCTATTACATTTTGAGCGCACTCCAGTACTGAAAGGCACTCACCCAAGATCTCCAAGGCGAAGGGGTTAGATCCCATTGCCTTGGGTGGATCGTGGGAATGCATATTAGAGTGATATTAGCTGTCTCACTCTAATATGCAGATTAGCCAACAAGTGGTCCGTCCACATGAGCAGGCCTCACATTGAGTTAGACCTCGCGAGGCGTGGCAAGCTGGGTGGATCCCGGAAGAGAGAGCTCCAGGCATCTACCAGTTGTCGCGCCACGCTGCCTTCACGCGTAACATGAAGGATAGATCGCGGCCCATGTGTGAGCTTGACCTGGGTGGCAACTTTCAGGGATCTATGTACATGAACACCGAGATCTCTCTGCTCATCCACACTCCCAAGAATCTTACCATTAGCTCAGTATTCTGTCTTCCTGTTATTCCTTCCAAAATGAGAAGCGCTTGATAAGGTTCCCCATAGTGGGCTATTGCAGAAAATACAGAGGCATGGGATTCAGGGTGATTTAGCAGTTTGGATCAGAAATTGGTTAGCTGAAAGAAGACAAAGAGTGGTGGTTGATGGGAAATACTCTGACTGGTGTCCAGTTACTAGTGGTGTGCCACAAGGATCTGTTTTGGGGCCATTGCTGTTTGTCATTTTTATAAATGACCTGGAGGAGGGCGTAGAAGGATGGGTGAGTAAATTTGCAGATGACACTAAAGTCGGTGGAGTTGTGGACAGTGCAGAAGGATGTTACAAGTTACAGAGGGACATAGATAAGCTGCAGAGCTGGGCTGAGAGGTGGCAAATGGAGTTTAATGCAGAAAAGTGTGAGGTGATTCATTTTGGAAGGAATAACAGGAAGGCAGAGTACTGGGCTAATGGTAAGATTCTTGGTAGTGTGGACGAGCAGAGAGATCTCGGTGTCCATGTCCATAGATCCCTGAAAGTTGCCACCCACGTTGAGAGGGTTGTTAAGAAGGCGGACAGTGTGTTAGCTTTTATTGGTAGAGGAATTGAGTTTCGGAGCCATGAGGTCATGTTGCAGTTGTACAAAACTCTGGTGCGGCCGCATTTGGAGTATTGTGTGCAGTTCTGGTCGCCACATTATAGGAAGGATGTGGAAGCATTGGAAAGGGTACAAAGGAGATTTACAAGAATGTTGCCTGGTATGGAGGGAAGATCTTATGAGGAAAGGCTGAAGGACTTGAGGCTGTTTTCGTTAGAGAGAAGAAGGTTAAGAGGGGACTTAATTGAGGCATACAAGATGATCAGAGGATTAGATAGGGTGGACATCGAGAGCCTTTTTCCTCGGATGGTGATGTCCAGCACGAGGGGACATAGCTTTAAATTGAGGGGAGATAGATATAGGACAGATGTCAGAGGTAGGTTCTTTACTCAGAGAGTAGTAAGGGCGTGGAATGCCCTGCCTGCAACAGTAGTGGACTCGCCAACACTAAACGCATTCAAATGGTCATTGGATAGGCATATGGACGATAAGGGAATAGTGTAGAGGGACTTTAGAAGGGTTTCACAGGACGGTGCAACATCGTGAGCCGAAGGGCCTGTACTGCGCTGTAATGTTCTATGTTCTATGTAATACTGTCCTTGACTAACAATGCCACCCCTCCCCCTCTTTTACCACCTTCCCTGAGCTTACTGAATATCTAAACCCGGCACCTGCAACACCATTCCTGTCCCTGCTCTATCCATGTCTCCGAAATGGCTACAGCATCGAAGTCCCAGGTAGCAACCCATGCCGCAAGTTCACCCACCTTATTCCGGATGCTCCTGGCATTGAGGTAGACACACTTTAAACCACCTTCCTGCCTGCCGGTACACTTCTGCAACTTTGAAACCTTACTCATACCTGAATGTTGGAGGAGAGGCGAGACATCCCCTTAAACGGTGTGGGCATGAGGCTACTGCCCACAGTTGTCAACCGGGCCTGGGCAGGAGTGGCAGAGGTGCCCAGCGTGGTGAGCCGCACCAGGTCGGTATGTGTCAACCAAGTGAGCCCCTAATGGAAAATTATGACCCTTTAGCAAGTGAGTCACCTCTCTCGCCCAGACCACTCCTTCCCAAGATCTCACCATGCGTCTTGTCTTTTGTCTTGCAGGATCATCATCCGACCAGTCCGGGGACGACACCGACTTCTCGCCACTGCTTTCACCTGCACCCTTCACCATCGCACAGACTATCACCTCGGTGGGGTATTTTAGTGAAGAGGTTCCTCGATTACCTTCTGGTGCGCACGTCACACATCAGATGGAGGTAGGGGCTCCCGACAGAGTGGATAGTCAGAGGGCTGCTCCTTCCAAGGAAACAGCTGTAGCCTGGACAGGTATCGCACCTCTGGGAGAAATGTAGATAAAGGGCCAGGGTCTATAGGAGGGAGTGTCAGCAACATTCCAATGCTTGCACGTGTAGCTGGGGGAGTCCAACCAACTTCAGGTGCAGGAGACGGTGACAACAATGTCTGGTACCCAGGCCAATATTAAACGGTGGGCTCCGTGGTGAAAGCCTTGGATCGAAAAGTCACAGCAATGGGTCAAGACGTTCAAGGCTTTGAACACACTGTGCAGTTGATGTCTGAGGCTCAGGACAAGGGAGCTTAGTCACAGGCAGCCATGTCCCAGGCCCACATGGACATTGCTGCAACACTCCAGAGCTTGACCCAATCACAAAGGATCATGGTTGAAAGCATCGAGAGCATCGCCGGGCACTGACTGACCCCTGCCAGTCACAGAGAGACATGACCGAGGTAATGAGGGACATGATTCACTCACTGAGGGACGTGGCCCAGGCTCGGTGCTCCGTAGCTGAGGGCACCGAGACCCTGGTTGCGACGAGGGCAGGCTTCCAGGACTGGCAGCACCAAGTGAGGAACAAGCCTCCGGAGCTCATTGCAGCCTCACTTCTGTCCCATGGAGTAGTCGGGGATGATTGAAAACCCCGAGGAAGGAGGAAGCGAGGGGGCCCGTGCCTCCCACAGGGAAGGTTCTGAAACACCTCAGCATTTCTGAATCCCCCCACCTGACACTGGCACATCTCATGGGTAGCGGGCAGAACAGGATTGCACAATGCCACCTGTGACACCTAAAAGTCGGCCGGGCCATCCAGGTTCAGGCCCTCCAGAAGGTGGCCGCCAAAGGCATGTGAGGTCAAAGGACGAGATACGCAGCAGGCCGCCTCTACGTCTGATATGCTGTCTGGGGTCACACATAGAAGGAGTGGTAGGGCACATAAAATAAGTAAGTTAGACACCAATTAAGATAAAACACCTTTTCACCACCATTCCGACCTGCCTCAATACTCTCTCCGAAGGGTGTGAGGTATAGGCTGACTTGGTTGTAAAGATATGGGAGGTTGGTCATGTGGGGTGTGAGTGTTGGAGGGTGGCCTGGGGAAGGGCCATCAAGACAATTGAACGCTTCACCTGGGGTCACCCTCAAAGGGTGAGGGTGCCTTGCACCACCGCTCACCATCTCAATAACCGTTCCCGCCCGCCCCTGCCACCCATGGGCCTGAGATGGAATAGCCAGCATTTATGCAGGGATCACCAGGCGGACAGTGGAATATGATCCTAAAAGCAGGCGGCAGACTTTGTCAAACAATGAGGAGCACCAGAGCTCATCTCACAGCGAGTCGTCATCACCCTCCATCCCATGGACAAGCCCTCTCATATTGCCTGCCCAGGGCTAATACCCAGAGTAGTGATGCTAGTAGGACCCTCAGAAGGGGCTGGTGGGATGGAGTGAAGGAAGGAGGGAGAGGGGAGGATGTGAGCAGCTATGGGGAAGGGCACCATTTTAAAGGGGGGGTGGAAGAATATGGAGATGGGCGACAGGGTGGTGGAGCTGCCGGTGGCCAGGCTTCCTGGGTAGGCAGTTCTGGAGGTGATGAGGCTGTCCTGTGTGTGGTGACCCTGCAGCACATGTTACAGTGCCAACCAGCGCTCCATGCCCAGTTCTTCCTGAGCATCTTCCTCATCAGATGAGGCCTGGTGTTCTTCCTCCTCCTCCAGAAAATCCCCACTCCGCTGCCTGATGCTGTGCAGGACCTAACAGGCCAGCACAATGTTGGAGACTCTCCTGAGGCTATATTGGAGTGCCCTACTGGAGCAGTCCAGGCATCGGAAGCTCATCTTGAGAATGCTGATGCACCGTTGAACGGTGCTCAATGATGGGTGTCATTATTGCAATTCACCGTGTCCGTCTGGGGCCTTTGGACAGGCATCATTAGCCGAGACCTCAGAGGAGAACCCTTGTCACCCAACAGCCAACCTCTCACCCGAGGGAGCGCCTTGAAGGTGCTGGAAAGCGGCGAGTGCAGCAGGACCTATGTATCACACACACTGCCTGGGTATCGGGCGCAGACGTGCAAGATGGACAGCTGGTGGTCACATTCTAACTGCACATTCAGGGACTGGAAGCCTGATGAAGGACATCCCATGATGAGCCGGGGAGGGACAAGTACCCCATCGATCACTCCCTGGACCTGGGGCATGCAGGCGATGCCAGCAAATCCTGCTACCCTGGCGTCCTATGGAAGCTAAAGAAATTTGGCATGTCTGCAGGGACTCTCACAAACTTCTACAGATGTGCAATAGACAGCATCCTACCCGGCTGCATCACAGCTTGGTATGGCAACTGCTCGGTCCAAGATCGCAAGAAACTGGAGTGTGTGGTGAACTCAGCCCAACGCATCACACAAACTTGCCACCCTCACATTGATTCTGTCTACACCTCCCGCTGCCTCAGGAAGGCAGACAGCATTATCAGAGACCCCTCCCATCCAGGCATTGCCTTCTTCCAGACCCTTCCATCAGGCAGAAGGTACAGAAGTCTGAAGACCCCCACATCCAGACATAGAACAGCTTCTTCCCCCAGCTTCTTCCCCACAGCTATAAGACTCCTCAACAACTCCCCCTCGGATTGATCTGTTCCCTGTAAGAACACTACTCTCTTTGTCTATTACGTTCCCTCAGATGCAGAAAACTACTTTTCACTGTACTTCGGTACATGTGACAATAAATCAAATCAAATCAAATCAAAAATCAAATCCAGACTGAGCTTTCCACTGCAAGAGCGCACGTGGCATTCGTCACAGCGCAGATACACCTTGGCACAGGTGTCTGAGAGACCCCAGACAGGTTCTCACTCGGTTCCTGGAAAGACCCAGTGGAATAAAGGTTCAGGAAGACCACCACCTCAGTGGCCATCGGGAGCGGGCTTCCTCCCCAATACCCCCATGGTGCCAGTTTCGTCACCATCTGGCACTGGTGGCGCATGGTCTCCCTGGTCAGCCAAAGTCTTTGGCAGCACAGGTGGTCCGGTATCCCCTCAAAGGACATGCGCTGACAATGTATACGTGCCCTGATATGACACCTCCTTCGCACCTCTTCTTCGGCCTATTGGGCGGCCAGCAATCGCACCTCACTGGCCGGCCCTGCTCTTCTGGGGCAGACTTCTCTTGTGTAGGGTCCTCCCTGAGCAGGTCCTTGTCCTCCAGCCTCCGTGCATCTGCAATGGCAGCTGTGGCCAGGTATATAGCAAGCATTCCTGGCTGTACTCCGAAATTCATTCTCTGCAGGGTGGACAAGAGAAGACATGTCAGCAAGATGAGTCTTCTCTTTGTCCATCCAGATTCAACGGTAACCCTGAGTGCACTTCAGCTCCACCCTCCACATGTCCCCCTCCCATACCCACCCTCAACCCTCAGCCATTCCCCCCAATATGTTGCCTTCCACACTGCACCCCTGTCCCCATTAGTGAGTGACACCAGGGAGTCTCTATCCTCACCACCTGTCCCTGTCAACAAGGGTACCAATGGTTGCCGTAAACTAGTGGGCCACTGATTAAACTTGACCACTCCCATCCCATTGATGGGTCAGCTGGGGTCTGAGGGGTTCCAGGGGGTGGGCTCCAGAAAGATCAGATACGCTGTGAACATTTACAGGACAGAGCGAGCTGTCAGCAGAGTGGGAAGCCAGGGGCCTGTAACTTGTGCCAAAGGAGCGCATTTAAAACAAATACAGCAGCAATGGCTGCCTGAGCCAGGCCACCCTGATTTAGAGGAGGACACCCCGAGTTCACTGATATATCAGCAAGTCGCTCCCACTACTCCCCTCAGTCCTGGCAGCCACACACCAGAAACCTCTACCATTTTAAACAGTTTATCAAACTTTGCTTACCTTCTCTCTCTCCTCCTCAGCAGCCGTGGCACCCAGTCTGTTTGTAAATACCTGTAGTAAATGGCGCCTGCGTGATCTCCGCCTGAGAGTGGCGGAGAATTTTTGGAGGCCTGGAGCATAGAGGTGTAAGGGTCCTTCCTGTACACTCCCTGTTTATTCCCTTATTTCACCTTCCTTTAAGTTTTGCCATTAAAGCTTTGATCCATGGATGATTATTAGACATGTCACTTCAAGGCAAATGGTCCCTGCCTTGATTTCAAACAAAAACCTGTGCTGGTTTGAATTGGAGTTGTGGACTTAACGGCACCAATGTCAGAGATTGGCTGATCTTGGCTTGATTGATTTGGCTGACAGCCAATGGATTGGCCCAAAAGGCTGTGCTCTGCCCGGTAACACACGGTGATTGGATCTGATCCCACTGGAATATTTTCAGAGTCACAAGGTTTTCAGTTGGGTTACAGTTTGACTCCTTGCACTTTCAAGAGAAGATTACTCTCTCTCCTCTCTGTTTTTCTCCAGAAGGGCTGTGTTTGTGAGCTGGCAGAAAGCCTGGATCAATCTATTTACAGGAGAACCATTACAGGCTACGCAGGCAAAGTTCATAATCTGTTAACTCTCCCCAAAAATGCTGGTGTGAATTGACTATCTTTCCCTTGGAGGCCTGCTGCCTGTGCGTACTACCTTTTCTACACCACAGAGGCCTGCAGACAGGCCACAAACTGAAAGCAGAGTTAAATGAAACAGGGACTCTGCCTATCCAGGAACATTGTGAGTACAAGCTGCAAAACAAAGACTGTAATCTGCAAGCTTACTGTGAAGAAAGCATACTGGGAACCATCATCTGAAGCAAAGACTCTTTTCTCTTTCACTTATGTTGCTTCTTTTTTCCTCCTTTTCCACCCCTCTGTGTTTGGCTGCTATGTGCGTGTGTGTGTGGGGGGGGGGGGGGGGGGGGGGGGGATTGAGGGGGGAAGGCAAGTTGCAGCAGGAGTTAGGGACACATAAGACTTCATCAACTGTATTTGTGGCATTTTTCAATTTAGTTCTTGTTATAAATAAACAGCAATTATATTTAAACCTACAAACCTAGTGATTGTAATTATTGGGTAGCCAAGGGCCAAAGACTTTGAGTATTTTTACAAGAATTATTGGTTAATTCAATTGTGTGCGACTCCAGGATGACTGTGGCTGGAATTGACCACTCAGTTGCCCAGGGTGCTGTAACAGTGGGTATCTGTGTGAATCACATTTAAATGCATGCAAATGCTGGTTTTACATGCTGCAGCCAGCGGGAGGTGCAAACCTTGTTATCACCTTGTTGAATCAGCGCTGGGCGCAGTCCTTGATTTTGGCTGAATGCCTGTTTCTCCGCCCGATCGCAGCTCGTGTTTGCGGTGCTGTGAGGCAGAGAACTTAACCCAGTATGTCTCCTACAGCCATGATTGAGAGGTTATAGGGCAGCATGGTGGCGCAGTGGGTAGCACTGCTGCCTCGCAGCGTTGAGGAGCTGGGTTCTATCCTGGCCCCATGTCACTGTCCGTGTGAAGTTTGCACATTCTGCCCGTGTCTGTGTGAGTCTCACACCCACAACCTAAATTGTCCCTTAATTGGAAATTTTTTTTTCAAAGATTAAGGGGTTGTAAAATCATTGATTTTAGCCATTTACTTATTTACAGATAGCTGGCTAATGGAATATTGCCCGGAATTCTCAAGTCATTCTGATTCACTTTTCCTGCTGGCAGCGCATCCCCGCCATTGGGTTTCATGGCGGCGTGGGGTGATTTCAATGGGAAATCCCATTCACAAGCGGGAGGATAGATTTTCGCTGCCAGCGAACAGCGCGTGGCTGAGAAGCACACCAGCGCCAAATTCTCCATTCTTGTTCACAGCAGTGGCTGGGAGAATTCCGACCATTATATTTGGTGCTGGTTATACAGGTCATGGGACACCTTGCTGGAGGAGACAGAAGATTGCCTTATGCTTTGGGTACAGGTGATGTAATTAAGGGGAGGAGCCAGGTCTGTCTGTAGTTTCAGTTTGCCATAGGATTTTAGTCTACCAAGAAGTATCTTTTGGTTTGCTCCTGAAATGTTCTCTCCAAGGTCTCTGCACAGAGAAAAGTAAGCAAACCTGATTGGCTGTTAACTTCATTTACAAGTGGTATTTGAACTATATTGGTTTGCTTAATTGGAATAATTTTGGCAGATTTAAGAACTGTTAACTGTAAAACTATTGCTTTGTTGCTAATGTGGTTAATTCTGTATTTAAATTAAGTTTGTTTTAACATAAAAGATACCTATTGGTCAGGGTCATCACTCCTGTGGTACAGTCACCTATCCTCACAGTTTTACAAATTGCAAACAGTTGGGTTCCAATCCGGGATTCTAACAGAGAATAGAATGCCTTTCTTTGCCATGACTTGTTGGCCTTACAATCAATATCTTCGGCAAAAATATTGATGCCCATATGGTTGAATTAGAAAGAGTATAATTCTGTGTCAAAGAAACCTGCATCCAGTGACAGGCAACATGGAGATAGTCCACTGAAACTTACATGAATAGAGACAAACCTTCAAACACATACAATGTCTAAAGATAGTCATCACACTTTGGGCAGTTTCCCTTCATAAAAGCCAAATACTGTACCGCGAGCTGGGTGAAGGAAATAAGTGAAATTATTCTCCTAATTCTTTTAAAGGTAGAAGTGAACAGATCTCCACATGTTAGAGCTACTCAAATCAGAGTTCTGCCACTAATTGAAACGTCACATTTTTACTTATATTGATTCTACAGCACAGACACCGGTCAAATGCCCCAACTGTTCTATGCCAATGTTTCTAACCACAAACCTTCACCCATTCCCCCATCTTCTAAGTCAATCACATATCCTTATATTTCCTTCTCACCTGCTTAGTTAGCTTCCCTCAAATGCATCCACTCTATTCACCTCACCCATTCCATGTGGTTGGTTCCGCATCTTTGCCATACTCTGCATAAAGCCATGTCTCTTGAATTCCATGTTGGGTTCATGAATGGCTACTTTACATCTACAGCCTCTAGTTTTGGACTCCCCAAATGTGGAAACATCTTCTCTACAACTAACCAATGAAATACTTCCATCATTTTTCTCCAATGGCTCTGTAGGCTTTTTATAATATGGAGACCAGAACTGGACACAGTGCTTATATTATTAATTGGGAATGGGGGCCGTGTGTAGGGTTTTGTAGGCACAATAAATTCAGCCCCTTCAATAATCAGAAGTTGAATTTAATTGGATCCACCCAGCAATTATTGAATTCAATTGGTATTTTGCTGACTTCTTCACAAAAATATTTCTAAAGTTACAAACTTTAAAAACTGGTGAGTACCAGCTGCAGTGTACAGATGCTCGAACCAGTGAGCAATATATTTTTATTTTGATACTTCGAGAAGGATGCGGTCTTGTTGAATAAAGTTTGGAACAAGCTGCAGATAGTCTCCTGAGAGGGAGTTGTTCAGATTGGCTGCAAACCTTTACATGATGTTGGACCAGGGATGCAAACAGAAAGCTGAATATAGCTGAGGAGTATTCAACACAGTGAAACATTTCACACAACCTTGGGAACCAGAACAAGGCAGAAATCAATTTTGCAAAATGGAGACTGTGCAAACAAAAAGAAAATCATGAACAAAACGGAAGAATCACCTTCAATTCTGGCCTCTTGGTCAAGGTAGCAGCAATAGCCTTGGCAGCAGCAACACCCACTGTGTTCCCCTCTAACCGTAAGGCATGGAGACAGGAACATTCTGCAATTGCTTCGGTTATTTCCACAGCTGAAAGAAAGGAATAGGAGAAAACAAAGGTGAGAGATCCGTACCCGACTGTGAAATGACTACATAAATGTCGGCTGTAATTTTGAACTGTGCCATGTTTGTGCTGCTATTGAGCGGGGGGAGTTCAGGAGGACTCTGCTTACATGCTGGTTCCACCAAAAGCAGTTTCTAATAAATCTTCAGTCTGCCAGAAGCTGATTTCAAACAGTATCTGCTATTCAGGGCAGTACAAAATAGAGGACTGGAAGCTAATCAGCCCATTGAGAGTGAAAAAGCAATACTGTAGGGGCGATTCTCCAAAATGGAGACTGTGTTCGCGCCATCGTGAACGCCGTCGTGTTTCACGGCGGCGTGAAACGGATGTGGGGACGACTGATTCTAGCCCCACAGGGGGTCAGCACACAGCCCTGGAGCAGTTCACTCCGCTCCAGCCTCCCTTCCTGGCGCCAAATGGGCATCGCGCCAACCTACGCATGCGCAGTTGGGTCGTGCCAACCCGCGCATGCACGGGGGACTTCTTCAGCGCGCCGGCCCCTATGCAACATGGTGTGGGGGTTCAGGGGCTGGCCACACAACAAAGTAGGCCCGAGTGGGAGAGGCCGGCCCGCCGATCGGTGGGCCCCGGTCGTGGGCCAGACCCCATCGGAGGTCCCCCCCGGTGAAGGAGCGCTTTTCCCCGCCCCACCGGCCACCCCCCCGACCCTTCGCGCAGAATCCCCGCCAGCAGTGACCAGGGGTGAACGGCGCTGGCGGGACTCTGCTTTTTCCGTGCGGCCGCTTGGCCCATCCGGGCTGGAGAATCAGCAGCCCCGCTGATTCCAGCGGCCCGCGGTCGGCTCGCGTCAAACGCGCCGGCGCAAATGGCGCCGATTCTCCGCACCTTGGAGAATCACGTGCCGGCGATGGGGCAACGCGGCCTATGAAAGAACAGTTTAGATTTGAACTGAGAGAATATGTGAAGTGTTGCTTGGTGCAATTTCCCCAGCTCCCATACATAGACAACAAGGAGCCGGAGTAGACCATTTGGCCCTTCGAACCTGCTCCGCCATTCATTATGATCATGGCTGATCATCCAACTCAATAGCCTGATTCTGCCTACTGCACATGCTGCTCAATTTTGTTCTGTTCAAGAACAACTGGTTGGATGGGAATATTTAATGAGCTGGAGACTGAAAAGTAGTCACCGGATTAAAGTAAACTGATAAAGAAACAAACTTGCATATGTTTTGTTCAAAGATAGAGAGAAACCCAACTCAAGTTCATTCTGTTCTGTCTTGTTGATAAAATAGCAGCTATCATCAATGGCACAAGAGTAATGAGGGACCCCTTGGTGGGAAAACAATGAGCAAACCAATGCTTTATAACTGTTTAGGAGGTGGTACATTTCTCACCTTAGTGTCTTAAGGTGCTTTACAGGAGCTTTTTATGGGTGCTTTTGAAGGTGCTTTTTATGGGCAGCACAGCAAAGTGGTTAGCACTGTTGCTTCACAGCGCCAGGGTCCCAGGTTTGATTCCTGGCTTGGGTCACTGTCTGTGTGGAGTCTGCACGTTCTCCCCGTGTCTGCGTGGGTTTACTCCGGGTGCTCCGATTTCTTCCCACAGTCCAAAGACGTGCAGGTTCGGTGGATTGGCCATTCTGAATTGCCCTTAGTGTCCAAAAAGGTTAGGTGGGGTTACTGGGCTATGGCGATAGGAATGAGGTGTGGGCTTAAGTTGGGTGCTCTTTCCAAGTGCTGGTGCAGTCTCGATGGGCCGAATGGCCTCCTTCTGCACTGAAAATTCTATGATTCTACAATAGTGGCCAGATTGTGACATTGACAGAGTCCTATTTGAACAGCTTCATCAGTGAAACAGGCCATCACCCCAGAACAAAACACAAACACTTACAACACCTCAGCACAGTTTGAATAATGAAATGGTTGAAGAACTGACAATTAAACGGATCTCCAATGACTATGAAAAGCAAGGCTATTATTCCTTGTACGGACTCTGCAGTTTCAGCTTACTTTGCAACATTAAGCAGCATTAACCTGACAGCATGTAGAAAGCACCTGAAGCTGTGGGTATCTAACCTGAAGGCCTCTAAGCTCCAGCAAACCTGCCCTGAAATCCCAGGCAATTCCATGCTAATTATATTTATATTTCTCACACACTGGTTTGTCCTGCAGTTTCACACTATTACCTTGCCAAACAATTTACTTAAATATTTTAAAATTTGAAACGGTATCCCTGTACATTAGAACATCATGTTTTGTTCGTTTTCACAGTTGGTACATGCAAATTTACACTACAAGTGTGCAGACACAGCAGTGTTAGCTGCACTCTCTGATGTAAAGACGACCAGCAGTTAAACCAGGATCATCATGTGTAATTCAATGCAATGCTCTTGATCTGCGGCAGCTGTTTGAAGCTGGAGTTTCCCAGGATTCTCCGGCCCCCACCAGCACAGCCTGAGGCCGGCGCCAATCAGGACTGGTTTCCAAAAACGGAAGCCAGACGTGATGATCATGCCAAGGGACTCGGATGCCATTGGAGCTCTCGGGTGGCCAGAGACAGGGCAAGGCAGTGCTCTGGCATATCCCCTGACACCCGGGCAATGCCCATCTGGAACCCTGACGGTGTCCCTGGCCAGGTTGGTACTGGCTGGGTGTCAGAGGCAGCGCTAAGGTGCCAAGGGAAACTGCCAAGGGGTGGATCTGAGGGGGGCCATGCCCATGAAAGGGAGGTGTAAAGGGAGTGCGCAAAGGGAGGCCTGAAGGGTGTATGAAGGGTAGGGGTGAAGAGGGTCTGAAGTGGGAACATCACAATCGGTTTGGCGCCCAGCACAAAACCCATTTTTGGGCTCTCCCACTATTCACCGGGAATAACAGGATTGGCACCGGGGGAAATGAGAGTGAAAAATCTCACCTGTGGTCACTGTTATAATATAGGCCAACATTAAGCAGCATGAACCTGACAGTACTTAAAAAGCTGCAGGTATCTAACCTGCAGGCGTGGTGTCTTGATCTGCAAGCACCTGGGCGGGATACTCCATTCCCCGATGCCAATTTCGTAATCGGTGATCGAGCGGAGAATCTCTTTTAATGATGGAATCGGGGCGGTGCCTGTTTTCGCATGCTCCGCCCCCTCCAAAACAGCGTCATTGCGGCGCGTGCCGCACACAGTTGGAACGGCCTCAGAATGTCACCTGAAGGCCCTCCCCCGATGCTCCACACTTGTTGGGCCAAGTTCCCGACCGCGCGGTTGAATCATGGTCTCAGCGGCCGGGATGCCAGCGTGGCGGCTGCGGACTGTGTTCCTGGCCATGGGGGTTTGGCGAGGGCTGGGGGGATTGGTGGGGGGTGGTCAGGGGGAGTCCACGGGGGCACTATCTGGCAGGTTAGGTCCACGCACGGCCGGCACCATGATTTATGGCGCAACCGCTGAAAGGTCGTCGCCGTGCGCATGCGTGGCCACAGACCCAGCAATTCTTCGGCCGCTTTTGTCGTGGAGGCCGGGCATTTTACGTGGCGTGAATGCTAGCCTCTCACCGGTCAGAGGATTGGTGGTGGGGCAGTGCCGATTTAATGTCCAACACCATGGATCCTCCGGATATAGCCTGAAATTGGAGAATGCAGCCCTTCATCCCAGCACTTACCCTCTTTGCCCTGATCCCAGCATTTACCCTCTTTGCCCCGATCCTAGCCCTTACCTTCTTTGCCCCGATCCTAGCATTTGGCCTCTTTGCCCCGCTCCCAGCACTTACCCTCTTTGCCCCGATCCCAGCACTTACCCTTTTTGTCCCTGATCCAAACACTTACCCTCTGTCATAATATACACCAGTATATCATGGTGCAGACACACACACTGATGGACATACAGTAGGACCAATCAACATGCATAACACCGCAGCCAATCACCAGTTAGAGCACACTCACTATAAAGACAGAGGGCATCAGTTTTCCCACTCATTCGGGATGCAGCCTTTCAGAAGTACAGAGCTTATAATTTACAGCACAGATTCTCACCATGTGCTGAGTGATTAGATTGGTTAGGATAGGCACAGGTCTTTAGTTAATCTAACATCGTGTTATCCCACAGTAAGAGTCTGTTCAACAGTTTATAGCTTAATAAAATAGTGTTGTACTATTTTAAGTGTTGGTGGCCTGTATGTGTTCCACGGACCCAGAGTACCCAACACATCATGGTACCAGTAGTTGAGGGATGTTAGAATTTCTTAGACCTACCTGCAAGTGATCTGCCTTCCACCAGCGTACAGCCAACCTGCAACATGGACAGTGTCTGCCCACCGCCGCCGCTCCGCATCACCGGCAACCTGGGGTCCAACTGGAAGATCTTCAAACAGCGCTTCCAGCTATACCTTGAGGCAATGGACCTGGAAGTTGCTTTCAGACACCAGGAAGATTGCTCTCTACCTCTCCACAGGCGGGGACGACGCCATCCACATCTTCAATTCTCTCACCTTCTCAGATGGTGAAGATAAATCTAAATTCAAGACAGTCCTCCTCAAGTTTGACAGTCACTGCGACATCGAGGTGAATGAAAGTTTTGAGCGCTATATCTTCCAGCAGCGTTTACAGGGTAAGGATGAACCTTTCCAGTCTTTTCTCACCCACCTCCGTATCCTTGAGCAGTCCTGTAACTACGGGCCCACCTCTGACTCCATGATACCGGACCAGATCGTTTTTGGTGTTCAGTCAGACCCCCTTCGCCAGCAGCTCCTTAAGGTCAAGCGGCTCACCCTAGCGATTGCCATTGAGACTTGCGTGCTCCACGAACACGCCACTAGTCGGTATTCCCACATCCAGGCGGCTGAAACGGTGCGGCAAGCTCCCCATGAGGCAGAATGGGTCCAAGTCATCAAACCACTCCAGGGCCTCAGCCTAGATGAGGGCGGCCATTTCGCGGACTTTTCGCAGACTCCCGCGCTTGGGCGCACCGAACGAGGGGACGGCGACGTCGACAAACGTAATGCACAGGCGTGCACCACGCCTGATCGCACCGCGCATGCACGGTGGCGCAACAAACACACTGACGCAACAGCGTGCGGCAACTGTGGCTCCATCCATTTAAAGCGGCAGTGTCCTGCCAAATCCGAATGATGTCTGCAATGTGGCAAACTTGGCCATTATGCTGCTTTATGCAGATCAACTCAACCTGCTAGCTTTCGCCGCTCCAGCCAGCCTCGCAGGGATGTCAGGGCCATTCAACCTACAGTCACCGAGCCTGACCCAGACCTGTCCCCTGATTTTGACACTGACGACCTGAAGGCGCCTTTTCAAGTCGGCATCATAACAAAGAACAGGATGTCTCCAAAGCACAGCACCAGGCCTACTCTAATACACAGCATGGATCCGGATGATGAGTGGTGTTCCACCCTTACGGTCAACTGGTCCCAAATACGATTCCGCCTGGACACCGGTGCCTCCAAAGCCTTCGTGTCAAACCAGCCATCCTGCCATCAGCATGCCAAGTACTAGATTACAATGGCAAGCCATTGCTGCCAGCGGCTCATGCCAACTGGAAGTGACGCATCGGTCACACAAAGCCATCTTGGCGTTTGAAATCGGGGGCTCCTCGAAAGCCTCCTTGCTTGGCCTGCAGGCATGCAAGCTGTTGAACCTAGTGCAGAGGGTTCATTCTCTCTCTCCTGTTGATCAGTCTGCCTTTCCATACACCGACTTCAGGGCGCAACCAGTACCACAACGTCTTCGAGGGCATGGGCACGCTCCCGTATACCTACAAGATTCTATTAAAGCCGAACGCCACGCCTGTGGTGCACGCACCTCGCAGGGCGCCCCTTAAGGACCACCTCAAGTAACAGCTCCAAGACCTCCAGGACCAAGGAGTGATCTCCAGGGTCACGGAACCAACCGACTGGGTCAGTTCCATGGTATGTGTAAAAAAGCCTTCCAGCGAATTGAGAATTTGTATCGATCCCAAGGATCTTAATCGCAATATCATGAGGGAGCACTATCCAATTCCCAAGCGCGAAGAGTTTCACATGTGAAATGGCTCATGCCAAGCTCTTTACCAAACTCGATGCCTCAAAAGGATTCAGGTAAATCCTGGATGAATCTCGCAGAAGCTCTGCACGTTCAATACCCCCTTTGGAAGATATTGGAACAACAGAATGCCTTTTGGGATCATCTCGGCGTCCGAGGTGTTTCATAGGATCATGGAACTAACGATGGAAGGGATTGAAGGTGTTCACATCTATGTCGATGACATAATCATCTGGTCCACCACCCCGCAGGAGCACATTAATCGCCTCCAGCGCATTTTCAGATGCATACATGAACATGGCCTCCACCTCAACAGAGCTAAATGCTCTTTCGGTCAGACAGATATCAAATTCCTAGGGGACTACATCTCCCATTTGGGTGTGCGGCCGGATGCGGACAAGGGGCTGGGCTAAACCGCTGGCTTTTAAAGCAGACAAAGCAGGCCAACAGCACAGTTCAATTCCCGTACCAGCCTCCCCGGACAGGCGCCGGAATGTGGCGACTAGGGGCTTTTCACAGTAACTTAATTGAAACCTCCACGTGACAATAAGCGATTTTCATTTCATTTCATTTCAGGTAGCTGCCATCATAGCTATGAGAACGCCAGAAGACAAGAATGTGGTCCTCCGGTTCTTGGGGATGATGAATTTTTTAGGGAAGTTCATCCCTAACCTCGCCTCTCATACCACGGCTCTCAGGAACCTGGTCAGGAAGACGACAGACTTCTAGTGGCTCCCTGCCCATGAGCGAGACTGGAGGCAACTCAAGGCTAAACTAACCACGGCCCCGGTTCTGTCTTTCTTTGATCCGGCAAAGGAGACAAAAATCTCTACAGATGCCAGTCAGTCTGGCATTGGAGCCGTGCTTTTGCAACGTGATGAGGCCTCGTCATGGGCCCCTGTTGCATATGCGTCACGGGCGATGACCCCCATGGAGCAGCGCTATGCGCAGATAGAAAAGGAGTGCCTGGGCCTTCTGACCGGTGTTGTGAAGTTTCACGGCTATGTCTATGGGCTTCCCCAATTCACTGTCGAGACCGACCATCGCCCGCTCCTCAATATAATACAGAAGGACTTGAATGACATGATGCCTCGCCTCCACCGTATTCTGCTCAAACTCCGGTGATACATTTCCCAGCTGGTGTACACCCCAGGCAAGGACCTCATCATTGCGGACGCCCTCTCCAGGTCAGTCAACACTCCGTATGACCCAGAGGTTTTCGTCTGCCAGGTTGACGCCCAGGTAGCGTTCGCAGCCTCCCATCTGCCTGCCTCAGATGAACGCCTGGTCCAAATTTGCCGCAAAACGGTGGCTGACCCCCTGCTACAGCGTGTCATGCGCCACCTGACGGACGGATGGCTCAAGGGCCAATGCCCTCAGTTCTATAACGTCCGAGACGATCTGGCAGTCGTTGATGGGGTTCTCCTGAAACTGGACGGCATTGTCATCCCGCATAGCATCGCCAGCTGGTCCTGGAACAGTTACATGAGGGCCATCTAGGCATAGAGCAGTGTCGCCAACAAGCCTGGGAGGCTGTGTACTGGCCCGGTATCAATGACGACATTGCCAACGCAGTGCTCAACTGCCCCACCTGCCAGCGCTTTCAGCCGGCCCAACCACGAGAAACTCTGCAGCCCCATGAGTTGGTCACATCGCCTTGGACCAAGATGGGCATCGACCTATTCCACGCGTTGGGTAGGGACTATGTCCTGATCGTAGACTACTTTTCAAACTACCCAGAGGTGATAAGATTGCACGACCTCACTTCGTCCGCAGTCATTCGAGCGTGCAAAGAAACATTAGCTCGGCACGGCATCCCGCTCACGGTGATGTCGGACAATGGCCCCTGCTTCACCAGCCAGGAATGGGCCAGCTTTGCCCGGCTGTACAATTTCGCCCATGTGACATCCAGTCCCCTGTACCCCCAATCCAACGGCAAAGCAGAGAAGGGAGTTCACATAGTCAAGAGGTTCCTATGCAAGGCTGCCGATGCTGGGTCTGACTTCTATCTGGCCTTGCTGGCCAATCGCTCCGCCTGACTGTCCACTGGCCTGTCGCCCGCACAGTTACTAATGAATCGCACCATGAGAACAACGGTGCCACCTATCCATGTACCCAGTCTCGACCATGTTCCAGTTCTTCGCAAAATGCAGATGTCTCGTGCGCAGCACAAGGCGACTCATGATTCCCGTGCTGCTGATCTCCCCGCTCTCACTCCAGACGACAATGTTCGCGTCCATCCCCCGGATGATGGCTGGTCTGCAACTGCTGTTGTCCTTAGGCAGGTGGCCCCCCGCTCGTTCGGCTACCAGATGGCTCCATTATGCGCTGCAATCGACGCGCTCTTCGCCTCGTTCCACAATCGTCACGTGATCCTCCAGTTTTGCATCGCTCCCCTGCTGACCCTGCCATGGACTATGCAGAGCTTCCTGTCACTCTGCCTCCTCCTGACTGTGATGCAGTCCAGCCTGCTCCTGAACTGGCGGCTCTCGACCCACCCTTGAGGCGGTCAACCAGAATTCGTCGCCCACCTCAGAGACTGAATTTATGAACTTTACAAATTTATGGACTCTCTGAGTTGTTTCCTTGCCTTGTTTGATCGTTTTTCTTGGTTTGTACATAGTATTGTTCTCGTTCTTTTGTTGCATACTAGTTCTCTACACCAGGCACCTTCCCTTGTATATATCTTAGTTTTCATGTACATAGTCCTGTAAATACGTCTTTGCACCCCACACGTAGTTAGGAACATTATCAACACACACTATTTATTGCCACAAACATACACATTTTTTTTCAAAAAGGGTGGATGTCATAATATACACCAGTATATCATGGTGCAGACACACACACTGATGGACATACAGTAGGACCAATCAACATGCATAACACCGCAGCCAATCACCAGTTAGAGCACACTCACTATAAAGACAGAGGGCATCAGGTTCCCCACTCATTCGGGATGCAGCCTTTCAGAAGTACAGAGCTTATAGTTTACAGCACAGATTCTCACCATGTGCTGAGTGATTAGATTGGTTAGGATAGGCACAGGTCTTTGGTTAACCTAACATCGTGTTAACCCACAGTAAGAGTCTGTTCAACAGTTTATATTTTAATAAATGAGTGTTGTACTATTTTGAGTGTTGGTGGCCTGTATGTGTTTCACAGACCCAGAGCACCCAACACATCACACTCTTTGCCCCCGATCCCAGCACTAACCGTCTTTGCCCCTGATCCCAACATTTACCCTCTTTGCCCCCGATCCCAGCATTTACCCTCTTTGCCCCGATGCCAGCACTAACTGTCTTTGCCCCGATCCCAGCATTTACCCACTTTGCCCCGATCCCAGCACTTACCATCTTTGCCCCGATCCCAGCACTTACCCTCTTTGCCCCGATCCCAGCACTTACCCTCTTTGCCCCGATCCTAGCACTTACCCTCTTTGCCCCGATCCCAGCACTTACCCTCTTTGCCCCGATCCCAGCCCTTACCCTCTTTGCCCCGATCCCAGCACTTACCCTCTTTGCCCTGATCCTAGCACTTACCCTTTTTGCCCCGATCCCAGCATTTACCCTCTTTGCCCCGATCCTAGCACTTACCCTCTTTGCCCCGATCCCAGCACTTACCCTCTTTGCCCCGATCCTAGCACTTACCCTCTTTGCCCCGATCCCAGCATTTACCCTCTTTGCCCCGATCCCAGCACTTACCCTCTTTGCCCCGATCCCAGCATTTACCCTCTTTGCCTCGATCCCAGCATTTACCCTCTTTGCCCCAATCCCAGCACTTACCCTCTTTGCCCCGATCCCAGCACTTACCCTCTTTGCCCCGATCCCAGCACTTACCCTATTTGCCCCGATCCTAGCACTTACCCTCTTTGCCCCAATCCCAGCACTTACCCTCTTTGCCCCGATCCTAGCACTTACCCTCTTTGCCCCGATCCCAGCACTTACCCTCTTTGCCCCGATCCTAGCACTTACCCTCTTTGCCCTGATCCCAGCACTTACCCTCTTTGCCCCGATCCCAGTACTTACCCTCTTTGCCCCGATCCTAGCACTTACCCTCTTTGCCCCGATCCCAGCATTTACCCTCTTTGCCCCGATCCCAGCACTTACCCTCTTTGCCCCGATCCCAGCATTTACCCTCTTTGCCCCGATCCCAGCATATACCCTCTTTGCCCCCGATCCCAGCGCTTACCCTCTTTGCCCTGATCCCAGCACTTACCCTCTTTGCCCTGATCCCAGCACTTACCCTCTTTGCCCCGATCCCAGTACTTACCCTCTTTGCCCTGATCCCAGCACTTACCCTCTTTGCCCCGATCCCAGCACTTACCCTCTTTGCCCCGATCCCAGCCCTTACCCTCTTTGCCCCGATCCCAGCACTTACCCTCTTTGCCCCGATCCTAGCACTTACCCTCTTTGCCCCGATCCCAGCACTTACCCTCTTTGCCCCGATCCTAGCACTTACCCTCTTTGCCCCGATCCCAGCACTTACCCTCTTTGCCCCGATCCTAGCACTTACCCTCTTTGCCCTGATCCCAGCACTTACCCTCTTTGCCCCGATCCTAGCACTTACCCTCTTTGACCCGATCCCAGCATTTACCCTCTTTGCCCCGATCCCAGCACTTACCCTCTTTGCCCCGATCCCAGCATTTACCCTCTTTGCCCCGATCCCAGCATTTACCCTCTTTGCCCCGATCCCAGCATTTACCCTCTTTGCCCCGATCCCAGCACTTACCCTCTTTGCCCCGATCCCAGCATTTACCCTCTTTGCCCAGATCCCAGCATTTACCCTCTTTGCCCAGATCCCAGCATGTGGAGAATGTGCAAACGCCACATGGACAGTGACCAGGGCCGGGATTCGTACCCGGATCCTCAGCGCCGCAGTCCCAGTGCTAACCACTGCGCCACATGCCGTCCTAACCTCTGCTTTTCTGACTTGTTTTATTGTCTGCCCTTTTCCATCATCACTAACAGTCCCACAAATAATAATAATATTGCTCAAATAATATATTTTTGTGATGTTGGTTGAGGGCTAAATAAAAGCCAGGGCAAATTAAACATTTTCTTTTAAAAATTAGTGTTTGTGGTTAAACTAGTATTTGTAGCCACACTTCTGGCGAGTCAGCAATTTCTACTGGACAGGACTGCCTTAAATGATGAACACTGGTCATTTCATCACCAGGCGTTGCTTGTTTATCACTTGTTAAATTTATTGCGTCTGTGCTGTTTTTATAAAGCAATTAGAAGAGATGGAGAATGCATACTAACCAGTTTATCTGGCATGACTAATTGAATGACTGATAACTCTGAACATGACTGAACCTTTGGTAGAAATAAAACCTGATGCGGCTTAAGAAGCTGCCTACAGAAATAATGTGTTGAGAATAGTCGCTGGATTGATTGACTGTGTAAATATTGAACATAATAATGACCCTTAAATTGCTGAAATTATTTTATTCATTTATCTGGTATTTATCTGTCAAGGGATTGGAGATGGTGCAGAAGAAATATATCAGTGTGTCAGCGGGGATGAGGGATTTCAGTTATGTGGAGAAACTGGGGCAGCTGGGTTGTTCTCCTCAATGCAGAGAAGGTGAAAAGGAAATTTAATCGGGGTGTTCAGGATTTGCTCAGAGGAAATAGAGAAAGGTTGTTTCCAGTAGCAGAGAGATTTCTAATAGATTTATGGCGATTGCAAGAGATCACAGGGAATGCAAGGGGACTTTTTTATACAACGAGTTGTGATCTGAAAAGGCGGTGGAAGCAGATTCATTCAGAACCTTCAAATGCTGGAAGGGGAAAAAATGTCCAGTTGGACAGAGAGCAAGACTAATTGGATAGCTCTCGAGAAAAGCTGGCAACGGTATGATGGGCTTAATGTACTGCATGATAACGATGAAATAAGGCAAAGACAAGACCATTTCACAATGTCTTCAGCAATTAATGCTGACACTTCCACTCTCTAAAACAGATTAACTACTGATTCACCTGTGCTCACATATATAGAAACAATTTGAAACTGTGGTCGCTGGTGCACAATATGCAATAAGTGTCTTTTTAAATATCATTTTTACCTGTCTAGACTAGGCTCCAGTTCCAACCTTCAATTGGTTGACTATCTGAGGTGCAACATTCTCGGAGGTTGCACATGTCTACAACCACCTCTGGAAGGATGGCACTTTTGACAGGTCAGGGAAGCTGACTCTGTGGGCGCGATTCTCTGGCCTCCTTTCGCTTGAGCAACTGGTTAGCCCTCCTTTTGAACCTGGCAGATGGACCATCCATAACTCTTCCCCTCCCCCGCAAAAATAAATCTCAGAGGCCTCTGGCCGTGCAGCTGAACGCTATCGTAAATAGGGAATTGGCAATCATGGTTAAGTTAGCGCTTCACAAGGGCAGCACGGTGGCTCAGTGGGTTAGCACTGCAGTCTCACGGCGCTGAGGTCCCAGGTTCGATCCCGGCTCTGGGTCACTGTCCGTGTGGAGTTTGCACATTCTCCCCGTGTTTGCGTGGGTTTCGCCCCCACAACCCAAAGATGTGCAAGGTAGGTGGATTGAACATGCTAAATTGCCCCTTAATTGGAAAAAATTAATTGGGTACTCTAAATTTAAAAAAAAAAAGTTAGCACTTCACACAACCCAAGTTGATCCCTGTGGGTGGCGGCCCGTGTCGCATATGGGGCTCACTGCCTAGCATCCCAATCATACCTTGTGCTTAAACACTGCGGGAGGCAACTCCACAGACGTGGATGCCAACCTTCGATCACCCAGGGGATGGGCTCCAGCAGGGGTGGGCTGGGCGTGTCGGGGGGGGGGGGGGCATGTCTGGGGGGATGGGCATGGGATTGGCGGTTGGCCTGCATCTCGGAACAAAGAGCCAGAGACGTCATACTGGTTGTGATGAGGTTATTTTAATGTCCCTCGTACATATGTATACCACTGCCCCACTCTCCCGATGGTGCCACCACACTATCCCCACTCTCCCTCCCTCTCCCCCAAGGCCCCCAATTGCCCCTTCCCCCCAACGCACGCACCACTCCTTACCCCGACCAATAGCCTCCCCCCCGCTTGGGGCCCTCTCAGTGATCCTCAACATGCTTGGCCTTCCTAGCTCTACCACTACTACGTCTAGGTATAATCCCAGGATGCACATCAGAGGTGGAGGCAACTAGCTGCTTATCTTATCCTGTGGCCTTTAATGCCCCTGACGGGCATCCTCTGGGGCTGGAGGACACATACACAGCTGTGATGCCCTATTTCGGGTGTTGGCTGCAAGATGTGGCCTCATCAGAGGGTTGGGACAGGTAGGAGTTGGTGGCTACCGCGCCAGTCCATAGGATGGGTCTGGGTTGCCAGCCAGAGCTCCCTCCTCCCGTTCGGTGCCCATCGAGCCTGGGTTTCACCTTTGGTTGGAGGGGCAGCTGGGTTGAGCCTTGGCTGCCCTTGCATCATCTGGCTCTGCCAGCCTTGCTGGCTCCCCATTATCAGCACCATGATCTCTTTTACACAGCAGGAGCAGCAATGCCAATTCTACAGAATGATTCTGTTCTTTACACTTTCCTCCAAACTCCCACATAGAGGGCTGGATTTGCCGATTTTGGAGCTATGTCCCCATGCTGGCGTGGGAACGGTGGCATTTTACGCCAGAAAAAATGGCGTAAAAACAGCCACCGAACCTCTGTTTGGCTGGGGGCTAGCATGCTGGCACCCAGCTCTAGCTGCCGATACGATCCGGAGAATTGCCGGGTCCATGGCTGCGCATGCACATGGCGGCGGCCTCCAGCGGCTGTACTGTGCTACATGGCGAAGGCCGCTCAAGGACCAGGCCCGCAAAATAGTGCCCCCACTTTGGCCAGCCTCGCGTCCGGACCACAGTGCCCCCAGCCCCTAATAAAGTCCCCCCCTGCCCTCCCCCCACTGTGGCGACGCTGGACTAAATCCGCAGCCGCCACGCTGAGTTCCCGACGGATGAGACCACACGCAACCCATGCCGTCGGGAACCTGGCCGGTCGGTGGGGGGGGGGGGGGGGGGGGGGGGGGGGGGAGGGGGGGGGGGGGGGGGGGGGGAGGGGGGGGGGGGGGGGGGGGGGAGGGGGGGGAGCATCGGGGGGTGGGCCTCAGGCAATGTCCCGAGGCCGTCACTATGTGGCGCGCGTACTCGCAAAGTACGCCGCTTTGGAAGGGGCAGAGCATCATGAAAGCGGCGTTGTCCCAGACTTGGTCGGAACTATGATTCTCCGGCAAATCGCCGAACGCGGTTTCGGTGTCGGTGACTGGACAATCCAGTCCAGAGTATTTTATACTTTAAAATGGACAACTGCAGAAGATAAATTAAATTGCCAAGAGGATCGCTGTCAATGAATGATTGTGAACAGTTTTACTCCCTTCATCTAAGGAAAAATATCCCAGGTATGTCGGGATATCCTTATGAGGATAGATTAAGTTGGTTTGGCCTGTTCTTACTACAGTTTAGAAGAATGCGATTTGACCTTATTGAGACATGCAGGATTCTCAGGGGGTTGACAGGGACAGCACAGTCGTTAGCACTATTGCCTCACAGCGGCAGGGACCCGGGTTCAATTCCAGCCTCGGGTGACTGTGTGGAGTTTGCCCTTTCTCCCCATGTCTGCGTGGGTTTCCTCCGGGTGCTCCAATTTCCTCCCACAGTCCAAAGATGTGCAGATTAGGTGGATTGGTCAATGCCCCTTAGTGTCCAATGATGTGCAGATTAGATGGCGTTACGGAGATAGGGCAAAGGAGTGGGACTCAGTTAGCGGGGTCTTTCTGAGAATTGGTGCACTCAATGGGCCGAATGGCCTCCTTCTGCATTGGTTCTATGGACAGAGTAGAGAGGAAGTTTTCTCTTGTGGAAGAGTCTAGGAACAGAGGGCACAATCTCAGAGTAAGGGGTTGCCCATTTAAGACAGATATGAAGAGGAATTTCTTCTTTTCGAAGATATTGAATCTGTGGAATTCTTCACCGCAGAGCGCTGTAGAGGCTGGGTCATTAAGTATGTTCTGGACTAATATAGGCAGATTTTCAATCAGTAATGGAATCAAGGGTTATGGGGATAAGGCAGGAAAGTGGAATTGAGAATTATCACATCAGATCAGTTGTGATCTCATTGAATGGCGGAGCATACTCGATGGGCCGAATGGCCTACATCTGCTCCTACGTCTTATGGTCTCATAATGAACCTGAAAACATTTTAAGGTACATCAACAGCACACGGCTGTGCAGCAATAGAAAATGAAAGCATGGTTCTGTTAAATTCTATGACCAAAACATTCCTTGTGCATCCCTACTAAACACTCCAGAGAAGCAAAAACAATGTTTGACATTACTGTAAAGTGTGTAAAAAAATATATTCTTTCTGAAAGTTCTGCTGTGACCCCAAGAACAACCAATTCCCACCTCAAGGTATGTGAATTACCACCAGCCAGTGATGGCTGTGTTGTGATTACACCAGGGACTGAGTCTGTGCTTCTCCCAAATCCCGGTCATATTACTGGGATTGGCAGACAATAACGTTCTGATTGATAATACGCACATTTCTGAACAACAACGATTTTCTCTTAACTAGAAGCAGATGAGCTCCTGATCGCTGAAAAATTCCAAATCTAACATTGACACGAAAGTCAGGGGAGACTGATTTTACTTGATTTCACAGCAGAACTCAATTTAAAAACTGAATACTTGAAATGTTCCAACAGAAATGGCAACATTTTCACACAACAGTTAATTGTTTCTGATCATTATTTCCCAGCAGCAGAATCTTTTGTTAACTTTTGTTGCAGTTGCTAATCTTGGTGTGTGGACACAACAAACAACAATGCCTATTCTCTGTGCAGGACAACAATAAAACAAGAATAAAATCTCAAGTGTTCAAGTGTTAATGGGTTTTGTAAACCTAATGGCTGATTTTAACCGTCAGCAGCAGCATGTTACAGGAAGATAGGAACAGGAGTAGGCCATTCAGCCCCTCGAGCCTGTCCCACCATTCAATGAGACCATGGTTGATCTGTGACCTAACTCCATGTGCCTGCCTTTGGCCCATAATCCCTCAATATCTTTGCTTATTCTTTCTATCTCAGATTTTAAATTAACAACTTTTCTCGCATTAATTGCTGTTTGCGGGAGAGAGTTCCAAACTTCCACCACCCTTTGAGTGAAGAAGTTCTTCCTAACATCGCTCCTGAATGGTCTGGCCCGAGGGGACTATGCCCCTAGTTTTAGAATCTCCAACCAGTGAAAATAGTTTGTCTTTACCTACCCTGTTAATATCTTGATGACGTCAATAAGATCTTTTTACGTTTACTTACAGGTCTGGAGATCCTCCAATGTCCGTGGACCGACTCTCATGACCTGCCAGGACCAACCCAGCATCTTCTTTACTGTTGTTAGCACTACACTCTGTATGCTTCACCCGATGTCTATGTAGTTACATTGTGTATTTATCGTATGTCCTATGTTTTTTTCATGTATGGAACGATCTCTCTGGACTTTACGCAGAACAATACTTTTCACTGTACCTCAGTATACGTGACAAATCTAAATCTAATCTAATCTAAATCCCTTCATTTTCTAAATTAAAGCAAAATGGGCCTAATTTGTGGAATCTCTCCTCGTATCCTAACCCCTGTTGTCCAGGGTTCGTTGGGGCCTCAATTATTCACATTATTCATTCACGACTTGGATGATGGTATAGAAAGTCACATATCCAAATTTGCGGATGACAGAAAGTTAGGCGGCATTGTTGACAATCTAGATTATAGCATACAATTGCAAGGAGATATTGACAGACTAAGTGATTGGGCAAAATTGTGGCGGTGTTAGAAGATGGCATGGGCCAGGGCCCCCAGGACAGTGGGAGTACCCCAGAGGTTGCCCTCAGAAGCGACAAGGATCTAGGCTAGTGACGTGGGGGGCCATATGGTATGGCCTAGCTGGTGAGTGACCAATCACCACTCACCACACCTGGGACCAACATCCCCATCCCACCTCCACACTCCCTGAAGGTTTGTGGGCCTGTGTGATGGAATGGCTAGCACGCATGCAGGGATCACCCGGATGGACAGTGGAATGTGACACCTGGGCATGAGTCAGACTCTGTCAAATAAAGTGGAGCACCAGAGCTCATGGCGGAGTTGGTCATCATCATCCTCCATCCCATGGATCCGACCCGCTGCCGACGCATGGCCTGGTGTGAAGCTGGTGAGAAGCTCAGAGGGGGGGTGTGGTGGGGATGGAATGTAGGAAAGGGGGATGGGGCTGGGTGGCCATGGCGGGGGAGAGATGTGGAAGTGGAGCGGGTGGTTGAGCTGCTTGCGTGCAGGCCCCCGTGTTGATGAAACTGGAGGCGATCAGGTTGTCCCATGCGCGGGGGGACCAGGCACATACGTCCACGTTGTGCGGCCTCCTGTGCATACCCACGCCACATGTACTGCCCATCCTGGCCCTCTTCCACATCTTCCTCCTTGGACTAAGCAAGGGTACTCCTGGTTGACTCTTGGGCGACAGGGCTTATCCGCTGTGGCCGTGGACCCACAAAAGTGGTCCAGGCACCTGGTCCAGGCACCAGGAACCGCACTTTGAAGATGCTGATGCACCGCTCGATGATGCCCCGGTTTCTGCATGAGCATTGTTGTAATGGTTCTTTGTGTCGGTCTGGGGCTTGCAAATAGGTGTCATTAGCCATAATTACAGCTGATAACCCCTGTCGCCCAAGAGGCAACCCTTCACCCGAGGAACTATCTCAAAGTGTGTCAGGAAGAAAGCGTTGTGCACGTTGCCTGGATACTGAGCACAGACGCGATGTGCAGCCGGTGGTCATCGAGTGGAAGACCATCCTGGAGAGGGACCCATGAACGCACCATCTATTTGAGCAAACATGGCATTGTCAAAACTGAACTAAACTGCACAAGTTACTGAATCCATAAGCTTAACCAATACAGATTGAGACACCGGTAATGCAGCTATATCACCACAATATTGTGATGTCTTGCAAATGCCTTTAGCTTTCTTGAGCAATGTGAACAATGTCAAACACATGGGCACAGCATTGCGAGCAATGTGGAAATCTCCTGTAGTCTTCACAAAGGCAAAGGAGTCTCGCTAACAGAATGCAGCCATCAAGCCAAAAAGCTGCTATGCCTCTCGAGGCTGGGTCATGGAAAATATTCAAGGAGATTTTTGAAGATCAGAGAAGTCAAGGGTTAATGGGAACAGGCAGGCAAGTGAAATTGAGGCCAAGATTGGATCAGCCATGATCGTATTGAAAGACAGAGCAGACCCGAGAGGCCAAAAGGCCTACTCCTGATCCAATTTCTCACGTTTATGCTCAAAATTTGCAGACGACACAACAATTGGAAATATTGTTGACAGTGTGGAGGACAGTGAGAAGCTTCAAGATGACATGGGCAGACTGGTGGAAGAGGCAGTTTTGTGGCAGATGGAGTTTAATGCAGGCTAGTCTAGAGTTTAATGCAGACTAGTGTAAAGCCATTAGGGATACTAAGAGACAATACCAGACTAAGCTAAAGTTACAGACTAACGATACGGACTCTCGTCGGTTGTGGTAAGGCTTAAACAACATAATGGGCTACAAGCATAGCCGAGTAGCATCTCCGACAGCAGCGCACCCCTCCCCGATGAATTCAGAGAATTCTGTGCTTGCTTCGAGCAGGAAACCAATAAACCATTGTCAACTGCCCCAGCAACCACAAACACACCCATACCCACTGTCACAGCTTCCAAAGTCAGATCGGCCTTTTTGAAAATGAACCCTCGGAAAACAACAGGTCCTGACGGAGTCCCTGGTCGTGTATTGAGATCCCGCACGGACCAACTGGCTGGTGTGTTCGCGGACATCTTACATCTCTCCCGACTCTGTTCCGAGGTCCCCACCTGCTTCAAGACCACCATGATACCAGTGCCAAAGAAGAAATAGGCAATGTCCCGCAATGACTACGGTACAGTGGCCTCAACATCGATCATTATGAAGTGCTTTGAGAGGTTGGTCATGAGACACATCAACTCCATACTCCCAGGATGCCTTGATCCACTGCAATTCACATATCACCACAGCCGGTCCACAGCAGACGCCATCTCCCGACACGTGCGGCCCATGGGCGCCGCCATCTTGCCCACCCCAAGATCATCAGGTGCCACCATCTTGTCTCCCACACAGCACATGGGCGCCACCATCGTTCCAGGACCCGTGCCCCCCGGGCACCCCATCGTCCGACACCGGCGATGACCAGCCGTGACTCGGTCACGATTGACCAGTCTCGTCCGCACAATCTAGCCACCGCCTCAACAAGCGTGAAGATTGATGGGCACGAGACCGCTTGTCTGCTGGACTCCGGGAGCACTAAAAGCTTCATCCATCCAGATACGGTAAGGCGCTGCTCCCTCGCGGTACACCCCACCAATCAGAGAATCTCCCTGGCTTCCGGGTCCCACTCCGTGGCGATCCGGGGGCACTGTTTAGCCACGCTCACGGTCCAGGGCGTGGAATGCAGCGGCTTCCGCCTCTTCGTCCTCCCCAACCTCTACGCTGCCCTGCTACTCGGCCTGGACTTCCAATGTAACCTCCAGAGCCTAACACTGAAATTCGGTGGGCCCCTACCACCCCTTACTGTGTGCGGCCTCGCGACCCTAAAGGTCGACCCACCTTCCCTATTTGCAAACTTAACTCCGGGTTGCAAACCCGTCGCCACCAGGAGCAGATGGTACATCGTCCAGGACAGGACCTTCATTGGGTCCGAAGTCCAGCGGCTGCTTCGGGAAGGCATTATCGAGGCCAGCAACAGCCCCTGGAGAGCCCAAATGGTAGTAGTGAAAACTGGGGAGAAACACAGAATGGTCGTGAACTACAGCCAGACCATCAACAGGTAGACACAGCTCGATGCGTACCCCCTCCCACGCATATCTGATATGGTCAATCTGATTGCGCAGTACTGGATCTTCTCAACTGTGGACCTGAAATCTGCCTATCACCAGCTCCCCATCCGTAAGGCGGACCGTCCATACACTGCCTTCGAAGCAGATGGCCACCTCTACCACTTTCTCAGGGTTCCCTTTGGCGTCACCAACGGGTCTCAGTCTTCCAAAGGGAGATGGACCGAATGGTCGACCGGTACGGGCTGCGGGCCATTTGCCCGTACCTCAATAATGTCACCGTCTGCGGCCACGATCAGCAGGACCACGGTGCCAACCTTGTCAAATTTCTTCACACCGCCTCTCCTAAACCTCACCTATAACAAGGAGAAGTGCGTGTTCAGCACAAACCGCTTAGCCATCCTCGGCTATGTGATCCAGAATGGAGTTCTGGGGCCCGATCCCGACCGCATGTGCCCCCTCATGGAGCTCCCCCTTCCCCACTGCCCCATGGCCCACAAGCGCTGCCTGGGGTTCTTTTCTTAATATGCCTAGTGAGTCCCAAACTATGCGGACAAGGCCCGCCGACTCATCCAGTCCACCGTTTTTCCCCTGACGGCCGAGCCTCAACAGGCCTTCAACCGTATTAGAGCCAACATCGCCAAGGACGCGATACACAAAGTCGATGAGACGTTGCCCTTTCAAGTGGAGAGCGACGCATCAGACGTTGCTCTCACTGCCACACTCAATCAGGCAGGCAGGCCCGTGGCATTCTTTTCCTGCACCCTTCAGCCTCCGAAATTCGGCACTCCTCCGTCGGAAAAGAGGCCCAAGCCATCGTTGAAGCTGTGCGGCATTGGAGGCATTACCTGGCCGGCAGGAGATTCACTCTCCTCACTGGCCAATGGTCGGTAGCTTTTATGTTTAACAACACACAACGGGGCAAGATCAAGAACGATAAAATCTTGATGTGGAAGATCGAGCTCTCCACCTACAACTACGAGATTTTGTATCGCCCCGGTAGGCTCAACGAGCCCTATCGCATGTGTGGTAGTCAGTATTAGAGGTATTACGGTACCCTGAATAATGCTGTCAGACCATTGGTGTGGGAGGTACCTGAGACAGCATGTCCATTGGTGAAGCCTGCCTGCTGGTTTCGCCCAGTAAGGCGGAGTATAAGAGCCTGAGTCTCCCCAGCAGCTGCATTCTGTACCTGCTCTGCTGGGTGAATAATTGAGTGCAATAAAGCCTTCAATTGTCATCCAATCTCGCTTCTGGAGTTATTGATCGTGCATCAATTTATTGGACTAGATTTTAAAGAATGGAGCTCCAAATCAAGCCAGAGTGTCTGAAACTCAGCCCCCACGCGGCAAACTCAGCAGAAACTTTCAAACACTGGCTGGCGTGCTTCAATGGATATCTCAGGACGGCCACAACTACACCCACAGAGGACCAGAAATTGCAAGTTCTGCACTCAAGAGTGAGCCCAGAGATCTACACCCTCATCGAGGACGCGGACGGTTTTGGGGCTGCAAACAGACACTATATTCGCCCAGTAAACCAGGTCTACGTCCCACATCTACTAGCGACGATGCGACAAATCCCTGGGGAATCGCTGGACGAGTTCTACCGTGCGCTTCTAGTACTAGGTAGGAACTGTGACTGCCCGCAAGTTTCGGCCAATGACCACACAGAACTTTTGATCCGGTACGCATTTGTTGCAGGTCTGCTGTCCTCCCAAATCCGTCAGCGATTGCTGGAGAAAGAGACACTAGGCCTCAAGGAGGCACGGGCCCTTGCTAGCTCCCTGGAGGTGGCCTCCCAAAATGCCCGCACTTACATCCCCGACCACGCGGCAGCCCCTTGGGCAGCGTGGAACCCTCCCACAGCCGACTCCGAGGCATCCCCCATCCCTTCACAAGTTTGTGCTGCGAGACTGCCAGGCAACCCTGGGGGGCTTTCTTGCTACTTTTGCGGGCAAGCCAAGCACCCCTGACAGCGCTGCCCAGCCCGCTCATCCATCTGCAAAGGGTGCGGCAAAAAGGGCCATTTCATGGCAGTATGCCAGGCCCGGGTGGTCGCTGCGGTCTCCGGAGGTGAATCGAGACGGCAATCACAGCCCTCTCCATGAGCCACGTGCGGCCAGCGGGCGCCAGCATCTTCCTTTTCCCGAGCCACGTGCGGCTTCCGGGCGCCACCATCTTGCCCCTCGGACACCACGTGCAATGGATGGGCGCCACCATCTTGTGCACCCCCAGCTATGTACGACCAGTGGGTGTCGCCATCTTGGCTGGACTCTCAGGACCCTGACTCGGATGACTGCACACCGCCCGAGGAAAATCTCCAACATCTGCCACGACTCGTCTCGATGACCCTGGACCAGTCACGGCCCCGAACGCTCTCAACCGCGACGACGACCGTGCTCATCAATGGTCGTGAAACATCCTGCCTGATCGACTCCGGGAGCACAGAGAGCTTCATACACGCCAACACGGTAAGGCGCTGTTCTCTTACCATCCACCCAGTTAATCAAAAAATCTCCCTGGCCTCCGGGTTTCATTCAGTGGAGATCAAAGGGTTCTGCATAGCAAACCTCACGGTCCAGGGAAGGGAGTTTAAAAATTACCGACTGTACGTCCTTTCGCACCTCTGCGCTGCCACGCCCCTGCGGTTAGATTTTCAATGTAACCTCCAAAGCTTAACTTTTAAATTCGGCGGCCCTATACCCTCACCTCACTGTCTGCAGCCTCGCGACCCTCAAAGTCCATCCGCCTTCCCTGTTTGCGAACCTCACCCCGGATTGCAAACCTGTCGCCACCAGGAGCAGACGGTACAGTGCCCAGGACCGGACCTTTATTAGGTCGGAAGTCCAGCGGTTACTGAAGTAAGGTATTATTGAGGCCGCAACAGTCCCTGGAGAGCTCAAGTGATGGTTGTAGAGACCGGAGAGAAGCATAGGATGGTCATCGATTATAGTCAGACCATCAACAGGTATACGCAGCTCGACGCGTACCCTCTCGCCCGCATATCCGATCTGGTCAACAAAATCGCACAATACAAGATCTTTTCCACAGTGGATCTTAAGTCCGCCTACCACCAGCTCCCCATCTGCCCTAGCGACCGCAAATACACTGCTTTCGAAGCAGATGGGCGGCTCTACCACTTCCTACGGGTTCCCTTTGCTGTCATGAATGGAGTCTCGGCCTTCCAACGAGAAATGGACCGAATGGTTAACCGTTACGGTTTGCGGGCCACGTTTCCGTACCTCAATAATGTCACCATCTACGGCCACGACCAGCAGGACCACGACACCAACCTCCGAAAATTCCTCCACACCGCAAAAATCCTTAATCTCACATATAACAAGGATAAATGCGTGTTCAGCACCGACTGTCTAGCCCTCCTCGGCTACGTAGTGCATGATAGAGTCATAGGCCCAGACCCTGAACACATGTGCCCCCTCATGGAGTTTCCCCTCCCCCACTGCTCCAAGGCCCTGAAACGCTGCCTGGGATTTTTTTGTATTATGCCCAGTGGGTCCACAACTTTGCGGCAAGGCCCGCCCACTAATCCAATCCACGGTTTTCCCCTGTCGACAGAGGCCCGCCAGGCCTTCAGCCGCATCAAAGCGGACATCGCAAAGGCCACGATGCACGCCATCGGCGAATCCCTCCCTTTCCAAGTCGAGAGAGATGCATCCGATGTAGCTCTGGCGGCCACTCTCAACCAAGCGGGCAGACCCGTGGCCTTCTTCTCACGCACCTTCCATGCTTCAGAAATCCGCCATTCCTCCGTTGAAAAGGAGGCCCAGGCCATAGTAGAAGCAGTGCGGCACTGGAGGCATTACCTGGCCGGCAAGAGATTCACTCTCCTCACTGACCAACGGTCGGTGGCTTTGATGTTCGATAATGCACGGCGGGGCAAGATAAAGAACGACAAGATCTTACGGGGGAGGATCGAACTTACCACCGACAACTATGAGATCTTGTATCATCCCGGGAAGCCTAACGAGCCTCCGGATGCCCTATCCCGCGGCATATGTGCCAATGCACAAGTGGTCCGCCTCCGGGCCCTCCACGAGGACCTCTTGCGCCCGGGGGTCACTCGATTCTTCCATTTGATTAAAACCCGCAACCTGCCCTACTCCATCGAGGAGGTCAGGACAGCCACCAGGAACTGCCAAATCTGTGCGGAGTGCAAGCCGCACTTCTACAGGCCAGAGAAAGCGCACCTGATAAAGGCTTCCCGTCCCTTTGAACGCCGCAGTATGGACTTCAAAGGGCCCCTCCCGTCCACCGACCGCAACACGTATTTCCTGAACGTGATTGACGAGTATTCGCGGTTCTCATTCGCCATCCCCTGCCCAGACATGACCGCAGCCACCGTCATAAAAGCCCTCCACAGTATCTTTACACTGTTCGGTTTCCCCGCCTGCATACACATCTATAGGGGGTCCTCCTTTATGAGCGACGAACTGCGTCAATTCCTGCTCAGCAAGGGCATTGCCTCGAGCAGGACGACCAGTTATAACCCCTGGAGAAACGGACAGGTAGAGAGGGAGAACGGAATGGTCTGGAAGACCGTCCTACTGGCCCCACGGTCCAGGAATCTCCCAGTCTCCCGCTGGCAGGAGGTCCTTCCTGATGCTCTCCATTCCATCCAGTCACTGCTGTGTACCACGACCAACCAAACACCTCACGAACGTCTCCTTGTCTTCCCTAGGAAGTCCTCTTCTGGGACCTCGCTCCCGACGTGGCTGGCAGCTCCTGGACGCATCCTGCTCCGCAAACACGTGCGGGCTCACAAGTCGGACCCGCTGGTCGAGAGGTTCCACCTCCTTCATGCTAACCCTCAGTACGCCTACGTGGCATACCCCGACGGCCGACAGGACACAGTCACCCTTCGGGACCTGGCGCCCACTGGGTCCCCACCCACATCCCCACCACAACCCCCCTCCCTCCCACCAGCGCACCCCACAGTTGCCCCCTTCCCAGGTGGATCGGTCCTCCCACCGGTCCCATCTAGGGGTGATGAAGAAGAAGCCGAAGCCACGCTCCCGGAGCCACAGACGCCCGAGCCGGCGCCTGCATCACCGCCGAAACTACGACGATCGCAGAGGATGACCAGGGCCCCCAATCGACTTATTGCTTCATTCTGAACTGTAAATAAATTTTGTAAATAGTTGCGACGTAACGAGGCAAAACACTGTACTGATGTATACCGGGTGCCTCCATAACCTTAACCTCTACCACTGTGAAATGCGAGGCCACCACCCCGCCGGACCCTTTTTTTGAACAGGGGGTGAATGTGGTAGTCGGTATTAGAGGTATTACGGTACCCTGAATAATGCTGTAAGACCATTGGTGTGGGAGATACCTGAGATTGCTGTTTCATTGGTTAAGCCTGCCTGCTGGTTCCGCCAGTAAGGCAGAGTATAAGAGCCCATGTCTCCCCAACAGCTGCATTCTGTACCTGCTCTGCTGGGGGAAACATCTAGTGCAATACAGCCTTCAATTGTCTCCAATCTCGCTTCTGGAGTATTTGATCATGCATCACCGAGGTGCATGTGCCAGCGCACAAGTACACCGACTCCAGACCCTGCACGACAACCTCCGTCACCCGGGAGTCACACAGTTGTACCACTTCATAACAGCCCAAAATCTTCCCTACTCCGTTGAGGAGGTCAGGGCAATCACCAGAGACTGCCAGGACTGTGCGGAGTGCAAACCGCAGTTCTACCAGCCGGACCGCGCGCGCCTGGTGAAGGCCTCCTGCCCCTTTGAACGCCTCAGCGTGGATTTCAAAGGGCCCATCCCCTCCACCAACCATAACACGTACTTCCTCAGTGTGGTCGATGAGTACTCCAGATTCCCCTTCACCATCCCCTGCCCCGACATGACGTCTGCCACCGTCATCAAAGTCCTTAACACAATGTTCGCTCTGTTCGGCTTCCCCGCCTACATCCACAGTGACAGGGGATCCTCATTCATGAGCGTTGTGCTCCGTCAGTTCCTGCTCAGCAGGGGTATCGCCTCCAGCAGGATGACCAGCTATAACCCCCGGGGAAACGGGCAGGTGGAGAGGGAGAACGGGACAGTCTGGAGGGCCGTCCAGCTGGCCCTACAGTCCAGAAATCTCCCAGCCTCCCGCTGGCAGGAGGTCCTCCCCGACGTACTGCACTCCATTCAGTCGCTCCTATGCACTGCGACTAACGACACACCCCATGAACATCTCTTTGACTTCCCCAGGAAGTCCACATCCGGGGTGTTGCTCCCGACCTGGCTCGCAGCTACAGGACCCGCACTCCTCTGTAAGCACGTATGTCTCCACAAGGTGGACCCGTTGGTTGAAAGAGTGCAGTTACTCCACGCTAACCCCCAGTATGCCTATGTGGCGTACCCCTACGGCCGCCAGGATACTGTCTCCCTCAGGGACCTGGCACCAGCAGGTTCCACACACATACACACCTCCGGCCCAGCGCACCCTCCTCTCCCTCTGCGCACCCAGTAGCACCCCCCCCCCCCCCCTTCCCCACTCCCGGAACATCCGTCCTTCCCCTGACCATGCCAGAGGATGAAGAGGATTTTGGCACGCTCCCGGAGTCACCGAGGATCAGACCACCATCGAAATCGCTGCCACCACTGCGTCGCTCCCAACGTCATATCAAGGCCCCGGACCGGCTAAACCTGTAATTGGTTCGGGACTGTTAAAGCACCTTGTACTGGACTTCAAAAAAAATTTTTGTCTCTGTATGTTAAACTTGCTCTGTATATACTTCTCCGCCACCCCCGCCGGACTCAATTTTAACAGGGGGTGAATGTGTTAATCACCACTGTTGTGTATATTAGGAGATGTGTGGTAAGACCCTGTACTACAGGTACAGGGGTAGTCCCTGCCTGCTGGCTCTGCCCAGTAGGCGGAGTATAAATATGTGTGCTCCTTGTACAGCAGCCATTTCACCAGCTGCTGTAGGAGGCCACACATCTTAGAGTAATAAAGCCTCAGTTGTATTCAACTCTAGTCTCTGCAATTGATCGTGCATCAGTAACATTGAATGACAAAGCAAGTGAGATCATGAGGACTGAGCAGGCTCACCCGTCACATTAAAAGTAAGCGAAAAGAGTGGGTCACAAGTTTGGGTTGTGTGGGTCCCGAAGGATGGCCAATTGGTAAAAATGGGTCTCGGGTAAAAAAAGTTTGAAAAATGCTGCCATAAACCACAATCAGTAAGGATAAACAACAACACCTTCTCCACATAGTCCTCAATACTGGGCCCCCACAAGGCTGTATACTTAGCCCCCTATTACACTCCCTAGACACACATGCCTGTGTGGCAAAATTTGGCTCCAACTCCATCTACAGGCTTTCTGATGACACGAACAAAGTGGGTCGGATTTCAAACAACGAGTCAGAGTACAGGAGGGAGATGGAGAACCTAGTCGCATGGTATAACAACAGCAAAGTCTCCCTCAATGTCTGCAAAACTAAAGAGCTGATCATTGACTTCAGGAAGTAAAGTATCATACACACCCCTGACTGCATCAATGGTGCCGTGGGAAAGTGGGCAGCATAATCAAAGACCCCTCCCACCCGGGTTATTCTCTCTTCCAACCTCTTCCATCAGGCAGTAGATACAAAAGTCTGAGAACACGCACTAACAGGCTCAAAAACAGCTTCTTCCCCGCTGTTACCAGACTCCTGAATGACCCTCTTATGCACTGAACTGATCTCTACATGCACCTTCACTTCTGAGTAACACTGCACTCCGTATGCTTCACCTGATGTCTGTGTCTATATATTTATATTTTCATCTAACGTATGTCCTATGGTTTTTTTTCATGTATGGAGCAATCTGCCTGGACTGTACACAGAACAATACTTTTCACTGTACCTCAGTACACATGACAATAAACCCAAATTCAAATCCAGTTAAGTAGGAAGAATGAGGAGAGACAAGGCAAACTAAATTAACTGAAACAGCCATATAAATACTATGGTTGCAAGAGTAGGTGAGGAGCTGGGAATTTGGCAACAAGCATCTTCCAGAATGGTAAGGATGGAACAATGGTCTGCTAATCTAATTATTCCCCAAACCCCATCCCACCCTTATCTTTTAAAAATTATTTTAAAATAAATCAATCCGGTCACCTTTACGTTTTCTCTTTTTTTCCTAAAGAAAAGGTTTATGAATAACTATGGTGTTGATGCATTGACCTCAGCTCATGGTCACTAGAACTGTCACAAACATAGCAAAAACAGAACGAAACAAAAGAGTTGTGACCAAATACTGAGAATGATGTTTGTGTGCACAATCTTCCAAAAGAGGTTTTGATAGATCTCAGCTCCCTGTTTCATTTTTCTCTCTTCCACAACAAACCTTGACCTTTTCAACAATTTTTAAAAAATCAATAGGGTCGGCTATTAGCCCAACACAAACTGCGATTTCATCACAAAACTTTCCTGTCAAAGGGATTCCAGTCAGTGAAATATTAAGAACCAAAAGCTCTTCGGAATCAATAAAGTTTGAAGGCACACCTTAACAGATCTCATGTCACAGGCAACTTGCTTTCTGAACATTTTGGAATCTCACTTTTCACAATGGAAAAGTTAACTTTTCTTTGGGGCTCCTTAATATCTACTCATACCAAGCCCTCAAGCTACTTTGTAATATGGAAGCTACTCTTTAAATAAGTTTGAAAAGGTTTGTGCAAGTTATATTGAGTACCTCAACCACCCAGAGAGTACTTTGAAAGAATAATATATATATATGTATATATAGACACTTTTGAGACAATTGATCCTGTCTCCTAATTGTTCATGATGATAACCGTCACACTCTGGAACTAGATTGTTAGTGGGCAAGAATCCTTCTATCAGCCTGTATAAACCTTAAAGTACAAGTGAGACAAAAAAAATACACTTCTGGTCAAGTTAAGACACATTTTGGATGAGGCAGGCTGTTAGAATTGAATCAGTAAATTGGCAATTTAAGAACATTGCACCTCTAAAAGTGAGCTATGCTGGACATCTTTTACCTATTTTGGCCGCACACCAGAATTGTCATGTACTTATTTCAGTGATGAGGAAGACTTGTGATTTATGACAACCTCTTTCTCTGTGAAATATAAACAAGGGTCTTTTAATCATCAATAATTAAATCCCAAAACTTATCGGGAGCGATTCTCGGCTCCGACAGCAGAGTGTCGCCGCCGGCGCCAAAACGGAAGTGTTTCACTCCGCGGTCGGCGCCCGTTCCGGGACCCCATTCTGGCCCCTTTCCCCTCAGCCTTCTCCCCTCATCCCTCTCCCCTCCACCCTCTCCCCTCCGCCCTCTCCCCTCAGCACTCTCCCCTCAGCACTCCCCCCTCAGCATTCCCCCCTCACCCTGTACCGCGACCCACACCCCCCTCCACCTGCCTAACCATGATGGTGTATTGTGTGTCACAGGGCCATGCGGTGACCGACCCGGAGCACCTGGCAGACACCGCCTGCATCCAGCGCCTGGACGGCCAGCCAAAGCAGACCAACCGGGCGCACCTGGCAGAAACCGCCTCCGGCCAGCGCCTGGACGGCCAGCCGACGCAGATCAACCGGGCGCATCAGGTTTACACCACCCCTGGCCAGCGCCTGGGCCGCCAGCCCGCAGGGACTCTAGCAGCGATGGGGAGGGCAGCTCCAACAACAGCCCTGCGGCCCAGTCCAGTGATAGCACGACGACCCAGGACACCAGCGCACAGGGGACAGACAGGCACAACACGATGACACAGGACACGACATAGGGTTAAGGAAAATCTCAAGGCTTTTTACACGTACATAAAAAGCAAAAGGGTAGCCAGGGAAAGGGTTGACCCACTGAAAGATAGGCAAGGGAGTCTATGTGTCGAGCCAGAGGAAATGGGCGAGGTCCTGAATGAAGTATTCATCAGTATTCACCAAAGAGAAGGAATTGGTGGATGTTGAGTCTGGAGAAGGGTGTGTAGATAGCCTGGGTCACATTGAGATCCAAAAAGACTATGTGTTGGGCGTCTTGAAAAATATTAAGGTAGATAAATCCCCAGGGCCGGATGGGATCTACCCCAGAATACTGAAGGAGGCTAGAGAGGAAATTTCTGAGGCCTTGACAGAAATCTTTGGATCCTCACTGTCTTCAGGTGATGTCCCGGAGGACTGGAGAATAGCCAATGTTGTTCCTTTGTTTAAGAAGGGTAGCAAGGATAATCCAGGGAACTACAGGCCGGTGAGCCTTACATCAGTGGGAAGGAAATTACTGGAGAGAATTCTTCAAGACAGGATCTACTCCTATTTGGAAGCAAATGGACATATTAGCGAGAGGCAGCATGGTTTTGTGAAGGGGAGGTCGTGACTCACTAACTTGATAGAGTTTTCAAAGAGGTCACAAAGATGACTGAAGCATGTAGGGCAGTGGATGTTGTCTATATGCACTTCAGTAAGGCCTTTGAAAAGGTCCCTCAATGCAGACTGGTACAAAAGGTGAAGTCACACGGGATCAGGGGTGAGTTGGCAAGATGGATACAGAACTTGGTAGGTCATAGAAGGCAGAGAGTAGCAATGGAAGGGTGCTTTTCTGATTGGAGGGCTGTGACGAGTGGTGTTCTGCAGGGATCAGTGCTGGGACCTTTGCTGTTCGTGGTATATATAAATGATTTTGAGGAAAATATAACTGGTCTGATTAGTAAGTTTGCAGATGACACAAAGGTTGGTGGAATTGGGGATAGCGATGAGGACTGTTAGAGGATACAGCAGGATTTAGATCGTTTGGAGACTTGGGCGGAGAGATGGCAGATGGAGTTTAATCCAGACAAATGTGAGGTAATGCATTTTGGAAGGTCTAATGCAGGTAGGTAATTATACAGTGAATGGTAGAACCCTCAAGAGTATTGACAGTCAGAGAGATCCAGGTGTACAGGTCCACAGGTCACTGAATGGGGCAACACAGGTGAAGAAGGTAGTCAAGAAGGCATACGGCCATCATTGGCTGGGGCACTGAGTATTAGAATTGGCAAGTCATGTTGCAGCTGTATAGAAATTTAGTTCGGCCACACTTGGAGTATAGTGTTCAATTCTGGTCGCCACACTACCAGAAGGATGTGGCTGCTTTAGAGAGGGTGTAGAAGAGATACATTTACCAGAATGTTGCCTGGTATGGAGGGCATTAGCTATGAGGAGAGGTTGAATAAACTCGGTTTGTTCTCACTGGGACGATGGAGTTTGAGGGGCGACCTGATAGAGATCTACAAAACTATGAGGGGCATAGTCAGAGGCATTTTCCCAGGGTAGAGGGGTCAATTACTAGGTGGCATCGGTTTAAGGTGCGAGTGGCAAGGTTTAGAGAAGATGTACGAGGCAAGATTTTTACATAGAGGGTAGTGAGTGCCTGGAACTCGCTGCCGGAGGAGATGGTGGAATCAGGGACGATAGTGACATTTAAGGGGCATCTTGACAAATACATGAATAGGATGGGAATAGAGGAATACGGACCCAGGAAGTGTAGAAGATTGTAGTTTAGACGGGCAGCATGGTCGGCGCAGGCTTGGAGGGCCGAAGGGCCTGTTCCTGTGCTGTACTTTTCTTTGTTCTTTGTTGTTCTGAAGCACACAGGGCAGAGACAGGCACGGCATGATGACAAAGGACACAGAAACACAGGAGACGGACAGGTACGACACGACACAGGACACCAGCACACAGGGGACAGACAGGCACGGCACGACGACACAGGACACAGAAACACAGGAGACGGACAGGTACGACACGACACAGGACACCAGCACACAGGGGACAGACAGACATGACAGAACACAACACAATACCACCACGGAGGGGACGAACATACGGGACATGACACCCCAGGTTACCCCCGACCGCAGGTCCGATGAAGACACCGAGGTTGCGTCACAGCTGTCCCCTGTACCTCTGGCACCGCAGATACTCTCGCCTCGGTTGGCCAATTTAGTGATGAGACTTCTGGGACACTAACTGGTGCGCACCACAGGGCCGGCAGTAGGTGGAGGTAGGATCAGCCGAGGGGCCGGACGGTCGGAGAGCAGCCCAACCCCAGCAAACACCTGCTGGTCACACTGATCCCAGGTTCCTGGAATTCCCCCGCCCACCCATAGACCCGATGCAGTCAGGGACCCAGGGGCGTGATAGTGTGACGGCCGGTTTCCAGGACCTGCAGACGCAAGTGCAGGAGTGCATCCATGTCCAGGAGCAGGAAATGCTGCTGGTCATGATCGCCACACAGGCCAACACAGCACGGTTGGCGTACGTGGTGGAGACAATGGTGGCGACGGTGTCGGGCATGGGACTGAGTTGCAGGGCCTGGGGCTATCTGCGCACGCGTCCTCCGCCATGAGCCAGGATCAGCTGAACATTGCAGAGGCGCTGAACAACCTGGTGGGGTCTCAGCAGGCCATGGCCCAGTCCCAGCAGGCCATCGCTGAGAGCATCAGCGCCATTGCCCGGGTGATGGACGCCGTTGTACAGAGCTAGACAGGGATGAACAACTCCCTGAGCTCCATGTACAGGACGTCTGTTATTAAACACATTCCACACCTATGTGAGCTGCCTCTGAACTCTGTCCGATGTGGGTGGGGATTGTATGCCAATGATGTGTGAGGGGCACTGCGATAGAAGTTGAGCTCCGGTGCGTGTGAAGTGCGGCCCTGCACCCCCCCCCCTCCACTCCAGGGTTCTCCCATGCCAATCTGCCCCCAGCCATGCGCCAGGGCCATGGGATGCAGTGTCTGGGCCACGTGCAGGGTCCACCCAGGTGGAGGTTCTTGATGTGGCCTTGAGTCAGACATTGTCGAACGATGTATGGCTCGGAGCCATCGCATGCCGGGCTATCATTATCCTCCATGCTTGTACCAGACCCGCTTACACCATCAACCGTTTGCCCCCATCCCATTGTGCCGCAGGTGAATGTGCCATGGAGGGGTCGTATGCATGCGTGTGATGTGGTGGTGGCGGATGTGAGGGTGGTCGGTGGTGGGGGAGGTGCCGAACTCTGCTGTCTGTGCCCATGCCCATCACTGTTGACCCCCACCGTGGTTGCTGAAACGTGCAGCTACCAGCGACACCCATGCCTCCTGGCCCAGCCGGCGGTGCTGGGCAGCCTGTTGCCGTCCATCCCCCATTTCCTGTGCATCTGCTCCCCCTCGCCATCCCCCTCATCTGGAGAAGAGTTTCCCTCATCCTGATCCTCCCCCTCCTCCTCCAGCACATCGCCCCTCTGCTGGGCTATGTTGTGCAGGACGCAGCAGACCACGACGATGCGGCCGACCCTCTCCAATGGGTACTGGGAGGCCCCCCCCCCAGAGCGATCCAGGCACCTGAAGCGCATCTTCAGCTGCCCAAAGCATCTCTCGACCACACTCCTGGTCGCTGCATGGGCATCATTGTAGCGGCGCTCCTCATCGGTCTGTGGCCTCCGGATAGGCAGCATCAGCCACGACCGCAATGGATAATCCCTGTCGCCCAGCAACTAGCCCCACAGGCGGGAGGGGGGGGGGGGGGGGGGGGGGGGGGTGAGGGGGGGGGGGGGTGTCCCTCAAACATGGCGGGGATGAATGATTGGGAGAGTTTAAAGGAGTCATGCACACTGCCAGCAGGGTACCTGGCACAGACGTCCAGGATCGTCATCCTGTGGTCACAGACCACCTGTACGTTCATTGAATGTGTCGCCTTCCTGTTCAGGCACATGACCCTTTCCTCCGACGCGGGCCGCATGGTGATGTGCACTCCATCGATCGCCCCCTGCACCATGGGTATCCGCACAACAGCGGCGAAACTCGCTGCGCTGGCATACTGGTGTGCGCGGTCCACAGGGAACTGTATGTACCGGTCAATGATATCGTGCACCAATGGCTGGGAGATGCCGGACAGGTCCCCACTCGGTGACTGGAATGACCCCGTCACGAAGAAGTGGTGCCAGGTGTGCCATCAGGTGGCAGATGTGGGCGACGGTCTCCCAGCTCAGCCGGAGTCTCCTCCTGCATGCCCTGTCCAGGACGTCCTCGAAGGACATGCGGGGGCGACACACTTTGCCGCATCAGATGCCTCCGTGGCCATGGCACACCCTCCTCCTCCTCCTCTTCATCCTCCTGCTGTGTCTCCCGCAAGGCGTGGTGCTCCTCCTGTGACTCTCAGGTGTGTGGCTAAGCAGCCTGGGCAGCTTGCATGTGCCCCACTGCAGCTCACTGCTCTACAACAGGCTCCGCCACCTCCCGTTCATGTCCGTGCTCCAGCTCCCACTGGGTCTCCTGCAGGGCAGCAGCCCCCGCAAAGGCGACCAACAATGCTGGAAGATGGCTAAACATTGTACTATCTGTAGGGGTGGGATAGACAGGGTTTCAGCAGTGGTATACATTGCTCCACAACCAAGTGCCATGAGCTACATGGCCGGCACATGCCCCACCCCTGCCCCCTCGGTGCCCTGAGACCTGTCAGCTGTCCCCTCTGCCAGGGCCACCATCTGGTGGCAGTGCCCGCACCGGGGGGGGCTCCCGTATGTGCCGCCCTGGACATACCCGCTGATGGGTGCCGGCAGTTTTGGTGGGGGGGGGGGGGTTGCGGGTGTCTGGCACACATCAGGACGGCCGGGCTGCCTGCGCCGCAAAGCGAACGGGTTGGGTGGACAGCCGTGTCCGCCATCATGGGGTCTGGCCGTTGAATCCGCCCTGCCATGGTGGCGTAGCCACCTGCAGCCTTTGTTGCCCCCACCGCTCCTTCCCCACTCTCACCCCCACCTCCGATGTGTGGCCACCATCTCCCCCCCCCCCCCCCCCCCCCCCAACAACCCCCGACGTGTGGCCCCCATTTTCGGCGATTCTCTGAGCGGCCAGGCGCCATGCGCAGGTGCCCGTTTTGCCACACATCGGAGAATGGCGTCCCGGAGTTGGAGCAGCGTCGCACGGTGACGCAGCGAGTCTCTGACCCGGTGGGAGGTCGGAGAATTCCGCCCACCTTTTTTCGATCATTACTAATTGTCACACCCATTTCTTGTACTCGTGTTTATTTTCCAGCATGCATTTCCAATACCTAAGTATCCTAAAATCAATCACACATTTCTTAGACCATCTGATTAATCATATATACCTCTCTCTAACACCACTTCAAAATTGCATGGACTCACCTGTATTGCGTTTATGTTTCTCTTGCAAAATATATATACTTATCTATCCAAGATTCTTAATACATTTAAATCTGGAACTTTTTGATGGGGTCAATTAATGGGACAAAAACAGAGTCCCATTTTGGGCGTGTTTCACAGGGTGTTTCTCGGCACCATCAATGCCAAGAATGACACTGCTATTTAACGGGACTTTGTCTTTTTTTTGTCCAGAGCGAGGAATGCCCCATTGAGGCCACACTTACCTCATTTCCTGCACTGACGAAGAGTATTTGTGGATCGGGGCAGACTTATTTAAATAGGCCTAATGGCTCATTTTAATATGTTAATCAGGGTCACGCGCAGCGAGGGCGAGATCGAGATCCTGACATGTCACGAGATGTTGTTAAATTTCGAGAGGCGTTTTAAGCGGCGTGAATCTTACGAGAGGCCTCTTGGGAGATTCTTTTGCCTTGTCATGTCACCAAGTCACGCAAGACGAGGCCATTAAATTGCACCCAGCGTCTCTTTCCCTTGCATCACCTGGCTACTTTTTTAACACAGGGTAAGATTTTCCTGTCTTGTTGCGCCCAATTTGGTGATCCGACGTGGCCGTTGAATCCCGCGGTGCGTGGCGAGCCGGGTAGATCCCGAGAGCGTGGTCTCCCGTCATTTACCGTTCCATGTTGCACCACGGCATGCTGTTTTTCAGGCGCAGCCTGGCCAGTAGATCGCGCCCTAAATGTGGTTGAATAGCGATGTGGATCTCACCCAAAAAGCCTGCGGGAAACACCCGAGCAAACTCACCCAAAATCAATGAATTCTACAATATTATAATTAATATTCTCCAAATAGTGTGAGCAGGAAAGAGTCCAGAACATATCTCTACAGAACTCCACAAATCACAGGCTTCCAGATGGAATATTTTCCATTTGTCACCACTTTCTGATTCCTCTTGCCAACCTAGTTGTTAACCCAGGTGGCACAATTCCCATTAATGACACAACTTTTAATCTACAATTGGAGTCCCACTTCTGGAATTTTATCAAATACCTTAAAAAAAAACAAGCAAATTGCATTAACCTAGGGCAAGGCATGAGCTATTACTTCTGAATCAATGCCAATAGCTCCTTCAGGCCTCTATGCTTTTTAAATTAAAATTGGCAGTATACCTTAATGCTCTCAGGAACACTACCTATTATGTTCAGTTAACTGGCCTATAATTCCCAGGCTCACTCCTCTTTCAAGCATCAGGATAACATCTGCTATCCTCTAGAATCCAACACCTGTGCCAGCATTCACTTGTAAATCTATCTACAAACAAGAGACAGAAATACACAAAATAAACAAACCAATTATTTCATTTTGGATTTGCGTTGTTGTGGGAATTTTGCGAATTGACCTGGACCTAAGGAACTTACAGGCACTTTGTAATTATGGCCTTGATTGAAACTTGGCAAAGGACAATTTCACTCTAATGGAAGTCTCCTAGTTGGGTGTACCTTCCACCAGTGGCCCTGTCAAGATTGTTAAGGTGGCAGTGTGGCTCTGCACTCAACGACGTCTTATCCTCGGTGTTTTCAACTTACATCTCATCATCTTCCCTCTCCTCTACTCTCTTACCTTCCCATAATCTCTCCGTCCATGTAAACTCCACAATATTCACGGCCACAAACTTGACTTTGTCACTTCATGTGGTCTCACTTGCAAGGAACCCGCTTTGTGAATCCTCGTTGGACTCTTGTTTCCCCTTTTAATTCCTGTTCTTTTGGCTGTTATAATTCCTGCACCTGGGCATTGCTGGGGCCTACACCTTTATTATTTTTTTAAAAGTCATGGGATGTGCTCTGACATCAGCAGTGGCAAGTGCTGACAAACTTCACTAGCAACCAATGAACTCCCTTGCAATCCTGGGCTAAGCAGATCCTCAATGTGGTTTGATGCTTTTTATTCTGGGATGCCTTGCTGGGTGACTGTGTGTTTGGCTTCAGTTTTGATTGGAACTGCAGAGCTGAGGAGAATTGTTTTGAATTTCTCTTCCTGAAGTAGTGGAATTCTTTGTCAAATCTGAGCTGGAACTTCCTTGAGGTAAACAGAACAGTTAATCAGCATTCAAAGCCTGAAGAAAGAGCTAGGGATGGAAACTTTCCGTATTCCTCTCCCATTAAAGTTACCAGGCCACTCGAAGGCCTCGTGAAAATTGCTGCTCTGATAAGTGTTTAACTGAGATAAGCTGTTGGTTTGTCTGCATCTCAGTGGGTAAAGCTCAGCTCAACACAAGTTAATGCATGTCCCTCGAGGGTAACCCACAGCCTGAGAATCCAGCCCAGCTTGAAGATCCAAACTAACCGATGGTTTTCAACACCACACATTCTGAAGAGATAACCGCCTAGAAGACCTCAACCTCAGCAGTGAAGATCTCTCATACCTCAAATCTCTCATACCTTTAATCCATGAGTTTTCAATCCTTTCTCTACCCCTTCCATCGTGTGTCTGTCTTGTGTGTATCTGGGTGGAGGGTAGGATGTGGTTTGGGGAATAATTAGATTTGCAGACCATTGTTCCATCCATACCATTGTATGTACATCTTTTACTCTTGTTATAAATAAAGTGTTTTTAAAATATTGTACTTACAAATCTGGTGCCTATAACTCATTGGAGCAGTCAAGGTTCAAGGATCGCAGGAAAATACACAAATTATTGGTTAATTAACTTATTTTGGGACTTCGGGGTCTGTGGGGCTGAAAATGACCCCACACTTGCCCAGGGTGTTGTAACACATTACTCCGATCATATCAATCACAGATAAGGCCATCTCTGATCACTTCTTTGTATCATTCTTCACCTTCATTCCCCTTCCATGACACATACCTGGAAAAATCAACTATCCCCAAATTCACTTACAACCACACTTTTAAAATGTCCTGCATTTCTGCAACATTTCTGATTTGTTCAAGCGGACCTTCACCATTACCTTTGATACTGTAATCCTCAATAAAATAATTACTCTATCTTACCCCTGGCATTGCCCACATCTCTGCTCTCGAAGACAAAGGAAAGAAAACTTGAACAGATATGATGGGCCATGATATCTGACCAGATTATATAAAGCAGAATTGATCCTGGTTTCATCTGCCAAAATTTCTGGATATTACTGCAATGCAAAGAAACTCTGGTTAATTTTCTCCATTATTAACTGTTGTCTCAAACTGTCTTATCCCGAGCATCCTCAATCTTCACTTCCAAAAATTCACATTGAATCAACTGCCTCTGCCTGTTCTATTATACTCGTTCACTGGAACAAAATTCTTCGGAAGATACCTCCTAACCTATCCCTGAACTCACATCTTTCTCTAGTTTCTCGCCTATCTCCTTTCGCCTGCCATGTTTGAGCACATCTGGTCTATTAAATCCACCCATGTTCCCTCTATCCTATTCCCATTAATTTGCTAATCATCAAACGTCCCTCCTGGTTCCCATGTTAACCCATATTGTGAACAGTTCTCTCTTTTCAGGTTTTGATCCTCTCTCCTTTAAATGTGGAGTCATTGCCCTTGTCCTCAACAACTGCATGACCCAAACGTCTTGAAAACTACCATTCCATCCCCACCCTACCTTTCTTCTCCATTATACTGATGCCAAGCACGTTCCCATCTGTGGTGATTCAAGACAGACACTGGAGGCTTCCAGTAAAAAAACATCTCCTTTATTGATGAAAGGTAAAGGTAGTTAGATACTGGGCACAGAATACTATACAACAGGTCCACACTGCATGGGGTCCTGCTCCCAGGGCCATGAGCTAACTCCTCATTGGCCAGGGTTTGTATGCTCCTGCGCGATTGTCCCTAATTTGGTCATGTGATCCATGGAGCCCTCCCTCCTAAAGGGGCCATGCTACTACACCATCTTTCTCAAGCACCATGTTTGAATCGCTTGAATCGGGTTTCCACCTGTGATCAATGTAAGAAATTGTTATATTTTATGTTGCAGTAATGTTATTAATATGGGTTTAAGAGGCATACAGCCAGTATTCTGCTAAAGCTGTGATTAAGCAGTTATAAAAGTGAGGTAATCCTTGATTTTGCAGGGGGGAGTATTCTGTTGATAAATTTGAGAAGCATTTACTTGTTTCTCAAATAGATGTCTGATGGAATATTGATTTGGCTTGGAGGTTCCTGGTATGTAGATCATTTATAAGAGATATTTAGTATTGTTTTGGTTTGGAGGTCACTAGGATGTAGATACTTTATAAGAGATATTTAGTATTGTTTTAGTTTGGTGGTCACTGGGATGTGGATAATTTATAAGAGATATTTAGTTCTGACTAAACAGGTCATGGGACATCTTGTGGTAGGAGACAAAATAATGCCTTATTTCTTTGGGTACAGATGATGTAATTAAGGGGAGGAGACAGGTCTCTCTGTAGTTTCAGTTTTCCATAGGATTTTCATCTGCCAAGACGTGTTGTTCAGTTTGCTCCTGAAAGGACTCTGCACAAAGAAAAGCAAGTAAACCCGATTGTTAACTTTATTTATAAGTGGTATTTGAACTATATTGGTTTGCTTAATTGGAATATATATAGTGGAGGTGCAGGGAGTAAGTTAAAGTTTTTACTTTTACATAAGAATTGTTGTAATTGTTAATTGGAAAGTTATTGCTTTGTAGTTAATGTGGTTAATTCTGCGTTTAAATTAAAGTTTATTTTAACATTAAAGATACCTCTTGGGTCAGTGTTTTTACTCCTGTGGTGCAGTCAACTTTGCTCACAGTTTTACAAATTGCAAATAGTTGGCTTCTCATCCCGGATCCTAACACACCCATGTCACAGTACAGAAGTGACTGATTAATGTCACAAATTACATACCGTATGACTATGATGAATAAAAATATCCCCTCCTCATCCTTTTGACTTGCCTGCAGCCTGTTACATGGCTGAGCACACCATCTGCCTCCAATGTCTCTCCATTATTGTCCTGTTGGGTGGATTGCACCAGCATGGCTCCATTCTTTTCTATTTAATCACAGCCAGAGTATCACCTAAAATGGCTTTGTTTCCTGTGTCCCTAAAGGATGTATCCTTGGGCTCCTCCTATTTCTCATCTGCAAGTTGCTCCGTCGACATCATGTGAAAGCATAGCACCTCACTACCATCTCTCTAAACTCCACCACGGTTTCTCCAGCTACTTATCTGACATCCAATATTGAATCAGCAGAAATTTGCTCCAATTAAACATTGAGAAGGCTGAAGCTATTGTCTTCATTTTCCTATGCTCCACTCTCTCCCTACTGTCGCCATCACTGTCTCTAACATCTTTCTCAGACTGATCCAGGCGCTTTTAAATTCTGGGGTCGTATTTGACCAAATATCCATATCATAGTATAATAATAACCATTACTGCCACAAGTAGGCTTACATTAACACTGCAATGAAGTTACTATGAAAAGCCCCTAGTCGCCACATTCCGGCGCCTGTTCGGGTACACGGAGGGAGAATTCAGAATGTCCAAATTCCCTAACAGCAAGGGTCTTTCTGGATTTATGGGAGGAAACCAGAGCACCCGGAGGAAACCCACATGGGGAAAACGTGCAGATTCCGCACAAACAGTGACACAAGCCGGGAATTGAACCTGGGACCCAGGAGCTGTGAAGCAACAGTGTTAACCACTATGCTCCGGTGCAGCCCATTCAAACTGCATATTTCTATTTCCATAACATTGCCCAAATTTACCCCACCACAGTTCATCTGTTGCTGAAACCTTCGACCGTGCCTTTGTCACCTCTGGAATTAACTATCCCAAGTACTCCTGATTGGCCTCCCTGATACTATTCTATTCTCTGTGCACTTGAGGTAATCCATTACTTTGTTTTCCCATGTCTTCGCTTGCACCAAGTCCCCAACCATCCATCTGCTTTCTTACCTACATTGGTTCCCAATCTGGGAGTTTAAAATTACCATCCTTGTTTGATCTCAACTCCACTTTCCTGTCTGCCGCCCATAACCCTTGACTCCCTAGTCTACTAAAAATCTGTCTAACTCTGCCTTGAATAACCCAGCTTCAACTGCTCTCTGGGGAAGAGAATTCCGCAGACTGGGAAAAAAAATGCTCCTCATCTCCGTCTTAAAAGGGAAACATCTTACACTAGTCCCAGTCTCTCCAACAAGAGGAAATATCCCCCTGGTATTAAACTGGTCTTCGCATGTATGTGTAAATAAGGTCACCTCGCATTCTTCCAAACAACAATGGGTCTCAGCTCAAATGGTTCAACCTTTCTTCCTGGATAAGTCCTTCGTCCCAGGAATAAGTCAAGTGAACCATCTCTGAATTGCTTCTAACACAATTGGGCTTCTCCAAGGTTGGGGAAGGGGTGAAGGGAGTCAAAAAAACAGAGGGAGTGACCTGAAAGGTGGGGGAGATCAGGGCTGTCGGACAAAATGGCAGAGCAATCTGCGAGGAGCCTTTCCAGAAATCCCACTAAATGCGACCTCCCTGAGGTCCAAAAAACCCAGCAAAGTGTCGATAACAGGATGGCCCTCAGTGAGGCAGCCGGCAAGAAACACCCCGTGAAACTTGCCATTCAGCGGACTTTAACAAATCCACAAATTGCACTCATAGATTGTAAATAGTTGAGGCCCCACCACGGATCCCTGTGGCACTCCACTAGTTACAGCTTGCCAACCTGACAATGATCCACTTACTCCCACTCTCTGCTTCCAGTTAGCTAACCAACATATCCCTACTAATATGGTATCCCCATACCATGTGCTTTTGTCTTGTGTAGTCATATTTGATGTGGCACTTTATCACAAACAGAAGAAATTTTCTGCTCTTCTATAAAATAATATATACCTTAGAGGGCAGACAGGGACGTCGGTTTACTGTCCCTTACGATAGATAGTGTAATGCTCTGACTGTCAGCCTCGATTTTCTACTCAAGTCTCTGGAGTGGGACTTGAATTGAAATTCTTCTGTCTTAGAGATCAAAGTGATACTCACTGATCCATACTTTACTCAGGCTGGTGGAAACCACACCTGATAGGAATAACTGGATAATATTTTTTTTAAGCTGCCACATGTCCACACGCAATGAGATCTGAAAGTTAATTTATTGGTTAAGAAGCAGATTGGGATGTCCTGAGGATGTCAAAGGCACAATTAAAGTTGCCAACTCTCCTAGATTGCCCAAGAGTCTCCTGGAATTGAGGACTGATCTAGCAGAAACTGTTGTGAGGAATAATTTCAAGTGTTTTGGGATATTGGCCTGGAGGATGATTTCTGGTATGCATCCTGTATCTCCTAGTATGAAGTCAGATACAAAATGTTTCTTCAATGTCTCTGCCATTTCCTCACTCCCCGTGATAATTTCTCCTCCTCTGCTTCTAAGGAACCAAGGTTTACTTTACTTACTCATTTTTTTTTCATACCTGTAAAGGCTTTACAATCTGTTTTGATATTTCTGGCCAGTTTACTCTCTTATTCGGTTTTTTACTTATCAACTTTTTGGTGGCTATCAGCTGGTTTCTGAAACACTCCTAATCCTCTCACTTGTGCCAGTTCTTTGCAACATTATAAGTCTTTACCATCCAATACTATCCTTAACCTTTTTCAGTAAGCCATGGATGAATCTTTCCCATTGAGTTTGTGGTTTTCAATGGATGCAATTTTGTTGAATATTTTGAATTGTTTCCTTAAATGTTTCCCACTATTTATTTACTGCCATACCTGTCAGTCTATTTACCCAATCATCCATAGCCACCTCATCGTCACACCTATAATAACTGACTTGGTTTAAGTTTAGGATTTTTGTTTGTGATTAGAGTAGTCAGTTTCAAACTTAACTTTCGAATTTGTATTGTGATCACTATTTCCCAGAGGATGTTTTACTATAACATTACTAATTGACCCTGCCTCGTTGCATAACACTAGATCTGAAATAAATGTAACCCGATCTGGTTCCACAACATATTGCTGCAGGGAACTGTCACAAAAGCATTCTACATACTCATCTTCCAGACCATCTTTGCAAATTTAATTGATCCAGTCTATGTGAAGACAATGTTATAAGATCCACTTTTATTTTGCTTAATGCTCTGCCTAATGGTATAACTACAGTCAGAAGGCCTATAAACTACTCCCACCAGCATTTTCTGACTTTTGGCTATTCCTTATCTCCACCCATACTGATTCTACTTCCAGAAAGATCTGCTATACATTTTGAGCAAGTTTTACATTTATATCCAGCATGTACAGTTTATATTTTCTCTATTTATTATCTGATACCACCATTTAGTTTCTAGTCCCATTCCACTTTTCTCTTTGCCATGAACAGCAAGAACACATTTTTAAATGGTCTCTTTCCATTTAGCTGATAGAAGGTATTATAATAGCTTTGGACAGATCATTTGTGACAAAGTGTTGCTGGACAATCTAATAGAGCTTGCTCCTGACTGAGAGAACATAGAATGCTAAAGCTACAATTACCTTCGAGTGCTGTCTTCCCCAGCACCACATGCTTCAGTGCACCCTCATAAGGCCCGTTTTACAATTAAAAATTGCAGTTGTGCATACATGCAAACCTCGTGCTTGGTGTAGCAGCTTGCCTTTTCCTGATCGTCACTTGTGTATTTGATCGCAGTGATCATAGGATCATAGAAGTTTACAAAGCAGGAGGAAACCATTCAGCTCATCGTGCCTGTGCCACCTCTTTGTTAGAGTGTTCCAAATTAACCCCACTACCACAGGCTCGCCCTACACCGCTTCAGTTTCATCGGTTTTAAACAGCTATTCCATCTCCCGTAGAAGACATAACAATCTTGGTATCAACTGCTCTCTGTGGTAAAACATTCCATGCTCCAGTAAACCAGCTGCATGAAAACACTTCTCCCAACCTATTTTTAAATGACTGCCCCTGAGATTTCACGGCCAGCTGCATGATACGGTTTTGCCTTATGTACAAACCATCAAAATTATAAATAATTTTGAAATCCTCTCTTTATTCTTCTCTTAGTCTTCTCTCCTCCAGTGGGAATTGTTCCATTATCTCAAGTCTCTCTTCATAGCTAGTTTCCCAGCCCTGATGCCATCCTGATGAAACTACACACTCCACGGCCTTAAGTGTTTTTTCTGTAATGAACGACACACAATGCTCCAGGTAGCCTAACAAATGTATGATATAAAATTATCAGAATTTCATCACTCTTATACTCTCTGCCATTACAATACCCAAAATGCTGCTGATTATTTTGTTTTTATTAACCGCTTTCACAGAGTTATGTATTCAAACCTCTAGGTTACTTAGTTCATCCACATTCTTCAGCATCTTTCTATTGAGGATAAACTACCATTCCTTGCCCAACATGTACCACCTCACATTCATCTACAAGGGCAGCACAGTAGCACAGTGGCTACAACTGTGGCTTCACAGCGCCAGGGTCCCAGGTTCGATTCCCCACTGGATCACTGTCTGTGCGGAGTCTGTACGTTCTCACCGTGTCTACGTGGGTTTCCTCCGGGTGCTTCGGTATCCTCCCACAGTCCAAAGATATGTAGGTTAGGTGGATTGGCCATGATGAATTGCTTTTAGTGTCCAAGAAAAAGGTTCGGAGGGGTTAAGTGGGTAGGTGCAGACTTGATGAGCAGAATGGCCTCCTTCTGCACCAAATGTTTTATGTTCTACTATAACTTGAATCAGTCACTTGTCTATCCATCTCCTAACCCTGTCAATGTCTTCTGTAGTCTTTTGTAATCATCCTCACTGTTTGTCAAATCCCCTACTTTTTTTAAGTCACCAATGTTCAAGATTATTCTCCTTATCAAAGTCAAAATCACATACACAGATCAAAAGAATGGAGCCATTGCTGACCCTAGGATGCATCAGCTCCAATCTGAGCAACACACTAACACTCCAACATCCCCCCCCCCCCCCCCCCCCCCCCCCCCATCTGTTAACCGATTTTCCAACCATGCTGTGACATTTTCTCTTGTGTCATACAGCTAAATATTTTTAGCAAGCCACTTCACTACTAAAGCAATCCATTTCCAAATGCAGCAAGACCTGGACAATAGCCAGGCTTGGGCTGACAAGGGGCAAGTACAAGTACAAGGCAATTACCATCGCCTACAAGAGAGGAGTTACCATCTCCCCCTGGCATTACCATTGCTGAATCCCTTCTATCAACATCCTGGGGGTACCACTGACCAGAAACTGAACTGAACTAGCCAAATAAGTACTATGGCTGCCAGAGAAGGTCAAAGGCTAGGAATCCTACGGCGAGTAACTCATGTTCTGACTCCTCAAAGCCTGTCTACTGTCTACAAGGCACAAGTCAGAGGTATGATTCAATACTCTCTACTGGCCTGGATGATTGCAGCTCTAACAACAGTCAAGAAGCTTGACACCATCCAGGACAAAGCAGGTGACTTCACAGCTCCCCTTCCACAAACATTCAATCTCTCCACCACCGATGAGAACAGTGGCAGTGTGTACCATCTACAAAATGCACTGCAGGAACTCATCAAGGTTCCTTAGCAGCACCTTCCAAACCCATGACCATTACCATCTAGAATGATGAGCAGCAGATGCCTGGAAACATCACCAATTGGAGGCTCCCTCCAAATCATTCACCATGCTGACTTGGAAATATATCGCTGTTCATTCACTATCATTGGGTCAAAATCCTGGAACTCCCGCCCTAACAGCACTGTGAGTGTACCTTCACCTCAAGGATTGCAGCGATTCACCAGCACCTTCTCAAGGGAACTAGGGATGTGCAATAAATGCTGGCCTAGCCAGCAACATTGATATCCCATAAACAAACTTTTAATAATATATCCGCTGGATTCTCCGGATGTCCAGCCATGTATTTCTTGGCAGCTCACCATCCCCTGGTGGTGGGATTCACTGCTCCGCCGCTTATCAATGGAATTTCCCATTGATGCCACCCATGTCACTGGGAAACCCGCTGGCGGGGGAACGTTGCCAGTGAGGACAGTGAATTGCAACAGCCAGAGAACTCCAGTCCTTATCAGGTGCTTTCTGAAAATTCATGCATCTACATTCACTGCATCCCTTTACGTACATAGCTGGTCACTTTTCCAAAAGCTCATATTCATCAAACAAAGCTTGCTTTTAACAATCTCATTTTACCTCTCACTATAAGTTCGAAGAACGCACAGGTGATGATGGAGTGGCCAGCCCATAGTTAACCAGTACACATTTCCCTTCCTTTTTAAACAGAGATATCAATGTTGGCAACCCTTCAGTCCCACAGCATAATTAATGCATCTAAACATGTTTGAAACATCAAGACAAATCTCCTCAGACTCCAGGTTCGTCCGGACCCAACGAGTAATCAGTCTGGAATCCTATTAATTTTCTTCCAAACAAATTCCTTCTTTAAAATCATTTCTAAAAGTTGTTTCAAATCTTCCACGAGTATACATATGTTCTCATTTCTACCATCATATGTAGACACCAAGGCACAACGGCCAGTTGTTGGAATGTATTTTTCCCGCTGGCAGCGCTCCCCTGCCCACAGGATTTCCAGCGGCATGGGGTGGTTTCAATGGTAAATCCCAATGATAAGCGGCGGGGAGATAGAATGCCCTTTCCAGCAAGTGCACTATCGAAATACTCGTGGGCAGGGAACTGGAGAATCAAGCCACATATTTCATATTTGCACCATTCTGGGATTTCTCATCTTGGGTCCTATCCTCTTTTTAACTAAAATAAACGGCACACTATCCCATGACCTGTTAGCCAGAAAGACCAACCTTGGGTGGGTCTTGGGAACCATTGTCAGGAAACAAAGAATTAGTCAGGTCTGCATCTTTTGCAAGACCAGCAGTGGGTGGAAGGACAAAGGGTCAGAGTGTGGCACGGGGAGTTCAACATTTCACTTCTGAAACTCATGCTGGTCTTTAAAGACAAATCTTAGTAAAAAGATGCACCTTCTACCTTGTGGTGAGATAACCACTGTAGTTATGTGTACTGCAGTAGGGGGATGTATGCCTGTACCTGTAATACAGGTTCCTCCGGTCAGCCCCTGCCGGCTAGCTCCGCCCACAGGGAGCTTGTGTATAAATATGTATGAGAGCTGCTCAGACCCTCAGTCTACAGTTGCGGATGGAGGGACAACATCGTACAGCAATAAAGCCTCTATTGTACTAGTCTCTCGGCTTTGAGTATAATTGTTAGCGCCACAATTTATTGCTGTACGATTTCCCAGTCACCATGGACATCAGAGTCAAGCCTGACCGTCTGCAGCTGGATCCACATTCGCCTCACGCCAGAAAAGACTTTGATCACTGGCTCGCAGTCTTAGAGGCCTACATCTCTTCAGCACACCCTCCCCCGACGGAGGCTCAGAAAAAGCAACTCCTGTACTCCAGACTTAGCTCCAGCGTCTTTCCGCTCATTCGAGATGCGACCGACTACACCGCAGCTATGGAACTGCTCAAGGAGAATTATGCACCATCGACGAACACCCTGTTTGCGAGGCATCAACTTTCTACTCGCGTCCAGCAGCCGGGTGAGTCGATTGAGGACTTCTGGAGGGCCCTTATACCTCTGGTACGAGACTGCGACTGCCGGGCCCTCACAGCCGCGGAACATTCGGACTTACTCATGCGCGATGCCTTTGTTACAGGCATTGCATCGGACCCCATCAGGCAACGACTGCTGGAAGGGGTCGCCCCGACCTCGCGGCCGCAAAGGCCCTGGCGCTCTCCATGACGGCCGCCTCCCGTAGTGCGCACACTTACTCCGCTAGCCACTCGGCCCACCCGCCCTACCCCTTGTGGACCCCGCAAACGGCTCCCCAGGCCCATCCGTCCCACCCCTCGTGGACCCCGCAAACGGCCCCCCCAGCAGCCGCCCCCGCGCACTATGCCTGCGCTGCCCGCCGCACCGCACCCCCTGGAGGTCCCCACTGTTACTTCTGCGGCCAACAGAAGCACCCTCGCCAACGCTGCCCGGCCCGCACAGCGACCTGCAAAGCTTGTGGAAAGAAAGGCCACTTTGCAGCGGTGTGTCAGTCCCGGACGGTCGCCGCTATCGCGCCGCCGGTCCCCACGCCTCAGCCGCTCCCTCAATGGGCACCGCCGTCCGCTTCCCCCGACTCCACGTGCAATCAGTGGGCGCCGCCATCTTTTGCCGCCCCCGCCAGGTGCGCCCCATGGGCGCCGCCATCTTCATCCACCACAGCCATGTGCGTTCCATGGGCGCCGCCATTTTGTTCCGACCCCATAACGTGCGCTCCATGGACGCCGCCATTTTACCCACAGGTACTGCGGATGCCGCCATCTCGTCTCCAGGGGCCGCCATCACGGGACACGGGTCGCTACCGCTCCTCGTCGGACTCATCTGACTCAACCGCCGACCAACCACTGCTCGCCTCCGTTACGCTCGACCAGTCCCGTCCTCGCAACCTGGCACCCTCTTCCACATCGGTGCTGGTCAACGGCCATGTGACCTCCTGCCTCATCGACTCCGGGAGCACCGAGAGCTTCGTCCACCCGGACACGGTAAGGCGCTATTCCCTTGCGATCCATCCCGCCGACTGGCAGATCTCCCTTGCCTCCGGTTCCCACTCTGTCCCGATCCAGGGTTTCTGCCTGGTTAAACTCACTGTACAGGGTGTGGAATTCGACCGTTTCCGTCTGTACATTCTCCCCGACCTCTGCACTTCACTCCTACTAGGCCTGGATTTCCAGTGCAATCTCCAGAGCCTCACCCTCAAATTCGGTGGACACCTACCTCCCCTCACCGTTTGCGGCCTCGCGACCCTCAAGGTCGAGCCCCCCTCCCTCTTTGCCAACCTCTCCCTCTACCGACCGCAACACCTACATCCTTAGTGTGGTCGATGAATTTTCTAGGTTCCCCTTTTCCATCCCATGCCCAGATATGACGTCTGCCACCGTCATCAAGGCCCTGGATTCCATTTTCGCCCTGTTCGGTTTCCCCGACTATATCCACAGTGACAGGGGATCCTCATTCATGAGCGATGAGCTGCGTCAGTTCCTGCTCAGCAGGGGTATCGCCTCCAGCAGGACGACCAGCTACAACCCCCGGGGAAACGGGCAGGTAGAGAGGGAGAACGGGACGGTATGGAGGGCCGTCCAGCTGGCCCTACAGTCCAGGAACCTCCCAGCCGCTCGCTGGCAGCAGGTCCTCCCTGACGCGCTCCATTCCATTCGGTCGCTACTGTGCACCGCAACCAACAGTACACCCCATGAACGCGTTTTTGCCTTCCCTAGGAAGTCCACATCCGGAGTGTCGCTCCCGACTTGGCTCACGACTCCGGGCCCAGTCCTTCTCCGTAGGCATGTACGGCACCACAAGGTGGAACCCCTGGTGGACAAAGTACGCCTTCTCCACGCCAACCCTCAGTATGCCTACGTGGAGTTCCCCGACGGCCGCCAGGACACAGTCTCGCTCCGGGACCTGGCTCCCTCAGGTGCCGATCCCATGCCCACACCCCTTCCTGCGCCAACCCCAGCGCCCCCCCTATTCGTCCCCATCAGGTCCATCCCTCATCCCCCTGCCCACCCTGGAGGACATGGAAGATTTCGGCTTGCTCTCGGAGTCATCCCGCCAGCAGCCAGCACCAACACCGCCAGCACCTGCACCATCGGGGCCATCACCGCCGGTGCCGACGTCACCACCACAGCTACGCCGATCACAGCGGAACGTCCGACCACCGATTCGGCTCAACCTGTAACCTGCTAACCGGATGGACTCTTGATTTTCCTTGTTGGACCCTCTTGTAAATAGCATCCTTTGTATTACAGTTACATGTCACCCCCGCCGGACTCATTTTTTACAGGGGGTGAATGTGGTGAGATAACCACTGTAGTTATGTGTACTGCAGTAGGGGGATGTATGCCTGTACCTGTAATACAGGTTCCTCCGGTCAGCCCCTGCCGGCTAGCTCCGCCCACAGGGAGCTTGTGTATAAATATGTATGAGAGCTGCTCAGACCCTCAGTCTACAGTTGCGGATGGAGGGACAACATCGTACAGCAATAAAGCCTCTATTGTACTAGTCTCTCGGCTTTGAGTATAATTGTTAGCGCCACATACCTACCAAAGGCAGCCGAGGAACAGTAGACACACACAGCCTTGAAGTGCCATTTCTTTCTGGCCACAATGAGCTGGACAATCTGCCCACAAGCACAGGACAGGAGTGATTTACACTTTCTTCATGTAGACAAATCCTCCAAAGTTATCAGAAAAAATCCAGCAGCCAGAAGTTAAAATTTCTGCTCCTTACTGTGTAACTGTGACCACAAAGACCTATTTTACGCACAGGACTGTAAAATGGACAATCTGTTTCAATCTTAGAAGTACCACTTCACTGCAAATACCTTTAGCATTTGCCCCTTTAGTGTTGTTGGTTCAAAGTTCCAACATAATCATCCAGGTAGAAGCTGCATCAAGACACTATTTAAAATGTTTTGTTAGCGATGCCTTTACATGTCAGATGCTTCCATTTGTTGGGGAGGCTGGAACTAAGATTTTTAGATAAATATTAGATGATCCAATGGTGAATTCTGAAGAAACTCCTTTACCCAAAACATGTCAAGAATGTGGAACAGGGAATAAATAGTTCAGGTGAATATCGTGGATCCATTTCAGAGGGATAAAAACAGAAAATGTTGGAAATACTCCACAGATCTGTGGTGAGAGAACCCGAGTTAACACTTCAGGTCATGGCCTTCCATAGGCAGAAAGGAATAGAAAGATATATTCATGGACTGAGATGAAGTAGTGGGGAAAATGCTCATGTGGAGAATTGGCACTAATCTCGGACTTAATATAAAAGCAAAATACTGCAGATGGTGGAAATCTGAAATAAAAACAGAAAATGCTGGAGCAGCAGATCAGGCAGTGTTTGTGGAGAGAAAGGGTTAATGTTCCAGGAAGATGACCTTTAAAAACCAGCATAGATCTGTTGGTCTGTTGCATGCTGTAAATTGGATGTATATTCGAACCATGGCTGATTTTTTGTTTGTATTTTTAAACATGTTGGGCGAGGCTTTGCTAAAAGTGAGCGCGTTTAGCTGTGAGAAACACATGCCTGGCTATAAGACGCCTCTCGCGTTCGAACCAGGGTGGCAGCATGTAGATGTGGCTCTCCAATATACATTTTTAATAGGTTCGGAGGGGTGTACAAGTGTGCTGCACACCACCAAGCCTCCAACTTTTCCACCTGGTATTGGAGAGCTGCTGATAATAGCTCAAAAAGCATTTAGTTGCTACAAGCAGGTAACTTAAAAAGTATTCAGCTTTTGAAGTGTTTCTTTCCTGCAGTGTGTGGGCAAAAATGATAAAAATGAATCAGTGATGGGAACTAGATATTCGAGGAAGATTCCTCAATTGAATGGGACCTGCTGCTTTGCTTTATCTGGAGCAGTACATATGGGCAAACTGTTCAATAAAAAACTGAAAGGCTTTATTAAGTTTTATTCCCCAGCTTCAGTATTGACAGGTCAGCAAATGGCACCGTTACAATTTAAAATTTGGGATTACTAGAAACAAGAAATTCTCTCAGAAAATGTTCACTGTCTCTGAACGACTCAATTCTTTTGACCTTCTGGCCAACAATGTCAGAAACTAATAAGTCTTGTACAGTATATGTCGACTCTGAAAAAGTGGGACACAGCCTGTGTCTCATTAATAGCACCAAATTAAGTGGGGCAGGTTGTAGTTTCAAGGTAGAATTTCAACTTTGCTTTATGTCCTGAGTGCCTTTGAATAAATTTTACCCTTTCAATCATACAATGGCATTATAAAATCATGAAGAACGGTCCTTGGCTTATCGCCTCCAGACACCAATTTTAAAATCAACGCAAGATTCTTCATTTCTTTTCACCGATCAGCCCAGGGTGCTACGTGGGATAAGGCAGATACCAAGAATGGCCTGGTTGGGGTTGCAGCATCACTATATCACTAAATTGCAAAAGGATTGAACTAATGCCACGTTGCAAGGTGTGAATGATCTCCTGCCGATTGAGCCGGGTTCCATCACACAACAGGGAAGCAGGAGGACGTGCAGTAGTTTCCCAATGCACAATTCCTCTGTGTCATCACTGCAGATGAAATGAACCACCACACTACGCCACACCGTTACCTCCATAGTGATCAAGGTTCATTCAGCAGCTAGGAAACAAGAGGTTTATAAGCTTCATTTACTGTTGCCATTTTCTGTCACAATTTTTAAAAACAACGCCACACACTACAACATATTTTGGATGTGTTCCAGCCTGTGGGTATAACTGCACATTTTATAATTAAAATGAAATGCACCAGGAAAATCAATTTTCAGAAAATTAATTTCTCAATAAAATTTCAGTGTACAACTGTTCAACACAGCCAATATTTAACATTAATGTCTCTAACCAGAACACAAGAATCGCATTTTAATTTTTTCATTGCCCCCATTTAAGTATAAAATATTTGCCGGGCATTTGCACTTCAGTTGTATATTTTACAATCTCTCTGCAACGGAATGGAACTTTGCACTGTCCCCATCAAACACTCCCAGGACAGGTACAGCATGGGGTTAGATACAGAGTAAAGCTCCCTCTACACTGTCCCCATCAAACACTCCCAGGACAGGTACAGCACGGGGTTAGATACAGAGTAAAGCTCCCTCTACACTGTCCCCATCAAACACTCCCAGGACAGGTACAGCACGGGGTTAGATACAGAGTAAAGCTCCCTCTACACTGTCCCCATCAAACACTCCCAGGACAGGTACAACACAGGGTTAGATACAGAGTAAAGCTCCCTCTACACTGTCCCCATCAAACACTCCCAGGACAGGTACAGCGCGGGGTTAGATACAGAGTAATGCTCCCTCTACACTGTCCCCATCAAACACTCCCAGGACAGGTACAGTATGGGGTTAGATACAGAATAAAGCTCCCTCTACACTGTCCCCATCAAACACTCCCAGGACAGGTACAGCACGGGGTTAGATACAGAGTAAAGCTCCCTCTACACTGTCCCCATCAAACACTCCCAGGACAGGTACAGCACGGGGTTAGATACAGAGTAAAGCTCCCTCTACACTGTCCCCATCAAACACTCCCAGGACATGTAAAGCACTGAGTTAGAAACAGGGCTGGATTCTCTGCCACCAATAGCAGAGTTCCAAATCCGCGGTGAATCCAGCATCGAGGAAAATGCTCCGGACCCGCGCTGGCAGAGGCACTAAGGTTCGGTCCTGCGCCAATTTGATCCTATTAACTGGCTGCGCACCACATTGTCAATGCCTCTGTGATTCGCCGGCCCCCAGGGCCAGGATTCACTTTAGTATGGATTGCTGCATGAATTTTCTAGGCTGGATCTGGCACGGTGGACCTCACAGTGGGCCAATGGGAGAGATCTTCAAGGCAGGTCCATCGGAGGGCCTCCCTCCATTGCACAATGCAAATCCTTCCCAACCCCACCAGACCCGCTCACCAGACCCCCTCCTGTCAGACACAGACATCCCCATATAACAGCTGGGGTCGTTACTGGGCCCGGACAGGGACCAGCATTCAGGTAGTCATGACGAGGACTTATTGTGTATGTGCGCCGCCATAGCAGCCATTTCCTCTGATGACAATAAACTCACAATTATTCAAGGGCCTTCCAAGTCTCATTGTCACCTCCAGACTCCAGAAATCAGGGAAGGGGGAATGCAGGCCTTCTCTGAGCCGTCTTTGTGATTGAAATGAGTGTATGCGGTGAGTGGAGCGCTTATAAGCAGCTCGAGGTGGTCAGGCTCTTTAACGTGAATTCCAGCCCCAGCAGAGATTGGACTTCCGATTCATGTGGGCAGAGTGGTGGCACATTTCCATCTCCTGAATCTCAGAACAAACAGTGGCCGCAATGGGAATGCAAAATGCACGCAATTCAGTTCCGGAGCCAACACTTGGGTCTGGATTCTCCGCCTCACAAAGCCGGAAACCTGGGCTCCGCTACCCGGCGGGGCAGGCTGTACCGGCGCCGAGGAGTGACGTGAACCACTCTGGCTTCGGGCCGCCCGGAAGGTGCGGAATTCTCCCTGGGCCAGATGTCCACCCCCCACTGCCCCACGAGGTCTCTGCAGGCTGCATGTAGAGCCAGATCCCGCCGGTATGGATCTGGTTTGATTTACGCTGGCGGGACCGGTCGGAAACGGGCGGCCGCTCAGCCCATCGCGGGTCGGAGAATTACCGGGTTGGGGGGGGGGGGGGGGTCGCTGCCAGCGGCCTGCGACTGGCGTGGCGCAATTCCTGCCCCCGCCAAAACCTCGGAACCTCGGCGCCGGAGAATTCGGCAGCCGGCGAGGGGGCAGGATTCACGCTGCACCCCAGCGATTCTCCGACCCGGCAGGGGCGGGGGGGTTGGAGAATCCCACCCCTGAATCGTGATCGGGCAGAGAATCGGGTGTGCAGCAAATGTTGAGGTTCACTCCCCGGCACCGATTCGGGCACCATGCCCTGGCCCCTACCCAGCCGCGAAATGAGGTTTGTTCCCCACCCTCGCCCCCGCCCACACCGGCGGGGGAATTTGCATGTATTTGAATGTGATTAGCTGGCTGGACACTTCATGCCCCGCCGCTCTCAGGCGGAGGTCACGTGGGCATGAATTACTGCAAGTATTTACAAACGGGGACTGAGGTAAAATGACACTGAGAAACCAGTGAAGACTGGCGGCCTTGATGGAGGTGGTTACCCAATTCAGGGGCAGTATTGCAGAGCGACTTGATGCCGGGTCTCGGGATCGTGGGTGGCCTGGCTCAGATCGCCATTGCTGCAAGCTGTATTTATGCACAGCCCTTTGGTGCTACTTACAGACCCCTGGCTGCTCACACTGCTGTGTGCTGCCTGTGTCCTGTGAATGCTTGGAAGGCCTCTGGTAAGTGGGAGCCCAGCCAGCATGCCCTTCTGGACACGCTCAGACCCCATCAAGCGGATGGGTGTGGCCAAGCTCAATCAAGGGCCCACCAAGTGCTGGCACTCCTTAGAAGCGCTGCCCCACTGGAGAGAAAGCAGGAGATCAGCAGAGTTCACCCCAACCAGAGGACATCTGCGCTGTGACCTTTGGAACCCTCCCTGGAGGCCTCACCAGTGACCCCCCCCCCACCCCTCGAGATCACCAGCTGTCTCCTCCTGGTAAGACTGGCAGCGTTGACTGCCTCTGCCACCATCTCCCAGGCAGTGTTCAGGACGGTGGGTTTGAGTCTGCAGCCCACCCTGGGGAAGAGGATTCCCTCTGCTCCTCACTGGCATAGAGCGGTGGGTCCACCTCAAACTCTTGACCTCGGGGTACAGGGCTCCTGTGGCCCAACATGGTGGCTGCAGTGAATGCGTGCTAAGTGGAGTGCTCAACAGTAGCTCCAGTTGCCAAGCTCTTCAGCGCTACCTCCAGACCCAGCGGTTAGAACGCCCGCTGGACCAGGAATTGCTGGGAATTCGCACCAGCAGAGTGCAAGGCAATTTGCATGTCCTGACTCTCATACCGAATAGTGCCCCCAACGGGAATGTAAACCACATGCCATTCAATCCTGGCTATTCAATCCTGGCTATTAAATCCTGGTGGCACACTTAGGGATGAATTCTCCGCCTCCCCGGTTCCTCGGTGGCGCGCCATCACCAGCAGTGGGATTCTCCATTCCTATCCCCGGCCAATCGTATTTCCCATTGTGGCCACCCCTCCTTCACTACCGGGAAACCCGCGGGTGGGGTGCACTGTCAGCGGAACGGAGAATTTTGACGACGGAGAATTCATCCCTTCATCTCCCAAACGGAGGATCCTGCAATTAGGCCGGGATTCTTCAAAACGGCAGCTAAGTGCTGACGCGGGTGTAAGCACCGGAGTGTTTCACGTCGGCGTCGACGGGCCTCTTGGCCCAGCGATTATGTGGCACACAGGGGGCCAGCACGGCGGTGGAGTGCTCCACGCAGCCCCGGCTGCTGATACACGACCCTGCACTTCTGGCTGCGGGTCCGCACATGCTTGCGGCGGCTGCTTCCGCGCCAGCCCCACGAGACATGGCGGACCCACAGCGGGCCGGCGCGGAAGAAGATAGGCCCTCACAGATTGCGCGCGCCCGCCGATCGGTGGCCCCTGATCGTGGGCCTGGCCTTCGCGGAGGCCCCCCCCCAGAGACTGACCCCACCTCCCACCAGGATGGTCACCACAGCAGTGACGCCCACCAGGTGGAACCATACGTGAACCATGCCGGCAAGAAAACGGCTGGTCGACTGTGGAGAATCACCGCTGGGGCCTCTTTCAAAGGCCCCTGACCTGCGCCGTGTCGACCACGCTCGCATGACTGCCGCTGATTCTCCGCTCACCGGAGGTTCGCGTCCTGGCGTCGGACCCGATCGCGGGTCTGACGCCCCATTCTCCACCCCTGCACCGAGTGCAATTTCAGCGAGAAGGCTCGGAGAATTCCGGCCTTAGTGTCCCAAATGGTGGAAATCTCCAGAACAATGACAAAGCTGACGGGAATCACGTTGCAATACCAATTGCAATCCACCCACACTTAGTAATTTATTTGGAGGAGAGTGAGCTTTGCACTGGCTCGTAGAGGGACGCGGGCATAAACACTCCGGCAGCTCCAGTTTCTCAAAGAGCAGAGTGCCCTTTCCGATCTCAGAATGAAGTGACAGGGCTCCCCACAAGGATATCACAATCCCCCCTCGCAGACAAGGGGAAACACCTCAACCTTTCACCACAGAATGGGAAACTCCCCTCCACCACTAAATGATTGGATCACCCTCCTCGCAGACACCACACAGGCGTGAGGGTGGCCCAACCTCCAAGTCAGAGGCATCATTCCTCTCCCCGCCCAGTCAGAGGCAACATTTACACCCTCTAGGCACAGGCAACATATCCCTGTGCACTGCAACCCCCCTCCCCCCAGGCACCCCCCTCCAGTCAGAGACAATTGGGCTGGATTCTCTGATTCTCAGGCTATGACCTGATGGCAGCATTGGAACGGTGGCGTTTTACAACAGAAAATCCAGCGCAAAACAGCCACTGATCCTCCGTTTGGCTGGGGGCTAGCATGAAGGCAGCATAGAACACCCGGCTCTAGCTGCCGATATAGCCCGGAGAATTGTCAGGTCTGTGGCCGGGCATGTGCCCAGCGGTGGCCGCACCGAGCAACATGGCACCGGCCACGCACGGACGCGGCCTGCAAAATAGTGCCCCACCTTTGGCTGGCTCGCGAGCCCCAGATTGCGCCCCAACAGTGCCCTCAGCCCCTGCCAAAACCCCTCCTGCCCGCAGATCAGCCCTCTCCTGTCTGTGGCGCCGCTGGACTGAGTCCGCAGCCGCCACGCCAGGTTCCCGTCAGGTAAGACCATGGGAGACCCATGTCAGGCAACGTCCTGAGGCCATCCACACAGCGTGCGGTGTACTCCTCGAGTACGCCGTTTTGGAGGGGGCGGAGCATCGCGAAAGTGGCCCTCCTCCCCCCCCCCCGGATTTCGACGGAAACGGGGATTCTCCGGCCGATCGCTGAATGCGATTTCGGGCAATATATCCACCATCCAAGTCAGAGCCACCATTCCCCTCATTTCCGCCCCCCCCCCGACACACAAGAAAGACACTCCGCTATTGGGTCACCAAAGGCCCTTCCCCCTTCAGGCCCCGGCCCTTGGAACTGCCAACCTGGTAATTCCCCCAGTTCCCTGACAGTTGCAACCTGTTGCCCTGCCAGGGTGCCAGGTGGCAATGTTAGGTGGCAATGCACCTTCCAGCAATGACCCTCACTATTGGGGGCTTCAAATGCCTCTGAGCACCCTCCTCCCCCCAAACGTGGTCATAACGTCTATCCAGAGAATTAAACAGTGGCTGCAAGAAGGGCCCCCTTGGACTTTAGTTTCTGAGTTGTGTCAGCTTCTTCAATGGCTGAAAACAACCTTGAGTATAGTCATGCTGTTCCAGTGTAAGAGGGTGAAAAAGACCCACTGTCAGACAGAGCACCTGGTCTTTCAAGGTACGACTTCTGAACAGAGGAAACCCAGCAGAAAAAAACCTGCGTTAGAAACAACACCTGCTCTTTCTAGGAAGCACTTCAGAACAAAGAAAAAACCTCCAAGAAACACTGTGGTTGGAAACAACCTGATCTCGAGGTAGTAGTTCAGAGTTCATGAATCGTGCAGAGCTATAAAAAAAACAAAGCCATTATCCTTTGAAATAGCCTGGACCTCTTCATCAAAGGGCTTGCAACGGTAAACAATGCAGTTCAAAGCTTTTGGGCTCAGCAAAGTCAGAGGCTTGAAAAAGTTGAAGGAGAATGAAATCAAATGTGAATAAAGCACTTCAAAGATTTCCAACAGAGGGAAGACTTTTACCTTCATTTTACAGATCTTTGAACTTGACAACTTTGTTCTTGCTAATCAGATTATAATAAATGCAAATGAGCTGGGATCAGGTTCCTGCCCATTCTGGAGGGGGCACACTTTGGCAGGCATGGGGGCAAGGAGGTGGATGAGGATGATTAACTGTGGAAGGCAGAAGGAAGGCCCAGGGGATGGAAACTGGACCTAAGAAGGCCAAAGGGATATCACATTGTTTATTGAAGGAGGTGCACAAAGGTACCAAATGTGGTGGGTAGTAGTCCAAGTGGGTTGCTGACATCCTGCACAATCTGGAGACGACAGGTGGGCTGGATAGGTGGGCTGATATGAATGTGCTGGACTGGTGTTTATATATGGTGCCGTGACCTTCAAACCCGTCAGCTGACGGTGGTTGGGCAAATCTGCTGCCAGCCCGCCAGGGGAGTCAGAAAGGAACTCACTTGTGAATAATCACTGAGGTTCCAAGCGCAGAGTCTGGCATAAGATCCTTGTCGATGAGACAAGCGCCCGGAGCAGTCCACCACCGCACTTAGTTCAAAATCGGAGAAATCCCCACCCACCTCTCAAAGATCTCAGAACCTCTTTCCATCCCACACTAAACACAGAGTCGTGCTTCCTGAGAAACTCAACATTTAAAAACTCAAGCAACCAAAAAATTCTATAAAAATGAATAAGTTAAATTTGGTGACTACCATGGATCCACTGTTCAGTAAACAATCATCGAAAACATGCCCTCCTTGGATATTGTGCATTATAAGACTAAATACATTTGGACCTTGAAATTATTCCCAATATTAGATACCAAGGAATTCAGAAATTCATCAAACCGAAGCTTTTATGTTCCAACATATGGGTTCAAGTCCCATCATGGTAGCGCATGGAATTTAATTTCAATTAATCAAATCCAGAACTGAAAGGTTAGTCTCAGTAATGGTGAGCATGAAACTCTCATCAACTTGTTGTAAAAAATAGTTCACTCGTGTCCTTTGGGGAAGAACATGTGCCATCCATATTTGGCCTACATTCAGGCCCACAGGAATGTTGTTGACTGGCTTAGAAAGCGGCTCAGTTCAAGGGTATCTAGAAAAGGGCAACAAATGCTGCCCTTGCCAGTGACACTAGAATAATAATAAGCAAAAAAATACAAATTACAACAACTACAAGTTGCTAATGGCTCAACAATTTAATCAATTTCATTCAGTGTTGATTTCCAGGTTTTCAACTGGAGTATCAGGAGGAATGTGAAGAGCCCAAGACAAGTCCGAAACAAGAAAACGCTTCTGGATGTGATATCCCTAGATAGGCTGCCAGTATTTCCAGCCAAGCTCGCACGTGGCCAATTTGGTGTGGTATTCTATGTGCACTGAATGCTTGGGGAACCAGGTCTCATACAATACTTCCAGCAGAGTATGAAATGAAACTCTGCAATGATTATAGATTTTAGAGTTACTCTTCAATCTCCAAGATTAAATGCAGATGCCTGGCAGCCAGGCAAAGGGACAACTGGGGGGAAGTTCATCTTGGATGTGGGCACAAAATGGGTGCTAGTGAATTGGGCATCCATTATAGGCAGCACCTGATACTCAATTCCATTTGAGTCAATCTATTTCAATCAATACCTCCCATATTGTATCTCCACTGGATATGAACTTTTACCTTTGTGCATTTTACTTAAAGGACTTAATGATGCTTCCAAAGTAATAATCAGTTTCCAACTTTGTATTCTTGCATCATTGACAAATGAAGATGGAGTAAAATCTAACACATCAAATAATTTGTCAGTAATTTGTTTGTAATCAGCCACTTTGTATATAAGTATCTCCACGCCTAATTGTGGTGACAATCCTCTTTCAGATAATAAACTGATTACAAATTACAGTATGATATTAAAAAATGTAAAATACCACTTCAATCCAATTACAATAATTAAATCTTTCCATCGTCACCAATGTAAGTACACCAGATGAAAGTACATCACCTCTGATCTTTTGGGAAATCTCACTAATCCTTTAATTACTTTTGGAGCTCAGTGATTACCTTTTATGCAAATCAACTTTACTCATTCTTAAGAAAGTCCGAAGCTCAAGATGTTCTCATAGAGATACAGTGAGGGGTCAGTAGGATCCTAACCTGATGTGATCCTAGATTAGTTATTTCACCTGTTACAACCCCGATTGATGGTGCTACTTGGGTGGTCTGGTCCCAGGTAGAATTACGGCTTAATAGATCGTAACTTGAGTCATGGAAGAACAAGGTCGCAGGATGACCAAGTAACTTTTAACAGATGTATTAAACATTTATTAAACAAGAAAATATTAACAATAATACAATACTCCTTCACCCCACCTACATCTTCACAGATGTACACAAATTTGTAAAGATAACAAAAGTTACAAAATATATCTTCTACTATAATATTCTCAGTAAGTACACATTCCAAGTAAACCAATAGGCCAACTGTAATCAGACAAACAATACTCTGAACCTAAGTAACAGGTGCCACCCAAAACAACATCTGTGGATTTCTCATCAGATCCCCTCCAGATGTTTGCCAGACTGTGAACCAACTGGTCTCACTGAAACTCTGACTCCCATTTGAGTGTTTCCAATCACCACTCTTGAAAAAACACGCCTTGAAATCTCCCAAACAACGTCCTCTCTCGGGTGCCCTCACCAAGGATCCATTTCCAGGAATTCAATCTCTCCTTTCTGTATTCCTCTGCCTTGGATTGCCATGTGCATTAAAGTTCCACACACACTCTCTCAGATGCACAGCCACACCAACAGAACACCACTTCTTCACAGGCAGTGGTCACCAAACTTTTGATTTACCTTGAATGTATGGTTTCTGACCGAACAGACTTTAAAGCTGGTTCGTGCAGCTGCCTCTTTGACTCAGAGCACTTTCTCTGCATTTTTCTTGAATTCTCCTGAACAGGACCTTGTTCATCTTCTTGTTCTTTGTTCCATTAATTTAACTGTCTTCCTAAACACACTTTTTGTCCCAACTCCCTAGACTATCTTATGTTATTTTGTAAAGTCTTCTCCCTGAAGCACCCTTGTCCTGCCCAGCTTCTGTTGGATGCAGCTTAAAACTAACTCAAAAGTTCTTTCTGTCCTATGTTGGCCCTGGTTGCTAAGCAACAACCTAGTTTTCCTTTCAGCCCTGTTTGCTTTCATATCGTAAACTCTCTTTACCATACAGGTACCTGAACCAAATTAATGGCACCAATCCTTTCAAATACAGAACCACAAAATTGAACTTACTTGAAGTTGTGCTTTTCTAATACCCACAATTACAAATATAGATTGTTTGAAACTAGAACACAGAACATAGAGTGCAGAAGGAGGCCCATCAAGTCTGCACTGACCCACTTAAACCCTCACTTCCACCATATCCCCATAACCCAATAACCCCTCTTAACCTTTTTGGTCACTAAGGGCAATTTATCATGGCTAATCCACCTAACCTGCACGTCTTTGGACTGTGGGAGGAAACCGGAGCACAAGGAGGAAACCCACGCAGAGACTCCGCAGACAGTGACCCAGCGGGGAATCGAACCTGGGACCCTGGTGCTGTGAAACCACAGTGCTATCCATTTGTGCTATCGTGCTGCCCAAACTACCTCTGTTTTCTGACACTCCTCATAATTTGAAAGCAAATCTTGGCCAAACTTTTAGTTGGTTAAAGTAAACTTGGGCTGTATTTGGATTTTCCTCACAATTATAAGTCCAAGTGTTCTTCCTCGTTGCTTCCCATGCAAGGCCATTACTCCTGCCCAATTGGACATGATAACAAAATGGTTACAGCACTTCCTTCATTCTGCCCTGTTCAAACACATTGAATGCTCAAGCTATCCTGGAGACACAGTCTGAGAAGCAGCCTTATGCAGGTGAATGACACACATAAAAATCACAGCAAAATACTGAGAAGTCAGTTTCGCTATCTTCCCAGAAAGAAGGGATAGAATACTAAAGAGAGATGTTTCCCTAAGCCTCTGTTCCATTACTGCATCAGATCAAGGATTCAGAGGAGTTTAGCCACTTTCAAGCTCAACTGAAATTGATTTTTCTTTTTAAAAGAAGCATACAACATGGAACAAGAAATAGGAATTTGGTCAAATTGTGCCCATTCCTCTTAAGGGATTTTGTACAATTCTCAACTTAATCTTTTGATAGTGAACACACTTTTAAGATGATAAATTCCCACTGTTTGTTTGTGCAGAAGTCCTGTCAATATTGCGGAATGTAAGCTCTCCTGTTCAATGCTGATCACTAAGTCTATCCCTCCGATGTTAGAAATGCTCTCAAATTTGCAAGGCACGATTACAACATGTATGCTGTCTGCTTTCAGAAGAAAATGGCCAAAATTATTCTTCCAATGGTTCTAACCTCAGGTCTGATAGAATTGTAGAATGATTGCAACAGAAAAGAAAGCAATTTGGCCTGTCGAATCTGTGTCGGTTCACTGCAAGAGAAACTTAGATACTCCCACTCCAGAGGATGTGGTGGAAGCAGGCACATTAGTAACATTTAAGAAGCATCTGGATGAGTACATGAAATAGGGAGGAAATAGTGGGATACGGACCTAGTAAAGGCAGAAGGTTTTTCTTTAGTTAGGACATCATGATCGGCACAGACTTGGAGGGCTGAAAGGCCTGTTCCTGTGCTGTACTTTTCTTTGTTCTTTGTTCACTCCCCTGCCTTTCACTGTCAGCCTGCATTTTCTTTCTCTCAATGTCATAGAGTATTAGAGTGGTACAGTGCAGAAAAGGCCTCTTTGGCCTATCAACTCTGCCTGGACAATAACTATCTCTAATCTCGCACTAATGACAATTACCAGCATTTGAATGTGGTAGCGTTTCAAGTGCTCATCCAAGTACTTTTTAAAGGTTATGAGGTTTCCAGTCTCCACTACCTTCCCAGGCCATGCATTCCAGACGCTCACCACCCTCTGAGAGAAATATCTGTTTCTCAAATCCCCTAGGAAACTCCTGCACCTCACCCTAAAACCATGCCCCCTTGTGATTAACTCCCCAACCAAGGGGAATAGCTGCTTTCTATTTACCCTGTCCAAACCTCTCATAATCTTATACACCTCAATCATATCCCCCTCAGCCTTCTCTGCTGTAAAGAAAACAATCCAAGCCTATCCAGTCTCTCCTTACAGCTCAGATGCTCCATCCCAGGCAGCACGGTAGCACAGTGGTTAGCATAATTGCTTCACAGCTCCAGGGTCCCAGGTTTGATTCCCGGCTGGGTCACTGGCTGTGCGGAGTCTGCACGTTCTCCCCGTGTGTGCGTGGGTTTCCTCCGGGTGCTCCGGTTTCCTCCCACAGTCCAAAGATGTGCAGGTTAGGTGGATTGGCCATGTTAAATTGCCCTTAGTGTCAAAGGGTTAAACGGGGTTACGGATGTGGGCATAAGTGGAATGCTAATTCCAAGGGCCGGTGCAGACTCGATGGGCCAAATGGCCTCCTTCTGCACTGTAAATTCTATGATCTATGAACATCCTGGTGAATCTCCTCTGTCCCCCCTCCAGTCTAATCACCTCCTTCCTATAGTGAGGTGACCACAACTGCACACAGTGCTCCAGCTGTGGCCTAACCAATGGGTCTGTACAGCTCCAATATCTCCTCCTTTCTCTTATATTCTATGCCACGACTGATAAAGGCAAGTGTCCCATATACCATCTTAACTGCCCTATTCACCTGCTCTACAGCCTTCAGGGATCTGTGAACAAGTACCCCAAGATCCATCTGTTCCTCTGAGCTTCCTAGTGTCCTGCCATTCATTACACACTCCCATGTCCTGTTTCTTCTTCCAAAGTGCATCACCTCACACATTTATCAAAGTTAGTTCCGGATCCACCCCACCAAGTTTCTTTGAATTCTATGTGATTCAACCTTCTCAATCAGTCTTTCATGTAAAATCTAAATAAACGACATCAACTGCTTTTCCTTCATCCACGCTCTCAGTCATGCTATCTAAACATTCTACAAAACTTATTAGGCATGACCTCCCTCCGACAAAGCCATGCTGGCTATCCCCAATGAACTCATGCCTTTCCAAGTGGAGATTAATTCTCTCCTTCAGAATTTTATCCACTAGTTTGTCTACCACTGATGTTAGACTCACTGATCCGTAATTCCTTGGTTTATCTCTACCACCCTTCTTGAAAAGTGGAATAATATTAGCTGTTCTCCAGTTCTCTGGCACTTCTCCCGTGGCCAGAGAGGAATTAAAAACTTGCGTCAGAGCCCCTGCAATTTCCTGCCTCGCCTTCCACATCAGCCTGGGATGCAATTCATCCGGGGCTGAAGATTTGTCTATTTTTAAGCCTGCCAAAACCTCCAATACCTCTTCACTTCCTATGTAAAACTGTTCATGGCCCTCACAGTCCCATTTCCTGAATTCTGTACCTATGCCCTCTTTCTCCTGAGTGAAGACCGATGAGAAGTATTCATTTAACACCCTTGCAATGTCCTGCCGTTTCACACACAGGTTGCTCCCATGGTCCCTAATGGGCCCTACAAGAAGTTGCTCATAACAACTTTAGCTAGATCCTGCCTTACTTTAGCAAAATCTGCCTTGCACGTATCCAAAACTGTCTTTTACAGGCCATCTTTTTCCTTGTCCATAACAAACTTGAACCGTACCATGTTGTGATCGCTATCACTAAAATGCTCCCCCATTGCCACATTAAGCACTTGCCTGGCTTTGTTCCCGAGAACCAGATTTAACACTGCTCCATCTCTTGTTGGGCCTTCTAAATAGTGATGCAAAAATCTCCACTGAATATATTTCAAGAAATCTGCCCCTATAATCCCTTTACACTATGACTATGCCAATTTATATTGGGGAAGTTGAAATCCCCTTGTATAATTACCTGATTTTTATTCTTAAACACCTCAGTAAATTGTCTACTTATCTGCTCCTTTATTTCCCACTGATTCTTTGGGAGCTATTGATACACTCCCAGTAATGTGGCTGCCCCCTTTATATTCCTAAATTCTACCCATAAAGCCTCATTTGAAGAGCCTTCCAAAGTATCATCTCTCCTCATTGTAGTAATTGATTTCTTAATTAATAATGCAAGACCATCACCATTTTTACAGCCTTCTCTGTCTCGCCTAAAGATCCTATACCCCGGAATCTTAAGATGCCAGTCCTGCTCTTCACTTACCCATGTTTATGTATTGGCAACAATGTCACAATTCTGTGTGTCAATTCATGCCCTTAACTCATCAGTCTTACCTATTATACTACTAGCATTAAAATAAAGACCATCCAGCCTTGTCTTACTCTCTTGACATTCGACATAACTGACTCACTCTATCTTGCTTCCTTTACTATAGCATGATGTATCTCTATTTTACTAATCCTCTGTGTCCCCTCCCCCAGCCAAACTAGTTTAAACTCCTCCCAGCAGCAATAGCAAACCTCTACCTGCAAGGGTGTTGGTCCCAATGTGGTTCAGGTGCAGACCATCCCTCTTGTACATGTCCCACCGGCCCCAGAAACGGTCTCAGTCATCCAAAAATCTAAAACCCTCCCTCCTGCACCAACTCTTGAACCATGCATTTGTCTGCCCTATTTTCCTACTTCTATACTCGCTAGCACCTGGCACCAGGAGTAATCCGGAGAGGTCCTGCTTTATAATCTACTACCTAGCTCCCTGAATTCTTGATGCAAGACTTCAGAGGAATCTACCTGTATTGTTGGTACCAATGTGTACCACGGCCTCTGACTTTTCACCCTCCCCTTTTGCAGCTGTTCAATAACATCCCTGCCACCAGGCAGGCAACACAACATCCTTGAGTCACGTCTTTGGCCACAGAAACGCCTATCTGCTCCCCTGACTAATGAATCCCCTATTACTATTGCTCTTCCTTTCTTCTTCCTCCCCCCTGTACAGTAAAGCCGCTTGTGGTGCCAGAAGCTTGGCTCTGACTGCACTCCTGAGGTATCTGCGCCCTGGTTCATCAAAATGGAATATCGATTTGTGACTGGGACCCCAGGGACTCCTGCACTACCTGCCTGTTTTTCTCGAATGCCTGGTGGTCACGCATTTCCTTTTTCCATCTTGTTCTTTGTGCTGTGGTGTGGCCACCTCTCTAAACATGCAATCAACCTTGTGGATGGGCCACAGTGTCTCCACCCGCTGCTCAAGCTCCGAAACCCGAGGCTCCAGTTTCTGCAGCTGGGAGCACTTCCCACATATGCGATCATCTAGGACACTGGTAGAGTCCGAGACTCGCCACATGTGACAGGTCACACATTCCACTCGGATGTCCTCACCTGACATGTCTCAAAAGTAAAACTTTTCGCCTTAACTAGAAGCATGTTGTTCAATGCTTTCCCTAACCAATACCACCACCCCTCCCCGCTTTCCTTTCTTTTCTGAAAACCTTGTACTCAGCAATTTTTTTTTTCTTTATTCATTCATGGGATGTGGGCGTTGAGCCAGCGCTTCTTGCCCATCCCTAAGGATTGCTGTGGGTCTGGAATCACTTGTAAGCCAAACCACGGAAGGATGACAGATTTCCTTAGTGAACCAGATGGGTTTTTATGACAAATGACAATGGTTTTATGGTCATCATCAGACTTTAAACTCCAGATTTTATTGAATTCAACTTTCACCAGATGCCCTGGTGGGATTCGAACTCGAGTCCCCTGAGTATTGCCCCCTGGGTCTCTGGGTTATTAGTCCAGTGACTATACTACTACACCACTGCCTTCCTAGGCCATTAACACACAGTCCTGCCCTTTCTTGAGTGAGGTCTCTGTTATACAATATAATAATTCCACAATGCAACCTGCGCCTGTAATTCCCCAAGCTTATTTACTCAACTTTGTGCATTCACATATATGCACAGCAACCCATTCTCCATTAACCCAAATTCACCTGTTAACTTAACGTTCTCTTCGTCCCCATCAGCCAAAATATCCCCCCTTCGTTGCGTGAGGTTGTTTAGGTCACAGGAGACAACAAAGATCTGGGACACTTACTGTGGAGAATACCGGGGAACCCTGCCAGAGAGGTCCAAACATCTGAATATCATCTTGAGAAGCCTATCGTCTGCTCAGTGGTGGCCCTTCTTGAGGCATGTGTGGCATTATAGCTTTTCTCGGTGGCACTCTGTAGATAACAAACTGGAGTCATCAACCAGATATTCTGGGGGGTATCCCTTGCCCTTGCAGTCTGCGAGGTCCTTCAAATACTTGGAGCACCTGGTAGTCTGTCTGAATGTAGGCATCATGGGGGTTTCCTGGGAATCGAACACAAACATGCATAGTCTTGTGTAATCACATATCGGCTGCACACTCAGAGTGGAAACTTATCGTGTTGATAAATGCGACTGGTTGTTTCCAGGGAGCTCTCAATGCCACATGTGTCAATATCCCCTTGCACTGTGATTGCTGAAAAACCCAATGCTCTGGCTTTCAGGATCCAAGTGGAAATTGATAATTTGATGCGCTCTGCTGAAAACGGCGTCTGTCACCTGCTGGATGTACTTTTACATTGTTGTCTGGGAGATTCTGCTCAGTTCTCCATGGCATCCTGGAAGGAGCCACTGCCAAAGACATTTAGGGTTGTGGTGAGCTTTACATGGGATTGCCTCCAAGTCCTTGCGGAAAACAGGTCTTCATAGAGAAGCTGGAAAATGTGAGCAACCACATTCCAGGATACCCTAAGATGCCTTCAGCATTCCCTTTCACTCTTCTGCAGGTAGCTGGACTGCCTGTGATATATCCAGGTTCAAGCCAAAGCGCACTGTTGCAGTGTCTTCTGGTTGCCAGCATACTGACTTTCACAAGGCCCCGCTGCTCACACTATTGCTCCTCCTGACCCTGGGCTAACTTGTGAAGGTTCCTCCTCATCTGAACGAGAACCTTCATCACTTTTATCTCAGCAGATTTTGAATGAAGTGCAGTGATCCACCTAGTGAGCATATTTATGCAGGTTGGCCTCCATTGCTGAGGCTCAAAGCCAATGCTGAGCCCTGTGCCTGGCTTCAATCTCGACATGGCAATCCCATCCCACTCCTTCCAGGTGAAGGACATCCTGTGAAATAAGTGTTCCTCTCACTCATGTACTACAGTGTATGGAGAGATTGGCCACGGTGATGACAGCCGTGTGGGAGAACCATCCATCGGGCATTATTCAGCTTTCTTCCATTACCCTGAACACTCGATAGAGAGAACATTGCCTTAGCATCATAGAAAGATTTACCACGTAAGTTCTTATCAGCCATGACCATTTACCCCAAAGGATGGAGGTTTGGAGTTGGGTGTTTGCTGTGGCCTTAGGAGGTATTCACCTCCATCCTTGCCCCTGACAGCAGCAAATACCAATCAGTAAAGAATGTAAGGCAGCTCCAGAACCCTGATGGGTTCTCACTGGAATGTAATCCTTTAGTCACAGAGCAATGCTTGTTTATTGGGCATTGGAACTTTGAAAACAGAACTCAGGCGAACCTACTTCTCCATGGGGTGGATTAATAACTGATCAGGTGCTCTTTCGCTCGGCCCAAAAAATCAGATATTAACTCCTCCCAAAACTCCTCCCCATTCTTCCCATATTGAACGCGTGAGAGGTTCTGCAAACTACGCAACAACCTTGAGAGCTTCAGCATGATGTGTGTGAGGTTTGCCAGAGCATCGAGCATCTACTACTGACCCCATTACCCCCCAACTTCCTCCTCTTCCACAATCACCACCTTGCCATCCCTCTCTCTCCTGTGACCATTCAATCTCCCCTCCCCCCCGCCCGCACCGCTACCTGGACCCAATTATGATTTTTGTGGACATTCCTGCTCTCCCCATTCTCAAAACTGTCAATGTGCTCATTCCCCCCTCACCTTGACACTTCCCCTGCCATCCTTCCTTGAACACCCTCCTAAATAAGCTCTGATACCAGTCTGGCATCTTTCACAGGCATTCTCCCAAACTTTGCCCCATAGCCTGCCTCCTTACCCAGCCTCTGATCCACCCTTCCCCGCTGATCCTGCCTCTCCACCCAGCCTCTGATCCACCCTTCCCCGCTGATCCTGCCTCTCCACCCAGCCTCTGATCCACCCTTCCCCCCTGACCTGCCTCCTTACCCAGCCTCTGATCCACCCTTCCCCCCTGACCTGCCTCCTTACCCAGCCTCTGATCCACCCTTCCCCGCTGATCCTGCCTCTCCACCCAGCCTCTGATCCACCCTTCCCCGCTGATATGCCTCCTTACCCAGCTTCCGATCCACCCTTCCCCGCTGACCTGTCTCCTTACCCAGCTTCCGATCCACCCTTCCCTGCTGATCTGCCTCTTTACCCAGCCTCTGATCCACCCTTCCCCGCTGACAATGAGTCTGGTATCCCATATGGACCTAGACTGTGGAAAGAACGATTCCTTTTCCTAAAATGACATTATATGGGTTTTACAACAATGGTCGCCTTTCATGAGTCTAGCTTTTTATTCCAGATTTATTTAATTATCTGATATTAAATTGCCCCAGCTGCAATAGTGGGATTTGATCTTCAGATCTCAATCCAGGCGTTTGAATCAATGCTCAGTAGCAAAACCAATACTTCTTTAACAAAGGCATACTTACAAAATTAACAAAAACTACAATTTTGTTCTGCTGTCCGCCTTAAACTACAGACGGTGAGGAGTGTTTCTGTTGGAGAATGGAACACATGGGACCTCGGTGTTCTGGCTGCAGGGGTCGTCCTGGTGGTGGGGATGGGGTAGCCGACTCCAGGGGTAGGTCTCCACCATGGCCAGGCCTGCGATCAGGGGCAACCGATCGGCGGGCGCTCTAATTCCAGGGGAAGGCCGATGTTCCTCCGCGCTGGGCCTCTGTAGGGCTCCACCATGTCGCCTATGGGCCGGCGTTGAGATGGCCATGGCACCCATACGCGAACCCGCGCCGGCCGAAGCCGCGCATGCGCGGACCTGCGCCGGCCATGGCGGGCCGGCTTTCGGCACACAACATTCTGGCACCGTTCTAACCCCCGAGGAAGGGGAGAATGTCTGGGCCTGGAGGTCCTTTAATGCCGGCGTCGCTTGCACCAGTTTTTATGCCGTCGATTGGCACCGATTCTCTGGCAGTGGAGAATCGACGGCCCAGCGTTGGAGCGGCGTGGCGGGATTCGCGCGTGCCTCCGCCGATTTTCCGACACGGCGCGGGCTCGGAGAATCCCAGCCACATACTCCCAGTCCCAGGTAAGTTTAGATATAGAGTAAGACACCCTTTGCGAGACACCTACAAGACCACCCTCTATTCTACCAATAATCCCACATCAGCAATCCTCTGGCCGAGACTGCCAACTAACAGCCTGCACCAAACCCATTTCACAAAATCAGTCTTTAAAAGCGGATTACAGAAAACAACCTGAAACATTATTTTTGGAGCTTTGACAAAGGGTCATCTGGACTCAAAACGTTAGTTCTTTTCTCACAGATGCTGCCAGACCTGCTGAGATTTTCCAGCATTTTCTCTTTGGAACCTGAAACGTGAACTCTGTTTCTCTGTCCACAACTGCTGCTTGATCCGCTGGGCACTTTGTGCTTATGATCCACAATTCCAACACCCACAGTGTTTTGCTCTTGTTACATTTTCATCCGTCTGGGCTCAATTGAAGCTAGATGCCAGATGCGTAAGGGCAGAGTCTAAGCCCCTGCTCCACCTCTCTTCCTCCCCCCCCCCCACAACCTCCTTTCCATTGCCAATGACTTTTCTTTAAATTGAGTTTTGACAATCCATCTTTAAAATATTATAATTTTTACTATACAATGGGAATGCAATTTTCAGAAGGTTACTGAGTGAAAGACTGAAAATTGTGTAGCATGAACCTTTTAGTCTGCTCATGTCTGATTTTTTAATGTTATTAATAATCTCTTTACCAGCAGTAAGGCAGCAAATGATGAACATTCAATAACTGCAGAGGAGGCAAGAAACCTGCCTGAATCCCTCTCTTGCCATTATCATAATTCCCCAATATTATAGGGCAGTTACCAAGCCATGTTCAACTCACACTGCTGATAGGAATACATTAATATCTGTGCAGTTAATTTGTGCATTTTTCTTCACAAGCATCGTTTTCCTCATTACATCGACCGATGGTGCAATAATCAATGTACAGACGAAAGCTAACAGTGTGATGGGGAACCACAAGTACCAGTGCGCAGATTCTATACCCAACTAATGATTCTGGGAACTACAACTTCAAAGGCAACCAACAGTCATCAAGCTTTATTTGTTCTGTAACAGCAAAGTTACAGAACAAAACACGTATACAAGCAGTGGCTGAAAGAAGAATCAGATATCCTTTCAAATCTTCATTTATTGGTTTTGCATGCGGAGCAGAAACAGTACTCACCACATCCAGCTAAATAAAGCACGTAATGTGTGCCATCAAGCGCTAATAGCTACAACTACAGGTTAAGGATAAAACGTCATTGAAACGACTGATTGTCTTGTAAAAAGAACAAACAAAAACTCCAAAAGGTCAAACTGGGAATCATAATGCAACCGCAACCACGTTTCCAAACCGTTTTAGAGATGGATCTTTCCAAATAATAATAATCTTTATTAGTGTCACAATTAGGTTTACATTAACACTGTAATGAAGTTACTGTGTAAATCCACTAGTCGCCACACTCCGGCGCCTTTTCGGATACACTGAGTGAGGATTCACCTAACAATCACATCTTTCGAGACTTGTGGGAGGAAACCGGAGCACCCGGAGGAAACCCAGCAGACACGGGGAGAATGTGCAGACTCCGCACAGACAGTGACCCAAGCCGGAATCGAACCCCGGTCCCTGGCGCTGTGAAGCGACAGTGCTAACCACTGTTCAATTCTACTCAATTATAAAGACATTTTACTCCACTATTCCAATTTTAACCCAGACAATCACTTACCCTCTTCTCAGGAAGCATTCTAAACAGAACTCTGCACGCTCACAACCATTGTTGATACCGCAGCATACAAAACGTAGGTGGGATGTTGGATGGCAATTCTCCATGTCACTGATCACTTTCAGGGATAGGTGAAGAATTTCCCAAAATCTCCCCACATCTGCCATTGGCCTCAGGGTTATTTCTCTCTGATCTTTTTCCTCTCCCAGGAAATGTCATAGCTGTTGGTATCTGGAGGGCAATGGGGGCCGTGTGTAAAGTTGAATTGTGACTGTGTGGGACAGGCTTCACGGGTCAACTGCTTTTTTCCTGTCTGACAATTACTTTGCCTATATCAGCATGATGGACTAAATTGCCATGTTGTAAATAATATTGGGAGGACGCAATCTTGGTCATGGAGATGGTATGGAGTTGTAAGCTCAGCTACCACAGGGAGTGATTGAGGTGAATAGCATTGATGGGGAAGCTGGATAAACAAATGAAGGAGAAATTATATGTTGATAGGGTAAGATGGAGTAAGGTGGGAAGAGGCTTGTGTGAAACATCAGCATGGGAAAGTTGAGCCAAATGGTCTGTTTCAGGGGAGGAGGAGAAAAATGGCAAAAGGTGATAAGCTTTCTGTCATAGCCTGCTCGGATCCTATTGGCTGGGGACAATTGGTTACCCATGTTCCTTGGGGAGCCAATGGCGGAGGTGGTGGTGCAATCATTAGCAGTGCAGCTGTATAAATATTGCTGGCCAGCGTGGTACCGGCTGGAGAGGGAACCAGTGGTGAGCTACTGTGTACATATTGTAAATAAAGTTACTTTCTGTTTGACTCTACAAACTTGAGCTGGATTCTTCATGGCCCTCACAAAACTTTCCAATATAAACATTCAAGTTCCCTGATTTAAAGGTCTAAATGACTAAACAGAAATACACCTGTACTGCAAATGAGTGAATTATTTTCATCATCTCAATACGTTAGCTGGAGTTACAGTAAACAAGGAAGAAAAGGTGATGGCTCGATAACTGATAGCAACATCCATTCTAGGAGAGAAAAGGGATTTGGGTACCACAGAATCAATCAAAAAATAGATGATAAAAGACACCTGAGACAACAGTATCATGCCGCATCCTCTCCTTCTCCACTGTTGCAATCTCTATGAGAACATCTTTATTGACCCAGGAGCTAAGCAGGAGGATTCCCTCCCAGCTTAATGATACTGAACATACGTGAGTAGTTGTAACAAAGCAGACAGTAGCTGCTTCTTTCACGTATCTGATAGCAAAGCTATTGATGTGAGCTTGCTTTTGCAAGGGTGTGCTCCAAAATGGTTATCTCTTTCTTTGCTGTGCCTGTCTTATTTGTATTTAAACTACAATCCCCAATTACGTGAAGAGTTTCAAACGTTTCTTTGTGCTTTTATCAATCTGTGAGCACCATGCATGAATCATCAATATCTAATGGCACTTCAGCCGGAGAATTGACCAAAAGGGGAAGGGAGAGGGAATAACCAAACATCACTCAGTCTCCCCTCCAGTTTACAAAGCGTTACATGGTTCTCAATGGGCCATTTACAAGAATTGTCAAATGCTCACCTGCCTTTTTGGTCAGATTGCCAGGTCCTGCTTCACAGCACCACTGTCAAAATTGCCACATGTTGATACTGCACCGAGAATCATGCTGGGCACCCAGTTGCGTGGAAGTGAGGGCCTATCCACCTTCATTCTCACCTCCACCACATAACGAAGATAGGGCCCAGAATGTCAGTGCTCCGATAAAACCACACATGACCCTGCCCATCAATCCTGATCTGGTCATATCCAACATCCATAGATTCATTTCCAGTAAGGGTTCCTGGATAGCAATCAAGATAAAGAATGCAGCTTAATTTACCTCCAACCAAAATCAGGTTCATCGGATCATTGTTGTGCCCCTTCTGCCCTTTCAGCTCCGATCAACTAACTCAGACCAGCCTTGAGACTGAAACTGGAACCTTACTGTTATGAACTTATCACTGGATAAACTGGATTCACTGAGGGAAACCAACTCTCAACTTGATGAAGCAAAACATGTTTGGTGCCACATTAAATTAAGCTTATCCTATTGTAGATCTGGGCAGAGAAATTAATTTGTGAAGGAATGCAGATCTGCGTGTATCCATGGGGGAACAGGTAAAGCTTGTCTTACCGGCGTGGTGCTTTTCATTGACATCATTGAAGTTTGATGTGGTGCTGAGTGCCTCTATGGGAATGAATTTTATCCTCCAGATGTCTCCATTTCTCACTTCCCCCAGACCCACTCCTCCACATTCCCACTTCAACAATGAGGCATAATTTGACAAAAGCCACATCGAATCAGGAATAAAAATGTTGGGCTCTAATTATGATAAATAACTGGAGGAATTACTAAACAATTTGTAAATTTTAAAATGCTGTCTGCTGGCACTAATGCAACAGAATTTGAAAATCTCAGCATGCGGGATATGAAGCAATCTGTGCATTCAATTTGTTTCTATGTTGCTGATGAGAATACAATCTTGGAAACCTTAAGGCAGCGCCTTCGATACACCTGCAACCTTGCCAGTGTTACAGGTTCAATCAATATTGCTCAGCACAAGTAAACAGAGTGCCTTTCAGGGTATTACAGGCACGGCTCAACAGAGGTGAAGATAAAATAACTTTGTACTGAGCAGCACTGAGAGCTGAAGACAGATATTATTCCACCGGCCTTGGGCAGTGCCTTCATCAGTGCCTTCAACAGACTGCAGCCAGAACTTGTGAAAGATCTGAATGAATAATGCCACAATTCCGCCATAAGTAATGCCTAAATTAAGAAACCAGGCATGGAACTAGGAGGCCATTTGGCATATCAAAGAGACTTCATTCCTGTACCGTGTATCATGTACAATGTTGTATAATCTCACTCCCACCCCTTCCTGTTCATGTAATGTCCCCGGGGGAATTTCTGTAATAGCACTCTCCGAGTATCAAAACAAGCATCAGACAACATTCATCCACCTTCATATCAGTCCACCCCAGGCCGCTGCCCAATAACCACAATGTCCCAAGGATTATCAGCTTAGTCCATACTTATCCCCATGTAGCCTTCGGCACTATCCCCAATTAGGCATTTCACTGGATCCTCCATTCAAAAAGCTTGGGGATATATCCATAAAATGAAGTGAAGGGTAATAGCTTCTATGCCCCAGCTGTACATTAGATTTATTAAGTTCAAATCTGTGTTCTTATATGTTCTATAAGTTGCTTATATTTATATCAGGTATGGCTCTCATCATATTAAATATATGGTTCAGTTTCTTCTTCACCCTCTTATTGACAAGAGGAAGTTCTGTTCTGTTACTCTCTCCCCAGGACTGAGTGCAAATTCCAGAACCATCCTCATCAACCACCCTTCTCTAAATTCCCTCAGAAGCATTGATATCCTTTGAAGGCAGGGCAGCATGGGCTCAAATTTTCACTCCCTTGCTGGGTATGCAAAGAACCCAACTTGGGAGAAATCTCCCTGAACTGCCGGTCGTATTTTAATTCCAGTGAGAACAGGTGCTGACTGGAGTCAGACCCACTGGCCGGGATTCTCCGATCCCGCGGCCAAGTTCTGATGGCGGCATCAAAAGCGGCACGAGCAACTCCGGTGTCAAAGGGCCTCCAGGCTCAGGCATTCACCCCTTCCTAGGGGGCTAGTACGACGCCGGAGTGGTGTCCGCTGCTCTGGCGCTCGAACGCTGGCGCGCCACGGCCAGCGGGGTCCGCGCATGCACGTGGGTTGCCGGGCAATATGGCGGAATCCTACAGGGGCCCGGCACGGAGGAACATAGGCCTCCCACGGAATTAGCTCCCCCACGGAATTAGCCCGCCCGCAGATCTTAGGCCCCGATCGCAGGCCTGGCCACAGTGCAGCCCCCCCCCCCACCCCCCGAGTCGGATCCCCCCCCCCCCGCATCAAGATGGCCCCAGCCGGGTAGGATCGTATGTAACCCAAGCAGGCGGAACTTGGCCGAACTCGGCGGGCACTCGGCCCGTTGAAGCGCGGAGAATCGCCGGGGGTGCCGCTTTCAACGGCACCCGACTGACATGGCGGCGACCCCACGGGCGCAATTAGCGTCAATTCTCCGGTCGCCGGGAAATCGACAGCCCAGCGTGACGCGATTCTCACGCCCCCACCCCCCCCCCGGCCCCCGGAGATTCTCCGACCTGGCGCGGGATTGGAGAATCCTGGCCACTGTTCCTGAAAACAGTTCTGAGGCAGCCACAGGCACTGCCAAGTGCTGATGCACGCTCTGTAACTCTGTCCCTGTTGTAATAAAAACAGTAGCCTTCACCCCTTACCTGCTTCCTATGCCCTATCCATGACAACTCATGCCACTCCATGCTGCCACCCTCCTCATACCCTCCATGCCAACCTATTCCCCTCTACCCATTCTCCATGGGCCCTTAAAACATCTCTGCCAACTTAGTGCCAATTTTCTTGTTAATTTATTGTTTTTGTACTGTTTTTCTCTGTTGTGATTAAAATTTGTTGTTGAAAACTTGAATAAAAATTATTCCAAAAAAAAAGGAAGGACAAAGCCGCAAGCGACAGTCTGATGGCAAGCTAAGGCCCAAAGCCAAATTGTAAACAAATGCCTACAAACATGTGCCTTGGCCATATTGGGGAATGTAAAATATGTATGCCGGTTAAAGGGGGCGGCCACAGTTGTTATTATGAAGATGCTTACCTGTAAATATACATGTCAATGTTTGCGTGTTTTTTTTCTAATAATTTGTAATTTGTTGGATATAAAATATGAAAACTCAATTAAAAAAATTTCCAAAAAAAAAACTTAGTGCCAATTTAGTGCCAACCCATGACACGTATTCACATGACTCTTTCTAGTGCCCAATTCCAATTTAGTGCCTCACTTCCTCCATGTCAATAACCCAGTGTACATCATGGGCAGACCTGAGGGGACTTTCACAGTAACTTCATTACAGTGTTAATGTAAGCCTATTTGTGACACTAATAAAGATTATTATTATTAAAAGCTATGCTGAAATGAAATAAATTTTGAAGTATCTATTCCACTCTTCCTATATTAAAATAATCACTCTAATATTTTTACACAGAGGGTAGTGGGTGCCTGGAACACGCTGCCGGAGGAGGTGGTGGAAGCAGGGACGATAGTGACGTTTAAGGGGCATCTTGACAAATACATGAAACGGATGGGAATGGAGGGATACGGATCCCGGAAGTGTAGAGGATTTTAGTTTAGATGGGCAGCATGGTCGCCGCAGGCTTGGAGGGCCGAAGGGCCTGTTCCTGTGCTGTACTTTTCTTTGTTCTTTGTTTTTTTGTGTTGATAAAGCCAATTCAAAGTCCCTTCAGGCATTTAATCTCTTCTAGAAACAAATACTTGTTTTCATAATGTGACAATTGGAATATTTTAGGAAAATTGGATTATAAATGTATTGGGAAATTTATGTGTTAAAATATGGGATTAAAATGTGTTTGATTGTAATAGCCATGTTTGTTTAAATTATGTTCTGCAGGGCTTGGGCGGTTTTAGCAGACAGAGGGTGAAATGTGTTTTGCAGTCTAGGCTAATGCATAGTGCCTTGTCTGGGCAAGTCCCTGGGGAGTCAATGTGCTTTCAGTCCTGGAAACATTTTTTTTTGCTTTGGGAGATGATGTCAGTACTGGGTGGAAAAAGAGATTTTTTTGGAGAAAGGCTTTTGGAAATGAAGTCTGATCTGGCAACCCTTCTTTCTTTGACCACAAGTAAAGGCTGTTTTATTTCCCAGTAGGATAGTTTTAAATAGGTAATCATATTTTAAAAGCAGAGCAGCTTTGTCTGAAGACAAGGAAGAGGCTGAAACAAACTAGTTGAAGTAGCTATTTGAAGATATTCAGCCAGAGTCTGAAGGTGTTCTTACACAAACCAGAATCTGGGGCGGGATTCTCCCCTACCCGGCATGACGGGGGGTCCCGGCATAGGGGAGTGGCGCCAACCACTCCGGGGTCGGGCCTCCTCAAAGGTGGGGAATTCTCCGCACCTTTGGGGGCTAGCCCCGCGCCGGAGCGGTTGCCACCAAAAGACTGGTGCAAAAAACTGGCGCCCCCGGCAGCGGGGTTGGCTGAAAGGCTTTCGCCAGTCGGCGCATGCGCCGGCGGTGACGTCAGCGGCCAGCTGCCGCTGACGTCACCACCGGCGCATGCGCGATGTGGGTTTCTCTTCCGCTTCCGCCATGGCGGAAGCCGTGGCGGCCGCAGAAGAGAAAGAGTGCACCCAGGGCACTGGCCCGGAGTCTGAGCTCCGATCGCGGGCCTGGCCACCGTGGGGGCACCCCCCGGGGTCCGATCACCCCCCGCTCCCCCAGGACCCCGGGGGCCCGCTCGCACCGCCGATCCCGCCGCCACCAGAGGTGGTTCAAACCTCGGTGGCGGGAGAGGCCTCCCAGCGGCGGGACTTCAGCCCATCGCAGGCCGGAGAATCGCCGCAGGCGCCTCGCCGATCGGAGTGGCGTGATTCCCGCCGCCGCCACCTCCCGGGTGGCGGAGAATCTCTGCCACGGCGAGGGCCGGATTTTCGGCGGCCCCAGGCGATTCTCCGACCCTGCTGGGAAAAGTCCTATTTTTTCATGCAATCATTCCTGGAGCAAATCTTTCTTTCCACACAGTCTTACAAGTAAATTTAAATATTGGGATTTCGGCCCAGTATCCCAAACACTGTTGGGGTCTGATCTGGGATCGCAATAAAATTGGGGACTCATCTGTGACCGGGATTCTTCTGGGACCGAGATTCTTAAGTATAATTCCTTGCTTGGCTTGGGGTTATTGAACTTAATGACAGCCAGGGTGTGTGGAAAAATTGCATTCTTTCAGGGTTTGAAAGATAAATAGGGAGTTACTGGAGATAAGTCTTCCTGTTGCAAAAATTATTCCGAAATGAAAAATGAAATGAAAATCGCTTATTGTCACGAGTAGGCTTCAATTAAGATACTGTGAAAAGCCCCTAGTCGCCACATTCCGGCGCCTGTCCGGGGAGGCTGGTGTGGAAGCGATCACTCAAGATGCTTTACAAAGGGAGAAAACCAAAACCTTTGGGTTTGGCAGAGAAGCTGCAGTTCATCATATCTAAAGGGGTGAGGAATGTCGAGAAAATACAAGCCAGGGCTCAATATTTAAATTTGCCAGAGACACAGCCTGAATCATTAGAATTAGCTGGAATTGAATTACAAATAGAAATGAAGAAATTAGAAATAGAGGCAAATGAAAAAGATAAATTGACAATAGCAGAAGCAAAAGAAAAAGAGAGAGGGCAGAAATGGAAAAGAGGACTTTTCAAAAAGAAATGGAAAGGAGGAAGATTGAGGCAGAAATTGAAAGATTAGAAAAAGGTGAAAGGGTTAAGGGAAGAGAGAGAGAATTTGAACTTCGAAAACTGGCACTGCAAGGAGAACACCAACTGAAAAGGCTGGAGTTAAAGGCAGAAGCTGAGGAAGATCTAGAGAAAGAAGAAATATTTCCTAGTCAAAAACAGAGTAGGGATATGTTTAAATATATTCAAGCATTGCCAAGATTTTCTGAGAAAGACATGGAAGTCTTTTTCATCTCATTTGAGAAAGTGGCTAAACAATTGACTTGGCCAAAGATCATGTGGGTAGTGTTGCTTCAAACAAAGTTGGTAGGTAGAGCTAGTGAAGTGTTTGCATCAATATCGGAGTAGGTATTTAGGGATTATGAAGAGGTGAGGAAAACCATATTAAGTGCAAATGAACTAGTGCCAGAAGCCTACAGACAAAAGTTTAGAAATCTAAGGAAAGAACCAGGTCAGACATCTGTAGAATTCGACAGAACTAAACAAAATAATTTTGATAGTTCGGCAAGAACATTAAAAACAGATGAAATCTATAACACTCTTCCAGAAATAATTATTTTGGTGGAATTTAAGGATTCACCTTCCACAGTAATGAGAACTAATGTGGAAGAGCGAAGAGTTAAAACTGCTCAGCAGGCTACAGAATTGGCCAATGATTTTGGGTTGGCTCATAAAGCAAAGTTTGGTTTTCAACATCAATTCCAATCTGTGAAGGAGAGAAACTGGGAAAATGAGAAAGTCACAGTCAGGATTATTGGGATAAAGGATTACCATGTGTACTATTTGCAATTAGGGATGCACCTAATAAATCAACTAAATTGAGTTCATTGAATTGATTTTAGCTATGAGGCGAGAGGACCACTTATATTGATCAAAGAAAAATTGGTGAGTAGGCGGTCAGACTACATTGTTGGACTGTGTGTCAAACTTTAAAGAGAAATTATCTAGGGCTGGTGAGGAAACATCTAAAATTATCACAACATGTGATGAAAAAAGAGACAGTTGAGAAATAAAAAATCCGTAGTTTTGTTACTGCAGAGAAAGTACTAATATTGCTGCCAATGGTAGGTGAACCATTAAAAGCAAGATTTGGTGGGCCTTATCAGATTGAAATGAAATTGAGTGATGTTAATTATTTGGTAAGAATGCCAGACAGAAGGAAAACTCACAGTGTGTCATGTTAACATGCACAAAAGGAATTTTGATAGAAAAGGAAAGGAGGAAGGCTTAGTTGTTGTAGCTCAGGGAGAAGAGATAAATCCAGACGATTCTAAATTTTACATTCCTCAAATTAAATTGAACAATGAAGACGTATTAAAAAATTGGGATAAATTATTGAGTTACCTTCCAGAGGAAAATCAGAATCACCTAAAAGAGTTATTATAGTCACACAGAGCTATATGTGGGAAGAAATTGGGAAGTATGAAAGTAATTATGCAGGATGGAGATAGGAAATGCTATTCCCATTAAACATCATCCATACAGGCTTAATCCATTCAAGTCAGCACAGGTGTAAACAGAGGTGGATGATTTACATAAACGCCAAACAGAACTCTCTGACAGAGTTAATTAAGAGCTGAAGACTAGGGCGCAGGTGCAATTGGAGCCTCATCAAACAGAAGTTATCAGCGTTGGTTACACAGAAGAAAAAGATAGCTTGGAAAGGCAGATTTGGGATAGAATTGAGATCCAGCATCAAGTTTCACAGGACCTCCAGCATCCCAGCAGCCATCTGTATGAGCTAGAATAGTAGCAACAACAACTTCAAATAGAGAGGGAATTAATCACAAGACAACTGGTTACAATTAATGAAAATGCAAGAACTGCAGAGTACCAAGCACAGTCAAATTCCAACCATGGTAGTGACACCAGAGGTGATGATACTAGTATTTGATCAGGAGGAACTCAGAGACCATCTTCAGTGGTGCAATACTGGATCCGGAGGCTGGAGAGCTTGTACTAAATGTGAGAACCCGTCGTCAAGCAGCTTTGGAAAAATTGCTGGAAGCTATTACAGAGACCCCTGTCTACTTGATAATGCCAGGATTGCTCAGACAGAACTTATGCGAGAGTCTGTCCGAAAGGAAATGTGATTGCTGATGCTTTATTATGATGGTAACATGTGAGAAGATTAAAATGGGCTATAGTCTTGTTGATGTTTGCCTGTTGAAAAGTATAAAATAATATAGAGTATAAGTTGTATAAGAATTGTACAAGAAATGTTTAGCGTTAAATGGGTTTAGAAAAATGAAGCCATCTGTTTGCATTGCTGGTTCATTTTTTTTTAAAAAGGGGTGGTGTGACCATTGGGATATTTTAGGAAAATTGGATTATAAATGTATTGGACAATTTAACAGGTAAAAAATGGGGATATAATGTGTTTGGTTGCAATGGTCATGTATAAAAAATAATAATTTTGTTTTGCAGGGTGGTTTTAGCAGTCAGAAGGTGAAATTGATGAAGGAATGTGTTTTTCAGTCTGAGCTAATGCATTGTAGTTTACCTGGGGAAGTCCCTGGGGAGTTGAAGTCCTTTCAGTCCCTGGAAAATTAATTTGTTTTCTAAGCTTGGGGAGATGATGTCAGTGCTGGGTGGGGCTAAGAGGGAGATGTTTTTTGGAGAAAGGCTTTTGGAAGTGAAGTCTGATCTGTCAACCCTTGTTTGGGCCACAGGTAAAGACAGTTTTCTTTCCCCATAGGATAATTTATATAAAGAATAATAATATTTGAAAAGCAGAGTGATCTTGTCTGAAGACATTGAAAGACTGAAACAACCGAGTTGAAGCAGCTATTTGAAGACATTCAGCCAGAAATCTGAAGGTGTTCTAACAAGAACCAGAATGTGTTCTGTAAAGCATGTATTACTATATGCCCTGCTGATTTTAAAACTGGATCGAGAAATGTATGTTTCAGTTCTTGTTGTTTAATGGGAAATTGAGTAGTAGTGTTTAGGGGTGATTGTAAGCTGTTCCTTTTTGGAGGTGAAGTGATAATAAAGTTTTTTTTAGAAATACCAAAGCCCAATTTTTTCCTGCAATCAATCCTGGAGTGAATCATTCTTTCCGCACAGTCTTACAAATAAACTAAAATATTGGGATTTCATTCCAGTATCCTAGCCACTGTTGGGGTCTGGTCTGAGATCCTAATAAAAACTCTATCTCAAAGATATTTAACCACTCTATAACCATTTTAACCTTGCAATCAAACTGTAAACCCCCCACTGTGATAATAATAGGTTGTGAAGGCAGCAAAGCGATTTTAATAGTATAATAATAAGTCTAAAGTTTATGGCAACAAACAGCTATTGAAATAGCAAGCACCAATTATTTTTCAACTGAGAAACATAGCAGAGTTTTTTTTTCAAAGTTGAATGAGCAGGGAATTTAAATTATTTGACAGCTTGATAATCCCAGATACTTTATCTAACCTTTACATATGTTCATGTCTACTCTTAACAATCCCAAAGTGGAAGTGGGATATGGAAACCACTATTTTCTGCTTGTGCCAGGATAACAGCAGCAACATGATGAGTGGGAACAGTGCCATGAAAATGTTCATACAGGAATAAAATTTGTGTTTTTTTCCAGGAGGCCTGTGGAATTTGTATACCATGGAATACATTCAATCCTAATTAATTTAGGGAGCTGAATTTCCTGTCATTCTGAATATGAGTATAAACTAAACAGGACTAAGAAGTGGTGAAATGCTGCTTTTCAAATTAGCCAAGGGGGTTTTGGGTCCTATGATTTCTGAACATTTCTGGTTTTCTAAAATCATAAACAGCATTTCCCCAGGTAATGATTGGAAACATGAAGCAAGTGCTTCAAAATCCAGCATAACCTTTAGCGCACAGTATCATCCTACATTGGAAATCCATTATATTGTGCATGGAACAGCAAATATTGCATAGCGTTCTTGGGGTAATCAGAACAAATTTAAAAAACATAATTTCATTGAAAAAAATACATTGCAAATGAAATGAATTCTTTCCCCTAGGCCAGTTTATACTAAATTCATTAGAAAAACCATTGCTTTCCACTTGATCTTCTCAATATTATAGTCAATCCAGAAAAGTGCACTGTTCTTCCGCTCGCTTGGGACTGCTCGCACAAGTGGAGAGGTATGATCCAGTCCTGTCAAACCACCTCCATTTCAAGCTAATGTACCAGAATCATTTCTGTTATTCTTCATATGTTTAACATTTAATTTGCACGCTGCATTAGTAATTTCTTTCCAGAGGCCTCAATACTTCTGCAACAACCCATAGGAGCAGGATTAAGTCAACAGCATTTTGTTTGAAATTGAGTTGGGGATAGATTTGATTTGGCACATATGACACACACATTACAGAGTTCTTATTAAGCTGGGAAGCTTTTGTTTTTAATACTGCCTTTCACACCCAATTTATTTCCAATACAAATTGTAAATAAATTTCACATACCAGTCCGGAAATGAGAGGATACAAATCATGCAATAATTCAATGAAAATGCACCTGTTCCATGTGAGAATTTGACAAAACAAAGTGGGTCAACTCATTTTTTTTGTCTTCTGCTGCTCATGCTAGAGGCATCAGCTGGGATGAGGAGGGAGGATGAACAGTGTCTAAGATCACTGTGTTGAAATGGTACACATTTAAGTATCAACTGTGGTTCAGTGGGTAGCACTGTCTCCTTTGAGTCAGAATGAGTCTTGAGCCCATAACTCAGGGTGACACTCATAGGAACAGAAGTAGGCCATTCAGCCCCTCGAACTTGTACCACCATTCAATGAGATCATGGGTGATCTGTTACCTAACACCATATACCTGCCTTTGGCTCGTATCCCTTAATATCTTTGCTTAACAGTTTGAAAGAGAGAACAGTCTGCAGTTTGAAAGAGAGAAGGCAAAATCGGATGTAATGGTGTTACAGTTAAATAAAGGTAATTACGAGGGCATAAGAGAGGAATTGGCGAAAATCGACTGGAAGCAGACCCTAGTGGGGAAGACAGCAGAGCAAAAATGGCAGGAGTTTGTATGCATAATTGAGGACACTGTACAGAGGTTCATCCCCAAGAAAAGAAAGATTATCCGGGGAGGGATTAGACAGCCATGGCTGACAAAGGAGGTCAGGAAATGTATCAAAGAAAAAGAGAGATCCTATAAAGTGGCCAAAAGCACTGGGAAATCAGAAGATTGGGAAGGCTACAAAAACAAACAGAGGTTAACAAAGAGACAAATAAGGAAGGAGAGGATCAAATATGAAGGCAGGCTAGCCAGTAATATAAGAAATGATAATAAAAGTTTTTTTCAATACATAAGAAACAAACGACAGGCCAAAGTAGACATTGTGCCAATTCAAACTGATTCCGGAAGGCTAGTGATTGGAGACGAGGAAATGGCTGGAGAACTTAATAAGTACTTTGCGTCTGTCTTCACAGTGGAAGACATGAGTAATATCCCAAAAATTATAGAGGGTCAGGGGGCTGAGTTGAGTATGGTTGCCATTACAAAAGAGATGGTGCTAAAAAAGCTAAAAGGTCTTAAGATTGACAAATCTCCTGGCCCCGATGGGCTACACCCTAGAGTTCTGAGAGAGGTGGCTGAAGAAATAGCGGAAGCGTTGGTTGCGATCTTTCAAAAATCACTGGAGTCAGGGAAAGTCCCGGACGATTGGAAGATCGCTGTTGTAACCCCCTTGTTCAAGAAAGGATCAAGACAAAAGATGGAAAATTATAGGCCAATTAGCCTAACCTCGGTTGTTGGTAAAATTCTAGAATCGATCGTTAAGGATGAGATTTCTAAATTCTTGGAAGAGCAGGGTCGGATTAGAACAAGTCAACATGGATTTAGTAAGGAGAGGTCGTGCGTGACGAACCTGTTAGAATTCTTTGAGGAGGTGACAAGTAGGTTAGACCAGGGAAACCCAGTGGATGTGGTCTATCTGGATTTCCAAAAGGTCTTTGACAAGGTGCCACACAGGAGGCTGCTGAGTAAGGTGAGGGCCCATGGTGTTCGAGGTGAGCTACTGGTATGGGTTGAGGATTGGCTGTCTGACAGAAGGCAGAGAGTTGGGATAAAAGGTTCTTTTTCGGAATGGCAGCCGGTGACCAGCTGTGTCCCACAGGGTTCAGTGTTGGGGCCACAGCTGTTCACCATATATATTAATGATCTGGATGAAGGGACTGGGGGCATTCTAGCGAAGTTTGCCGATGATACGAAGTTAGGTGGTCAGGCAGGTAGTGCTGAGGAAGTGGGGAGGCTGTAGAAGGATCTAGACAGTTTGGGAGAGTGGTGCAGGAAATGGCTGATGCAATTCAACGTGAGAAAATGTGAAGTCTTGCACTTTGGAAAAAAGAATCCAAGCATAGACTACTTTCTAAACGGTGAGAAAATTCATAATGCCAAAGTACAAAGGGATCTGGGAGTGCTAGTCGAGGATTCCCTAAAGGTAAACATGCAGGTTGAATCTGTGATTAAGAAAGCGAATGCAATGTTGTCATTTATCTCAAGAGGGTTGGAATATAAAAGCAGCGATGTGCTACTGAGCCTTTATAAGGCTTTAGTTAGGCCCCATTTGGAGTACTGTGTCCAGTTTTGGGCCCCACATCTCAGGAAGGACATACTGGCACTGGAGCGTGTCCAGCGGAGATTCACACGGATGATCCCTGGAATGGCGGGTCTAACATATGATGAACGGCTGAGGATCCTGGGATTGTATTCATTGGAGTTTGGAAGGTTAAGGGGAGATCTAATAAAAACTTACAAGATAATACATGGCTTAGAAAGGGTGGACGCAAAGAAACTGTTTCCGTTAGGCGAGGAGACGAGGACCCGTAGGCACAGCCTTAGAATTAGAGGGGGTAAATTCAGAACAGAAATGCGGAGACATTTCTTCAGCCAGAGAGTGGTGGGCCTGTGGAATTCATTGCCGCGGAGTGCAGTGGAGGCCGGGACGCTAAATGGCTTCAAGGCAGAGATAGATAAATTCTTGATGTCGCGAGGAATTAAGGGCTACGGGGAGAATGCTGGTAGGTGGAGTTGAAATGCCCATCAGCCATGATTGAATGGCGGAGTGGACTCGATGGGCCGAATGGCCTTACTTCCACTCCTATGTCTTATGGTCTTATGGTCTTAACAAAAACCTATCTATCTCAAGTAACAACTGATCGAGCTGCAGCTGCTGTTTATGGGAGTGAGTTTCAAATCTCTGCCACCATTTGAGTGAAGAAGTGCTTCCTAACATCGCTCCTGAACGGTCGAGCCCTAACTTTTAGACTATGCTTCCTAGTTTTAGAATTTCTAACCAGTGAAAATATTTTGGGCGTAATTCTCCGCACCCGCGGAAAGTCGGCAAACCGTCGTAAAAATCGGGACCGTTTTACGACGGTCGCGAAGGCTTCATTTCCCGACGGATTCACTTCCTGGAAATAGGCTAGTAGCGCGGCCGCGTCAATTACGTGCGTGATGACGACGGAACGCGACGACGACACGAACCCGCCCATGTGACGCCGCCCGACGCCGTAAAAAGGCGCGGGCGACCACAGAATCTGTCGGGCAGGATGTCGGAGCCGAGGAGAGCTGCTCCTCGCTTTGTAGATGCAGACGTCGAGGCGCTGCTCGATGCCGTGGAGCAGAGGAGGGGCATCATCCGCCCGCGGAGAGGGCATCGCCAACCTGCCAGCACGGTACGCCAGGCCTGGCGTGACGTGGCTGCTGCCGTCAGTGCTGTGGGGCAGACCCCTCGCTCAGCAGAGCAATGTCGAAAGAAGCTACACGACCTCACCAGGTCTGCCAGGGTAAGTGCCATGAGGGTGCCCCCTAGTCACAACCATCCCTCCCCCTTAACTGCCCGGGGGGGGGGGGGGGGGGGGGGGGGGGGGGGGGGAGGGGGGGGGGGAGGGGGATTGGGGCAGAGTTATTTGAGGGTGGTTCACAAAGTTGTCACAGACCCAGCGCTCTGGCCCCGAGGAGAGATGCAATCGTCTGATGACAACTTGCCCCCCCCAAACTGTGCCAGTATCTGAACGGACTGCTGATACCTACCGTTTTGCAATGATCTACCTATGTTCCCTCCCCCAACAGGCCAAGGCCGGTCATAACCACCGTGAGCGGCACAAGACTGGAGGGGGTTCGCCCAACATGCACCCCCTCAGCACCTTTGAACAGAGGGCACTGGACCTTGTTGGGGGGTCTGCCACCCGCGATATCGCGCAATGCGAGGTTGGCGGAACTGCAGCAAGTGAGACAACCCTCCCTGACAAACACCCCCCCCTCCCCCATCCTCTGTCCCTTCACAAACCCTGCCCACTGGGACACCTCCCCCATCCTCTGTCCCTTCACACACCCTGCCCACTGGGACACCTCCCCCATCCTCTGTCCCTTCACACACCCTGCCCACTGGGACCGTCCAGCGGCCTGCCGAGCAAATCGAAATAACCCGTCTCATTCTCTTCCCTAGGACGTGATGCCCAACGACCAGGTCCGTCTGGCTGCAGACGGAGACAGGAATCTGCCGCCACCTCACCCGGGGCCTCACAACAGAGGGTGCCCGATCAGCGGGCAGCCCTATCCGCCCCAACCCAATCTGCGGACCAGGACGCACAGAGGGTTCGAAGTCCACCACCACCACCAGAAATGGCCAGGGACAACCCTCCTGTCGCTGAGCAGCCCCACACCATGGACGAGGCCCTAAGCATTGAGAGCGTCGGGCTTGCGGCACTGCTTTCTCCCACCACATCCATCATCCCAGAGATACACACCCCGGCGGGCCTATTTAGTGATGAGTCTCCTGGGGCACAGTCTGGTTGGCACATCACAGATGAGCAGGTACAGCAGGTGGAGGTCGGAGCAACAGAGGGCCCGGACTCGCGGAGGCCAGACCAGGCCCAGGATGCAGCTGGCTCCCAGACGTTTTCTGAGTTCCTGGAGTTTATCAACCCACCCGCACAGCCGATGCCTCAGGAAACCCAGGGAAACAATGACGGGATGAGGGCTTCCTTCCAGACTCTGCAGACGCTGTTAGAGGAGTCGAACCGCGTCCAAGAGCAGGGAGTGGTGCCGCTCATGGCAGAGACCCAGTCCGACACCGCACGGGTGGCATCCGCGGTGGAGGCAATGGGTCAGGTTATGCAAGACGTTGGGGTTAATGTGCACGCGTCATCCTCGGCCCTGGACAGGGTTGCCCTCTCACAGGCAGCAATGTGCCAGAGCCAAAACGACATTGCCGGCGCCCTGCGGGCCATGGCCGAGTCTCAGCAGGTCATTGGCCAGTCGCAGCACGCCATGGCACAGTCCCAGCAGTCGATAGCACAGTCCCAGCAGTCGGTCGCGGAGACCATCAACCGCCTGACACATGTGCTGGATGGCGTCGTGCACACACAGGTTGAGATCGCACAGTCCCTGGCGGGAATGTCTAACTCCCTGGACTCCGTCTCTGCAAACCTTCGGATCCTGGTGGATACCGTTGCAGGCCTCCAGGACTGGCAGCGCCAGGTGTCGGTGGTGCGACGGGGAACCTCCCCGCTCGCACCTCTGTCCCAAAGTGAGGCCCGGGGGCCACCGGGCTCCCCGAGGGAGGAGGAGGTTTCGGGGCCCGTCCCATTAACTCCATCACGGGACGTCCCGGAATTCTCGGCCTCCCCCCGTCCCATCCCTGGTGCATCGGGTGGGCAGCAGGCAGAGCAGGGTGGCACAATGTCACCCGAGACGCCCGCAGAGCAGCCTGGCCCATCAAGGCCGGGTCGCCCCAGGAAACGCATAGCCAAGGAGAAACGAGTCGAGGGGGGCGATTCGCAGCAATCCTCCTCCACTCCTGCTGTATCATCTGGGGATTCACTTAGACGTAGTGGTAGGGCCCGTAAGGCAACTAAGAGAGACACTGAGTAAGTTGGCACGGGTGAAGGGCACAGTTTAGTTGTAGGGGCTAGGGCACCTGTAAATAATTGTTAATATTAAACGCACTGTTCCACCTTACTTGTAATACCGTGTGATTGTTCCACAGCCACAGGAATCGTGATGGTGACCGAGTGTCGCTGGGGGTGACGGGTGGTGAAACCTCGGTGCCGGGTGTGCAGTCCCTGCCCCTACCCCCCTCCCACAGCTAGCCCACGCGGGCACGTGATGGAGTGTCAGTGACGAACTCAGCGGCCACCAAGGTGGATGGTTCAGCTATTGCCATGGGTCAGACTCTCTCTAACGATTCTGAGCTCACCGCTGTTCGCAGAGCGGGCTGTCATCATTCCACATGGCACTGATCACACCCGCTGACACAGCCATCAATATTGTGCCATACCGTCTGGACCCAGTGATAAGCGTCATGTCGAAGTGGAGCAGTGTACACTGAGGGGGGGGGGGGGGGGGGTTGTGGTGGTGGCAGTTGTGTGGTGACCCTCTGCATGACTAGCGATGCAGGTGGTGGTTTGGTGTTCATCGGGGACGTCACATGCGATGCGTGAACCGTGCTGCCACCAGGGCGTCGCGTGCCCGCCGTCCTTGCCGGGTCCGTCGTGCCGCCTCCTGGACATCACCAGCACCTGGGTCGTGTCTGCGTGCTGCGCCCGCCACTCCGCCAGCGTCCTCCTCCTCCTCCTCCTCCTCCTCCTCTGTGCTGGCACCACTGCCACTAGCTTCTCCCTCCGCCTCCTGCAACAGGTCATCTCCCCTCTGCATCGCGATGTTGTGCAGCGCACAGCAGACCACTACAATGCGAGCGACCCTGTCGGCCTGGTACTGCAGGGCCCCTCCGGAGCGGGCCAGGCACCTGAATCTCATCTTCAGGAGGCCAAGGCAGCGCTCCACCACACCCCTGGTTGCTGCATGGGCCTCGTTGTATCGTGTTTCCGCATTGGTCTGAGGCCTCCGTATAGGCGTCATCAGCCAAGACCTCAGCGGATAACCCCTGTCACCTAGCAACCAGCCCCTCAGCCGGGGGGGACGTCCCTCAAACATCGCAGGGATGAACGACTGCGCTAGTATGTAGGAGTCATGCACACTCCCTGGGAACCTTGCACAGACGTTCATGAACCTCATGTGGGGGTCGCATACCACCTGGACATTAATGGAGTATGTCCCCCTCCTGTTTGTGAACACTTCCTTGTCCACAGCAGGCGGGCGCATGGGGACGTGAACACAGTCGATTGACCCCTGAACCCTCGGTATCCCGGCCACACTGGCAAATCCACGGGCTCGTGAGTCTTGACTTGCTTGGTCCTCGGGAAAGGTGATGTAGCGATCGGCGATGGCATAGAGGGCGTCGGTCACATCCCGGATGCACCTGTGGACCGATGACTGGGAGATCCCGGAGACGTCCCCGCTCGGAGACTGGAAGGAGCCGGTAGCATAGAAGTTCAGAGCGACCGTCACCTTGATGGCTACCGGGATCGCGTGTCCTCCCCCCGTTCCACGTGGGGCGAGGTGCGACAGGAGTTCGCAGATATGTATCACCGTCTGCCTACTCAGCCGGAGTCTTCTCCTGCAGGTGATGTCCGGCATTGTTAGGAAAGAGACCCGGACACGGTACACCCTCGGCTTTGGTCATCGCCTCTGACGCCGTGGCTGCACCCTCACTCTCTCCTCTTCCTCTTCCTCCTCCTCCTCCTCCTCCTCCTCCTCCTCCCCCCCCCCATGCTGCTCGACGACTGGCAACTCCTCGGCCCTTCCCTCTGCTGCTGCAGCTGGCCCTGCAGCCACTGCGGGTTGTGGGTGTGGATGCTGCTGCATCTCCAAATCCAGTAGAGCAGCCCCAACTACTGCGCAGAACATAGCCGTTCTGTTCCCATGCATCGTGCTAACCTACAGAAGGGTGGTAGGAGGCAGAGAAACGGGACATGTTAGACGGCCGTTAGTCGACACCTCGGCAGCCGCCAGCCATGGGATACCAGTGTGTCCCGGTGGCCTGGTCGCGCTGCTGACACGCGGTCAGCCTAACCCCTGGTCACTTTCTGCATCCAACGGCCAGTAAACTATGGCCTCCTCACGGGTGCGTCAGTGGCCTGTGGCCGGAAGCCACAGGGGAACCAGCGGCCGTGTCCTCGTCACCTGCACACCATGGCATGCTGGCAGACATTTTGTTACGGGGTTGGACGGCTCACTCTCTACCTAACCCCCCCCCCCCTCCGTCGCCCCCCACTGCCTCCCCCGTCTCCCCCACTGCCCCCTCCGTCTCCCCCACTGCCTCCTCCGTCTCCCCCACTGCCCCCTCCGTCTCCCCCACTGCATCCTCCGTCTCCCCCACTGCCCCCTCCGTCTCCCCCACTGCCCCTTCCGTCTCTCCCACTGCCCCCTCCGTCTCCCCCACTGCCTCCTCCGTCTCCCCCACTGCCCCCTCCGTCTCCCCCACTGCCTCCCCCGTCTCCCCCCCACTGCCCCCGTTCTGGACCCCCTCCCGTTCCCAGGGATGCCTTCCCCGTTGTGGCCAGACTCGAGCGGTGCGCTGAACGGTGCGCTGAGCGGTGCGCAGAGTGGTGTCCTGACCTCCTCCAAGCAGTCGTCAGCCAGGCCGACTGGTTGACGAATTTAAAAAGCAGGTGTGTTTCACGACGTCCAAACAGGGCGCCATGACGTCAGGACTTCGGCCCATCCGGGCCGGTGAATAGCGGGGGGGCTCTCAGTGGCGATTCTGGTCGTGTCAGGGGCGGGAAGGAGGCGTTTGTCGGGAAACGCGACTCGGACAATTTGCGGGGTCGGAGAATAGCGGGAGGGCGTCGGAACAGCGTCGCCGTAAAAATTTCCGACGCCCGCTATTCTCCGAACCGTCGTGAGTCCGGAGAATCGCGCCCTTTATCTTTATCTACCCTATCTTTCCCTGTTAATATCTTGAATACTTCATTCAGATCAGCCCTTAACCATCTACATTTTAGTGAAAACAGTCCAAAATGTGCAGGTTAGGTGGATTGGCCATGCTAAATTGAAATGAAATGAAAATCGCTTATTGTCACAAGTAGGCTTCAAATGAAGTTACTGTGAAAAGCCCCTCGTCACCACATTCCGGCGCCTGTTCAGGGAGGCTGGGAAGCACTTGAGGGAATTGAACCCTGCTGCTGGCCTGCCTTGGTCTGCTTTCAAAGCCAGCAATTTAGCCCTGTGCTAAACCAGCCCCAGAAAAGGAAGAGTAACTCCTATCCCAGGATGGAAGGAGGCCCCTTAAATTGCCCCTTAGTGTTCAAAAGGTTAGCTGGGTGTAGTGATATGCATCACTATATACACAATGGGTTAAGGCAAATACACTACAACTAAGTAACCACTAGAGGGAGCACCAGAGATGTACAAATACATAGACAAACAGGAAGTCAGGCTCCCTCTCTCTTCACAGGAACGGCAGCTGGTGAGCAGGACACAGACAGGCAGCTCAGATGTAACATAGTCTTACCGCTGGAGAGAGAACAAACTCATAGAAATAAAGAATCTACTTCAACTGTAAGACTACGAGCTTTATTCAGACACAAGGAATAATACAGTGGGGTTACTGGGTTACGGGGTTAGAGTGGAGGAGTGGGTTTAAGAGTGGCCAAGGGCCAGTGCAGACTCGATGGGCCGAATGGCCTCCTTCTGCACTGTAAATTCTATGATCTATGATAATTTGAGAAATCTCTTCTCGTAGCTCAACCCCTGCTCTCCAGGTATGACTTTTGTAAACCAGTGTTGCACTCCCTCCAAGGCCAAAATATCCTTCCTGAGGTGTGGTGCCCGGAATTGCTGACAGTACTCCAAGTGGGGTCTAACCAGGGTGTTGTATAGCTGCAGCAATGTAAATGTAAAGTGCCATAGTCCCAGATGACCATAAGCTGCTTTCCCCTTTGGGGAGAGCTGACTCGTGGTGATTTAACCCGAGGATCGCCACACCTCAAACGAGCGGCAAGGTTGAGAAGGGGGGGGGGGCTTTCGTCAATAACCTCAGGTGGTACGGGAATTAAACCCATGCTGCTGATTTGAAACTCATGATGCTCTGCAGCTGTCTAGCCAAGTGAGCTAAACTGGATGCCAGCATAACCCCTGTGTCTTTATATTCCAATGTTCTAGATATAGAGGCAAGCATTCCATTAGCCTGTTTGATTATTTTCTGCACTTGTTCCTGGCATTTTAAGGACCTATGCACCTGAACTTCAAGTCTCTTTGCTGGCTTTTAAAGCAGACCAAGCAGGCCAGCAGCACGGTTCAATTCCCGTACCAGCCTCCCCGGACAGGCGCCGGAATGTGGCGACTAGGGGCTTTTCACAGTAACTTCATTGAAGCCTACTCGTGACAATAAGCGATTTTCATTTTTCATTTTCTTTGGACATCCACGGTACCTAACCTCCTAGTGTGACTCCCACTCCCATTATAGTATGGACAGGATGCTTTGAGATGAGCTGTTACAGTCTTACCCCACAATGGTCCCAAAATTATTTTTGAAGAAGAACCAAAGAGTTCTCTCCAATGTCCTGAACAATGTTTATCCCTAAACCAGCATCAGGAGAACAGATTATCTGCTCATTGTAGAGGATCACAGAATATCATAGCACCAAAGTGGCCATCTGGGCAATGCTGTCTGTGCTTCCTCTTTTGTAGAGCAAACCAGTTTGGCCCCTTAACTTGGTCTTTCCCAATGTCTGCGCAATTTTTTCTCCTTAATGTATTTATTCAATTTGCTTTGAAAGCTACTATTCCATCAATCTCCACCACTCTACCCGTACCAGCCTCCCCGGACAGGCGCCGGAATGTGGCTTGTTGTGAGCAAATTGGATGCCTAGTCCTTTACATTTACAACAGCTTACTCACTTCAAATGTATTCCATTAGCTTTAAAAGGGATGTCTTCATGTCAGGGACCACTTAGTGTACATCCCATGCCACCTCACAGTGATACACTACTGCTGATGAACCCAGCTGATTTACAGGGAATGAATCAAGCCAATACTCAATTAATGCTTCATCCCACTGCACTCAAACTGTTGCCCCTTCACCCCTGCCAACCCACCCCTCACGTTTCCAAACACCTCACACTTGGGAATATGAAATAGACTTTTTGTTTTTATCTGTATCCAACACCCGAGACAATAGCTAACAATTTACTCCCATCTGGTGTTACACAGTTAATGTGAACTGCACTGTCGGATCCTGTACATATGCAGTAGACACCAGGGAAAACCTGGCAGTTCACCAACATCTGCTACCCTATGGTTCATATGTAATTCAATGTCACCATTGCTTTTATAAACTGCATGAGCTCTAAATACACTAAATCAAGGAAGCCAACATCTGACGGCATGTTGTGTTGGCGATGAATCATATAATTTCAAAATACAGTTCACATTAAGTAATGTATTCACCTATTCTCACGTCTGTCAGTGCACATTGTGGTGTTAACTTGTTTGTTGGGGAAGGGTGAGCCATCTATTTATTTTGTACAATAAGGGGGGCATATGTTTACTGGTGATGGAAGCGCCAGGATTAGTTCACTAGCATTGCTAGAAAACAATATTTTCAAACCATAAAAATACTCTGCATCACCAAACGATACACAATCTGGAGCTACCACTTATGCAAGATTCAGCCCTACTATGGACCATAAACAATCCAACACATTTTATGCTGGGCTATGAACTATGGTTAACAAACTCGAGATGGCGGCAGGATGGTGCAGTGGTTAGCACGGCTGCCTCACGGCACTGAGGACCAGGTTTGAACCTGGCCCCGGGTCACTGCCTGTGTGCGTTTGCACATTTTCCTGTGTCTGTGTGAGTCTCACCCCCACAACCCAAAGATGTGCAGGGTAGGTGGATTGGCCATGCTAAATTACCCCTTAATTGGGAAAAAAAACTAGAGATGACCATAGAGACCTTGAGGCCGCCGAGATCAACATGAAACCTTCCAGTCCATTCACCATAGACACTGGCATATAAAGGTTGATATAAAACGTGTTCTTTCACCCTCAAATTGTACACTAAACATCAGGGTTGGCCTACGCAAGGACAGAGGAGGAAATCTATGCATGGAGCTAAAGGAAATGGGCGAAGTACTGAGTACTTGCATCAGTATTAACCAAAGAGAAGGCCTTAGTGGATGATGAGTCTGGATCACATTGAGATCAAAAAAGAGGTGTTGGGTGTCTTGAAAAACATTAAGGTATATAAGTACCCAGGGCCTGAGGGGATCTTACCCAGAATACCAAGAGAGTTAAGTGAGGAAATTGCTGGGGCTTTGACAGAAATCTTTGTATCCTCACTGGCTACAGGTGAGGTCCCAGAGAACTGGAGAATAGCTCACGTTGTTCCTTTGTTTAATAAGGGTAGCAAGGATAATCCAGGGAACTACAGGTCGGTGAGCCTTACGTGGTAGGGAAAGTATTGGAGAGGATTCTTCGAGACAGGATTTACTCCTATTTGGAAGCAAAGGGACAAATTAGCGAGAGGCAGCATGGTTTTGTAAAGAGGAGGTCGGGTCTCACTAACTTGATAGAGTTTTTCGAGGAGGTCACAAAGATGATTGATGCAGTGGATGTTGTCTCCATGGACTTCAGTAAGGCCTTTGACAAGGTCCCTCATAGCAGACTGGTACAGAAAGTGAAGTCACACGGGGTCAGAGATTAACTGGCAAGATGGATACAGAACTGGCTCAGCCATAGAAGCTAGAGGGTATCAGTGGAAGGGTGCCTTACTGAATGGAGGGCTGTGACTAGTATGTGTTCCACAGGGATCAGTGATGAGACCTTTGCTGTTTGTAGTATACATAAATGATTTGGAGGAATGTGTAACTGGTCCAATTAGTAAGTTTGCAGCGAATGGCACAAAGTTTGGTGGAATTGCGGATAGAAATGAAAACTGTCGAGGATAAAGCAGGATATAGATCAGTTGGAGACTTGGGTGGAGAGATGGCAGATGGAGTATAATCCGGACAAATGTGAGGTAATGCATTTTGGAAAGTCTAATACAGATGGGGAATATACAGTAAATGACAGAACCCTTAAGAGTATTGACAGGCAGAGGGATCTGGCTTTTGTTTGCAGAGATTCATACACATCTTGCTGTGACTGCAGCGTCTCCAAAACTAAAACAAAACTAAAAAATAGACACACCCAAGCTTTCCCTCAAAACAAAACTAAAAAGCAGAGCCAGAGCTCAGCTCCACCCACACTCTGACATCACTGCAGCCACTTGAGCAGAGAAACATTTCTTAAAGTGACATTCCCATGACGCAAGCCCAATCAGATGAATGGCAGTGCAGCAGCACCATTGAAAGAGATGAATGTTACTGAGACTGTGAGGGAATGGAGAGAGTGTCTCCATACTAATGAGCTACTGAAGTACCAGCAGAAAAAGCAGCATTGTCCCAGAGCCAGGCAGACAAATAGATCCTGGTGATTGGAGGGGTGAACCCTCCAGTTGGTGAAGCTGGCTTCACCTCAAGATGGGAGTCCATTACAATACCAGTAAAAGGCTATAGCTGTTTAAAGGCCTGTTAATTGGCTGCCGCCAGCCACTGCCATTCCCTCTTTGATAATATCTGCAAGCAGTGAGAACACGCAAGGCTTCCCTCTCAATGTCTTGTGCAGCCGCTTTAAGGTCTCCCACACTTCCCTACCTGTTGGACCAAATGGCTGTTTTCCGAGCAGCAAGTTCTATTTAATTCTGTGTAACATTCTTTCAAAATTTGGCAGAGCAATTGAATGCAATCAATACGATTTTGTAACTTTTGTCCTATTCATTACAAGGATGACTACACTTCAAAAGCACTTAATTGGCTATAAAGCACCTTGAGACTTCTTGGGGTCATGAAATCCACAATATACAAAGGAAATCTTTCTTTATTTCAACAGCTCCAGTTTATTGCAACTTAAACATTTAAATATTCTTGGAAAACAGATCCCTAACTAGTGGCAAAAGCATGAAGATGTTCTACACCAGATAGGCTGAATTATGTAGGAGGCAAGATCATGATCAACAAGTGGTAGTTGGTTATCATCGTGATGGGGAGATTATGGGATTGCAAGCTCATCTTGGGATCAAATCGAATATCAAAGTTAGAAACAGTCTGGTTCAACCAGAGACAATGAGTGGCTGGGAGAATAGAAGGCGAGGTGGAAGTGTGGAATGAGTGGTAAGGTAATGAAATTTTTGGTGAGGGTGTGGAGTGTGTGGTGAGGGTGTGGAGTGTGTGGTGAGGGTATGGATTCAGTTCCCATGTGGGCATCATATAAGAATGTTTTAAGGAAGAAATCAGCCCTGGCTCAGTTGGGAGCCCCCTTGCCTTTGAATCAAAAGGTAATGTGTAAACTCCCAGTTTGTGACCTGAACACAAGGCTGACAGACCAGTGCAGTATTGCGGGAGTGCTGCACTTTGGAGTTGCTGTCTTTCAAATGAGACATGACACCGAGTCCCCATCTGCCCTCTGCGGTAAACATAGAGATCCTCTGGCAGTATTTTGAAGAAGAACAGGGAGTTATCCCTCGTGTCCTGGCCAATGTTTATCCCAAAATGAACATCACAAGCTGAGAATCAAAGAATCACTGCAGTGCAGAAGGAGGCCATCCGGCCCATCGAATCTACACCAACCCTCTGAAAAAGCACTCCACCGTGGCCCACGCCCCCACCCTATCCCCATACCCAGTAACTCCACCTATCCTAACCTTTTGGACACTAAAAGCACGCCTAATCTACCTAGCCTGCACTGTAAATTCTATGATTCTATCTTTGGCTGTGGGAGGAAACTGGAGCACCCGAGGAAACCCACACAGACAGGGGGAGAACGTGCAGACTCCACACAGACAGTCACCCAAATTGAACGGAATTGAACCCGGGTCCCTGGTGATGTGAGGCAGCAGTGCTAACCACTGAGCCATCGTGCCTTAGTGACGAAACATCATGGCTGGCATTCGCCGAGCCCATGGCAGTTCAGAGAATCGCCGGTGACGCGGGAAATTCCCGCCACACCGCCACGACACCGGGACGCAATTCTCCGCCGACCGGAGAATCAGCGCCAATCACACCCGAGCAGTCAACGCGCCGCTGGTCGGGGGCCGCTGAAAGAGGCCCCTATGGTGATTCTCCGCGGTCGAGTTGCGCCAAGTTCCGCCGCCGTGGTTTCAACCTGGTACCACCTGGCGGGAGCTTGGACCCACGGCCGCAGTGGCCGTCCTGGTGGGGGAGCGGGGGAATTAGACTCCGGGGGATGCCTCCACTGCGTCCAGGCCTACGATCGGGGGCTACCAATTGGCGGGCACCCGCAATCTGGAGTGGGCCTCCCTCCTTCCGTGCAGACCTGCTGTAGGGCTCCGCCATGTTGTGCGGCGCCGGCTTGAAGACGGCCTTCGCGCTCATGCATAGATCCATGGCGGCAGTGCTGGGCTGCCTTTCGGCGCTGGAGCAGTGTGCAGTACTCCGCCGCCGTGCTGGCCCCCTGAGTGCCACTGAATCGCTGGGCCAGAAGGCCCAATGACGCTCCGGTATTTACGCCGGCATCAAAACTTGGCTGGGATTTCGGAGAATTCTGGCCAATGTAAATAACTTGGCTATGCAGTACGTCATGTCAAGTCTGAACAATAGGATTGCCCTGCAATTGCTTAAAGACTTCAGCAGAAAATTAAGTCTAAAATTCAATTTTTTAAATGTATTCGTGCCACAAATAGATTGTGTGGAATGCCCCAGGGGTCAATGTTGGGAGCATTGTTGATAGTTTATACAAACAAGCTGATCATATCTGCAGATGGAAATTATTTAGAAAGAAAAGATGAGGTTTACGAAACAGCCAAGTAATCATGGAAGAATGAAAAATAAAATTGCAAGTAGACAAAACAGTGGCAGGTGAAATCCGGTCGAGAGATAAGTGCAGGGTGTTGCACAATGGAAGAGAAATAGAGGACATATTAATTGACTAATGCTGAATTAGCTAGGAGAAAGGCTGAGGAGAAATCTGGAAGTGATTGTTGTGTCAATATTTAATGCATGTAGTCACACTGAGCAACAGCTGAAAGAGCAAACAGAATGCTGAATGATATTGCCAGTGAGCAAATTGACAGATGAAGATAATGTCTTGAAGCTGCATATTACTCTCCTCGAGCCTGACATTCAGTGCTGTGTGAAGATCTGCTTGCTGAGGAGAAAAGGAAGTAGCCTCCTGTATGAAGAAGGATCAAGATTGACCCCTTGTTTCCTTCCTACCATTAGGAGCAAAGGTCAGAAAAACTTAATTTAACTCTGAAAAAATATTCAGGATAGTCTTCCAGATAAGCTAATGAAGACAAAGAACAAAGGAAAATACAGCACAGGAACAGGCCTTTCGGCCCTCCAGGTCTGCGCCGACCATGCTGCCCATCTAAACTAAAAACTTCTACACTTCCTGGGTCCGTATCCCTCTATTCCCATCCCATTCATGTATTTGTCAAGATGCCCTTAAATGTCACTATCGCCCCTGATTCCACCACCTCCTCTGGCAGCGAGTTCCAGGCACCCACTACCCTCTGTGTAAAAAAACTTGCCTCGTACAACTCCTCTAAACCTTGCTCCTCACACCTTAAACCTATGCCCCCGAGTAATTGACCCCTCCACCTTGGGAAAAAACCTCTGACTATCCACTCTGTCTATGCCACTCATAATTTTGTACACCTCTATCAGGCCACCCCTCAACCTCCGTCGTTCCAGTGAGAACAAACCAAGTTTATTCAACCTCTCCTCATAGCTAATGCCCTCCATACCAGGCAACATCCTGGTAAATCTCTTCTGCACCCTCTCTAAAGCCTCCACATCCTTCTGGTAGTGTGGCGACCAGAATTGAACACTATACTCCAAGTGTGGCCTAACTAAGGTTCTATACAGCTGCAACATGACTTGCCAATTCTTTTACTCAATGCCCTGGCCAATGAAGGCAAGCATGCCATATGCCTTCTTGACTACCATCTCCATCTGTGTTGCCCTTTCAATGAAATGTGGATCTGTACACCTAGATCTCTCTGATTGTCAATATTTTTGAGGGTTATACCATTCACTGTATGTTCCCTACCTGCATTAGACCTTCCAAAATGCATTATCTCACATTTGTCTGGATTAAACTTCATCTGCCATCTCTCCGCCCAAGTCTCCATACGATCTAAATCCTTCTGTATCCTCTGACAGTCCTCTGCAATTCCACCAACCTTTGTGTCATCTGCAAACTTACGAATCAGACCAGTTACATTTTTCTCCAAATCATTTATTTATACTACAAAAAACAAAGGTCCCAGCACTGATCTCTGTGGAACACCACTAGTCACAGCCCTCCAATCAGAAAAACACCCTTCCATTGCTACTCTCTGCCTTCTATGACCGAGCCAGTTCTGTATCCATCATGCCAGCTTACCCCTGATCCTGTGTGACTTCATCTTTTGTACCAGTCTGCCATGAGGGACCTTGTCAAAGCCCTTACTGAAGTCCATATGGACAACATCCACTGTCCTACCTGCATCAATCATCTTTGTGACCTCTTCGAATAACGCTATCAAGTTGGTGAGACACGATCTCCCCTTCACTAAACCATGCTGCCTCACACTAATACGTCCATTTGCTTCCAAATGGGAGTAGATCCTGTCTCGAAGAATTCTCTCCAGTAATTTCCCTACCACTGACGTGAGGCTCATGAGCCTGTAGTTCCCTTGATTATCCTTGCTACCCTTCTTAAACAAAGGAACAACATTGACTATTCTCCAGTCCTAAAGGACATCACCTGAAGACAGTGAGGATCCAAAGATTTCTGTCAAGGCCTCAGCAATTTCCTCTCGAGCCTCCTTCAGTATTCTGGGGTAGATCCCATCAGGCCCTGGGGACTTATCTACCTTAATATTTTTCAAGGCGCCCAACACATCGTCTTTTTGGATCTCAATGTGACCCAGGCTATCTACACACCCTTCTCCAGACTCAACATCCACCAATTCCTTCTCTTTGGTGAATACTGATGCAAAGTATTCACTTAGTACCTCACCCATTTCCTCTGGCTTCACACATAGATTCCCTCCCCTGTCCTTTAGTGGACCAACCCTTTCGCTGGCTACCCTCTTGCTTTTATGTACGTGTAAAAAGCCTTGGGATTTTCCTTAACCCTATTTGCCAATGACTTTTCATGACCCCTTTAGCCCTCCTGACTCCTTGCTTAAGTTCTTTCCTACTTGCCTTATATTCCACACTGGCTTTGTCTGTTCCCAGCCTTCTCGCCCTGACAAATGCCTCCTTTTTCTTTTTGACGAGGCCTACAATATCTCTCGTTATCCAAGGTTCCCAAAATTTACTGTATTTATCCTTCTTCCGCACAGGAACATGCCGGTCCTGAATTCCTTTCAACTGACATTTGAAAGACTCCCACATGTCAGATGTTGATTTACCCTCAAACATCCACACCCAATCTAGTTTCTTCTTAATTATAACTAATTATTGTTACAATTAGTCTTCCCCCAATTTAGAACATTCACCCTAGGACCACTCTTATCCTTGTCCACCAGCACTATAAAACCTACTGAATTGTGGTCACTGTTACCGAAATGCTCCCCAACTGAAAGTTCTACCACCTGGCCGGGCTCATTCCCCAATACCAGGTCCAGTACAGCCCCTTCCCTAGTTGGACTATCTACATATTGTTTTAAGAAGAGCTCCTGGATGCTCTTTACAAACTCTGCCCCGTCTAAGCCCCTAACACTAAGTGAGTCCCGTAGTACAGCTGTGATATTCTCCGTAACCGGTAGCGCAACTCCACCACCCCTTTTACATCCCCCTCTATCCCGCCTGAAACATCTAAATCATGGAACGTTTAGCTGCCAATCCTGTCCTTCCCTCAACCAGGTCTCTGTAATGGCATCAGCATCATAGTTCCAAGTACTAATCCAAGCTCTAAGTTCATCTGCCTTACCCGTTATACTTCTTGCATTAAAGCATATGCACTTCAGGCCACCAGACTCGCTATTTTCAGCAACATCTCCCTGTCTGCTCTTCCTCAGAGCCATACTGGCCCTATTCCCTAGTTCTCCCTCAATGCTTTCACCTTCTAACCTATTGCTCCGGAACCCACCCACCTGCCATACTAGTTTAAACACTCCCATGTGAAACTAGCAAACCTTGTGGCCAGGATATTTATGCCTCCCCAGTTTAGATGCAACCCGTCCTTCTTATACAGGTCACACCTGCCCCGGAAGAGCTCCCAGTGGTCCAGATAACGGAAACCCTCCCTCCTACACCAGCTGGTAGCCACATGTTTAGCGGCTCTATCTTCCTATTTCTAGCCTCACTGGCACCTGGCACAGGGAGTAATCCCGAGATTACAACCCTAGAGGTCCTGTCTTTTAACTTTCTGCCTAGCTCCCTGAACTCCTGCTGCAGGACCTCATGCCCCTTCCTGCCTGTGTCGTTAGTATCAATATGTACAACAACCTCTGCCTGTTTGCCCTCCCCCTTCAGGATACCCGCTACCCATTCTGAGACATCCTGGACCCTGGCATCAGGGAGGCAACAAACCATCCTGGAGTCTCTTTCATGTCCACACAAGCGCCTATCTGTTCCCCTGACTATAGAGTCCCCTATCACTATTGTTCTTCTGCGCTTTGACCCTTCCTGCTGAACATCAGAGCCAGCCGTGGTGCCATCCCTGCTCTGGCAGCTGCTGTTTTCGCTGATAGGCTATTCCCCCCAACAATATCCAAAGTATCCTGTTCAAGAGGGGGACTGCCACATGGTATTCCTGCACTGACTGCCTTCCCCTTCTGGTAGTCACCCATCTCTCTGCCTGCACCTTGGGTGTGACCACGTCTCTATAACTCCTATCTATGACGCTTTCCGCCACCTGCATGCTCCTAAGTGCATCCAATTGCTGCTCCAACCGAACCACACGGTCTGTGAGGAGCTGCCATTGTTTACACTTGCTGCAGATGTAGTCGACCGTAACGCTGGAAGCGTCACAGATCTGCCACATCTCACAGTTGGAGCACTGCACCCCGCTGAGTGACATTTAAGCACTAATTAATTAATTTAAAATAAGCACTTGAATTATTGTTAGATTTAGTTACAATTAACTATATGGCCCTGACGCTAGATGATTTTTACTGTAAAATTAAATGCTAAATACCGATCACTGCCCTCAGGTTTAGTTACTCCACTATCTAGTTAATCAATTAGATTTGTTTTGCAATATTATTTTTTTTCAAATTTAACAGATTCCCAATCAGCCAATCAGGTCACAACTTTACTGTGATGTCACTTCAGTTTTCTCCCCCACACAATTGAAAAGGCAATATAAGTAAAAATAAAAATCACTTACCTTCCCAGGATGCTCTCTGGTTCTCTCCCTGCAGATTAACAGTCGCAGGTTAGAAGAAAGAGAACCAAACGGTAGTGAAAAAGCATCTTCTCCCGCTCTGCACCGAATTACCTCACTGCACCAAATTACCAAGTTCCAATTCCCACTCTGGATGTGTCTCACTCACTCAGGCTGTGTCTCCTTCACCTGCGCAAAGCTTAATGAGTGCGCTTTCTGTCTGTCTTTTATACAGACCTCAGCTAACCAGGGTGACTCATACTACTTAAGCTTCAAACAGAAGAATACAATGTACACCCTTGTGCCATTAAACAGATAACTGCCTCTCAGCAATTAGGGTGGGGGCAGCTTCAGCCAATCAGACACCAAGCTACACACTGCACTTTTAACTGAAAAACAGCAAAATTAGACTCACTGCCCCAAATTACCAAGTTCCATTTCCCACTCTGGATGTGTCTCACTCAGGCTGTGTATCCTTCACCTGCGCAAAGCTATTAAGATTCAGCTGGAAATTAATATGATTTTTCTTGGAAGGATGATCTTGGATGGATCCAATCTGTTTTTAACTTTACAGGATGTGGATATCGCTGTCTAGTCCATCATTTATTGCCCTACCTAATTGCCCTTGAGAATGTGGTGGTGAACTGTCTTCTTGAGTTGCTGCAGTCCATGTGGCGTCTGTACGCATACAGTGCTGTTATGAATGGAGTTGCTGGATTTTTACCCAGCAACAGTGAAGGAATGGCGATATATTTCCAAGTCAGATGGTGAGTGGCTTGGAGGGGGACTCAAATTCCTCATCTTACGTTCCAATAATATTCAAGCTGAAACTACTTGCTTCATCTTTCTCCTCACAGGTATTACACATGCCTAAAGCTACTCAAGAACATTTACATTGCACCGAATTCCAGGAGGTACAAAGTATTTACAGCACAGTTACAGGTCATCCGTCCCAGCTGGTGTTTATGTCCCACAGGAGTCTGGTCTCATTTTTTCTCACATAACTGCACCATATTTACTTCTATTTCGTTCTTCCTCATGTACCTATCCAACTTTTATTTGATTACATCTTTACTATTTGCTTCCACTACACCTTCTGGTAGTGAGACTCACAATCTAACCAATCTCTGGGTAAAGTCACCAATCGTCTATTGGATTTATTAGTGTTACCTTATACTGATGATTCCTGGCTCTGATCCCGTGAAACTTCTCTGCATTGACCCTGATTTATATTTGTATTGGTAAAGATTAGAAATAAGATATAGTTTAAGGGCAGCACGGTGGCACATTGGTTAGAATTGCTTCCTCATGGCGCCGAGGTCCCAGGTTTGATCCCAGCTCTGGGTCACTGACCGTGTGGAGTTTGCACATTCTCACCATGTTTGTGTGTGTCTCACCGCCACAACCCAAAGATGTGCATGTTATGTGGATTGACCACGCTAAATTGCCCCTTAAATTGGAAAACATTTATTGGCTGCACTAAATTTATCAAAAAAAAGAAATAAGGTATAGTTTTAAGTGGGTTTAATTTAATGTTTCTGTGCCTGGAAGGGTAAAACGGATAGTTAGATTCATGCTGGGCAAAGATGTTTGTGTGTGTGGGGGTTGTTTTCAGTTCCAACTGCGATTCTATTGTGCTTAGAGAGGGTTGTGGCATGAAGAGTAAATAAACAACAGCAATTGCTCAGCAAATGAAGTCTTGCAAAGTAGAGGAGGCTTTAAATTTTAGTTTCAGCTGAATTTGTGGGAAGTTTGAGACAGGAGTGAACCTCTCTCAACTCTGCAAGGAGGACTGGAGAACAGCCAATGTTGTTCCTTTGTTTAAGAAGGGTAGCAAGGATAATCCAGGGAACTACAGTGAGCCGGTGAGGCGTGGTAGGGAAATTACATCAGTGGTAGGGAAATTACTGGAGAGAATTCTTCGAGACAGGATCTACTCCCATTTGGAAACAAGTGGACGTATTAGCGAGAGGCAGCACGGTTTCGTGAAGGGGAAACTTGATAGAGTTTTTCGAGGAGGTCACAAAGATGATTGATGCAGGTAGGGCAGTGTATATTGTCTATATGGATTTCAGTAAGGCCTTTGACAAAGGTCCCTCATGGCAGACTGGTACTAAAGGTGAAGTCACACGGGATCAGAGGTGAGCTGGCAAGAAGCATACAGAACTGGCTAGGTCATAGAAGGTAGAGAGTAGCAATGGAAGGGTGCTTTTCTGGTTGGAGGGCTATGACTAGTGGTGTTCAGCAGGGTTCAGTCCTGGGACCTTTGCTGTTCGTAGTATATATAAATGATTTGGAGGAAAATGTAACTGGTCTAGTAAGTTAGCGAATGACACAAAGGTAGGCGGAATTGCGGATAGCGATGAGGACTGTCAAAGGATACAGCAGGATTTAGATCATTTGGAGACTCGGGCGGAGAGATGGCAGATGGAGTTTAATCTGGACAAATGTGAAGAAATGCATTTTGGAAGGTCTAATACAGGTAGGGAATATACAGTGAATGGTAGAAACCTCAAGAGTATTGTCAGTTAGAGAGATCTAGGTGTACAGGTCCACAGGGCAATAAAAGCCCCTGGGTTGTCCCAACACAGGTGGAGAAGGTAGTCAAAAAGGCATACGGCATGCTTGTTTCATTGACCGGGGCACTGACTATAAAAATTGGCAAGTCATGTTGCAGCTGTATAGAACTTTAGTTCGGCCACACTTGGAGTATAGTGTTCAATTCTGGTCGCCACACTACCTGAAGGATGTGGAGGCTTTAGAGAGGGTGTAGAAGATATTTACCGGGATGTTGCCTGGTATGGAGGGCAGTAGCTATGAGGAGAGGTTGAATAAACTCAGTTTGTTCTCACTGGAACGACAGAGGTTGAAGAGCGACCTGATAGAGGTGTACAAAATTATGAGTTTATTATGAGGCATAGACAGAGTGGATAGTCAGAGGCTTTTTACCAGGATAGAGGGGTCAATTACTACGGGGAATAGGTTTAAGGTGTGAGGGGCAAGATTTAGAGGAGATGTACGAGGCAAGTTCTTTACACAGAGGGTACTGGGTGCCTGGAACACGCTGCCGGAGGAGGTGGTGGAAGCAGGGATGATAGTGATGTTTAAGGGGCAGCTTGACAAATACATGAATAGGATGGGAATAGAGGAATACGGACCCCGGAAGTGTAGAAGATTTTAGTTTAGACGTGCAGCATGGTCGGCGCAGGCCTGGAGGGCCGAAGGGCCTGTTCCTGTGCTGTACTTTTCTTTGTTCTTTGTTGTTGTGAGAAGCTGGACAGGACAAGATGCACGCTTCCTGAGGAATAAGTTGCAATCCAGAAAACCAGGGAATTGGGACAGAAAAAACGTTTAAGGTACCTAAAGTTAAGTGAAAAGAGACCAATGTGTGGCTTAGAAGAATTGAAGGAAGAGTGTTCTGAGTTAAAGAGACAATTGCAGTAAACAGAATTGAAGTGGGACAATAGCCTTCAAAGGTAAAACAAACATCTGATGCCATTTTGATATAATGTGGGAATCAAGTGTTGAAGTAATTGTGAGCAGTTTGCACAAGTCAAGACAAAGAATCCTAAATGGGTGATGTCGAAACCTGGACTGGATTGACTGATAAAACAGGATCGAAAGCTTTGTTTAAAGGGGTAATTTGGAAAACCTGGTCTCGATTTCAGAATGCAAAGCGCTAAGGGAAAGCTTAATTTTGAGAGAAGATTTTAAAGCATATTTTTGAGAGTGGAGTTTTGAAAACGTCCATGTGACAATCATCTGGGGGATTCTGAGGAGACATCACAAACATTTACTTGGGGTTTAGAGTGGAGAGTGTATTTGTCCACAGTCATCTTGTGTGCCCAAAAGGGGCTTTGTGGTAATGAGACCATTGTAGATTAAGATAGACTTTGCAATCTATGTTAATCCTAAAACCTGTATGTAATTGTTAACATAAGAGGGGAGTAAAGGCATATCATATTGTAATCCAATTTTTCCATGATTAAAAATGTTTTTTCTTGTTAAAATTAATTCGCAATCCTGTGACGTTGTCCTCCACATTTAAAAAAAAAGTAAAAGTCAGGAGCCAGAGTTCCATTCTGGAACCTTCCCATCCAGTTATAACATAATTTGGGATTGTAACAGAATGTTGGAGGCAGAAATCGTCATCACATTTAAAATATACTTGGACGTGCATGTGAAGTGCCACAATCTACAGTGCTATGCACTGATCAGTGGGATTAGGCTAGGCGCGGACAAGTAAACTTTCTATCCTTCTATCTCGATCGGACATTTTATCCTCTCTAAGTTTGATTTGTTTATCAACTATCTCCCGTCTTTCCACCTGAAATGTCTTTATATCCTTTTAGATCTTACCTATCATGTCTATCATGTTAGTTTCCTTGGTACATCCTGAGGCAAACTAATTATTTAATATGCCACTTCACTGCCACTGCCTGTGATGTTATCATGTTTATTCCTTAGTGGTCCTATCCTGATTTTGCTTTTATGTGTGTGTAGGATATGTTAGCTGGAATTTATTGCCCCCTTGTGACCCCTCAAGAACAGACAGGCGGCTGGGTAAAGGGTGTACAATCAGGTGATGGGGAGATGCCACGTCAGTTGCCAATCTGTCACCATTGGCATTTTGCCAGTGGTAGACCATGTTTGGACCAATTGAGGCCTTAAAATATCCAATTAGTGACCTGATGATGATATTTTTCAGGTAAACACTGGCAGCTTCTTTGAGGGGGTCCTCCTGTTCAGGTACCTGGTGTCCAATGGAGCTCCCCTTCCACCCCACCAAGGTGATCACCACCCCAGTTTGCTCCCTTCCCCTGACCTCCTAATCGTGGACTCTCATCCTTCTTGATGGAGACTGCCTGACATGCCATGGCGAAGCCACCCCAACTTACCTTTCAGTCCGGCCTCCATTGCTGCTCCTTGTGAATGACTGGTTACACTGCCAGCAGTGGCCACTGCTCCCGGTTGCATTGCTCGTGCTCGGGATCATCAGGTCATCTGATTGACCGGCAGCTCTTGGAGGTGGAATATCCTTCCTCATGGGGAAAGAAGAAATAGCCTCAGGCAATTAAAAACCTGGTAACCATAACATTCTGTTGAGGTTCCCCTGCCCCCTGGAGGAGGTTCGCTCCCCACATTTCACACAGGGGTGCTATTTTTCCTGAACTCTAGTGCTGACTGTTTTAAATGCTTCCCACTTCTTCTTTTGTTTCCCTAGTTCCATTCTCAGCCTCTCTTATCTTTTATTTTAATTCACATGGATCCTGTTTCTAACCCATTCACAGGTATAGCCTTGACTTCAATAAACAGTTGGAAAGAAGGATGGAACACTCCCTCGAGTTGTATTCTAAGGAGAATACTGTCACTGAGGAAACTCCAGATATCAGAGAAAGGCTGCCTGCCACGTCCATGCAGGACATCGAACCCACAGTGGAGGAGCATGGCAAAGTCCAACTATTGAGGCATCTCCCACTGTGGGAAAAGTAGTGCTCGTTATTGCCCTTGTCAGACTGCAGATCTTGGCTGAACAAATCTATCCTGAATCCCAGTGAAGTTAAAGAACTGGAAGATTTACAATTGATGTAATCTTCACATTCCACTGCTGCAAGGAGAAGTGCTGTGAACAAAGGGTTAAATACACTATATTGCCTTCATCAATCTTCCCACGGTATTCAGCATTGTCAGCAAAGGCAGTTTCTAAGCTGTTTGAGAAAACTGGCTGTCCATTTAAATCTGTTCCATGTGATCTCCTCTTTCAATGACACCATGATGGGTAAGATCAGTGATAACGGAGCAACATTGGCACCCTTTGAGATTCACAGTGAGGTCAAACAGGATTTTGTTCTGGCACCGACACTCTTTGGTGTCTTCTTCTCTTTTCTGTTTCCTTCATCATCTACAGTGGCTATCTCCTTATATATCAGAACTGACAGAAAGTCTTGCTTGCCTGAGGTCCAAGACAAAATATGCTGAGTCCTCACCAGAGAGTTGGCCTCCGCTGATGATGCCACACTGGCAAATCATACGGAGGAATATCGGCAAATGGATAGACTCTCTAATGTCTGTAAAAGGTTTGGTTTGACATTCCGGAAGACAAATGTCATGGTCTGGGATGTTGCCATGCCATCATCTATCAGGATTAACATTGTGAGGCTGGAGGTTGTTGATATCTATCACATATCTAGACGCCACAATTACCAACAATCTGTCACTTGATGCTGTAATTAACACAAGCATCACAAAAGCTGCAGTTGTTATGACCAAGCTGAGGAAGAGAGTGTGGAACAACAGTGACCTGACTGTGAACACCAAACTGTGAGTTTGCCAAGCCTGCATCCTCAGCACACTTCTCTATAGTGGTGAGACCTGGCAGCAGGAAAGATTGAACAGTTTGCACCTTTGCTGTCTCAGACATGTCCTCTGCATCTCTTGGCAGGACACGGGCACCAACTCAGAGGTCCTGTAGCCCGGTAATTCCACCAGCATGCAGTTATTGCTGAGCAAATGATGCCTGCGCTGGCTTGGCTAGCTCATTGGATGATTGACGACCAGATACCCAAATACCTTCTGTGCAATGAATTTGCCACTCGGTCACAATGTCCCAGGCGTCCATACCACTGCTCCAAGGATACCTGCAAGCAAGATACGAAGGTGGCGAGTAATTACACTGTCAGCTGGGAGACAGTTGCTGGTGGCCATGACCTCTGGAGGCTGACTGTTTGTAATGATATTGGAAATGGAGAGCAGTCCGCAGCCACCACGCCGTGTTCACAAAAACTGAGAGCACACGTGCTCCGCGCGGTCGGGAACGTGGCCCATTGGGGGCAGAGCATCGGGGAGGGCCTTCAGGTAACGTCCTGAGGCTGTCCCAATGGCGTGCGACGCACTCCTCAGTGATGCCGTTTTGGAAGGGGTGAAGCATCCGAAAGCAGGTACCGCCCCCGATTCGGTCGCAAACAGGGATTCTCCGCCAAATCGCTGATTACGATATTGCCGTCGGGCAATGGAGAATCCTGCCCATAGTGCCTAAATAGCTATAACTTAAATAACTGAAAAATATAATAGTTCGGGAACCAAGCTTGGAGGATAAAGAAGTGAATCTGAAAGCACAACCAGGAAATGAAAATAGCTGATTGGGTGAGTACATATATATATTCTACACTGACTGGAGAGGTTTCATAATCCTTTCCTTACTACAGTCGAATTGGACCACCTTTCCACAGCTGTTTTACTCAGATTTTCTGGGTGCTCAGTGTTGAAGACCACACTTTAAGTGAGCTGCCACTCCCTGTGAACTGTATCACATGATCATATCTCCAATGTTTGGTACTGTTTCCCAGAGACAAACAGAAATGCTCATTTTTGTGTTTATTTCACAACCCCTCTCATTACTTCTTAGACTTCATAAAGTGGCATATTAAATCACTGGTTTGGGTTAGAAACCACGGAGCAGGGTTATTTAGAATAATGTCAGTCATGAAAAAGACTATACATCACTATCAACTATTTCTAACCAAGACTTTGAACTCTCAATCCTTGCATGAATGCAGAATAGAATAAGATACAACACTTCATGAAATCTAATGGCACTAATCCTAGACCTGTATCTGTTTGGAAACCTATATGCAATTTCATTGGAACCACATGTGTACAGCCCCTGTGCGGACAGGTTCAGAGAACAGTCGAAATGACTTTTGAAATTCCATCAAGAACAACGGAGATAAAAAAATATGGATATCTCACAATTGCATTGTGATTGCAAAGTACCCACAGGACATAAAACAATTGAATATGTTTTCTGGGCTGGGTCTGTATAGCTTGGTCGTCAGCAGATTCAAACTGAATAGCTTGGTTCCTTCACAAAATTAAATTAAACTGATTCCAATGCTGTAAGAGGACTTTTCTTTTAGCTGGAGAACATCATTGTCTTGTTATGCTCCTGGCGTAGCATAAGTGGCTTCCTTGATGTGCACGCGACTAAGGAAGGTTCAGACGTGGAGATAACTTCAACACGTTTATTGAACTATTTACAATTCTCTTACTTAGGTTCGCCTCTACTGTTGATCCTTCCATAACTACTCAGACTGACAAACCAGTCTTCTACAATCCAAGTGGTGGGTGTGATATTGAATCAACCCTGTGTCTCTACTCACTGAGTGTCTCCACTGGAAAGAGGAAGATCATGTGTCCTTTATATATGGGTTGGTGTAATGTCCCCATGTGGTAGTGTCACCTCTGTGTTATTGTGAATGCCCATTGGTCGTGTCTTATCGTACTGACCTATTGGTTGAGTGTCTGTGTGTCATGTCTCTGGTGCTCCCTCTAATGTCTAGCTAGTCTACGTGTATTTACATTAACCCCTTGTGTATTTACAGTGATGCATATCACCACAATCATTGTCTCAGACAACTTTCAAAACAAAGCAAGAAGGCATAAGATATCATCACTTGGATTGGCAAGAAGACCATGTGGTGTATCTGTTTAAAAAGAGAAATGATTAATTGTGGAAACTATCAGTTTCACTTTGGTGATAGGCAGTTTTCTGGAGAAAGTTTCAAAATTCCGAAGATTCTGAAAAGTTTCCAGTGGATTGGAAAACCGCCAATACCGCAGCTCCATTCAATTAATTGAATTTTCCTATGGGTGGAGAGTCTCTGGCTTAGCCAAAATCTCTTACCCATGAACCTGGCACCCACCATTTTTGCCATGGGGAGAACAAGGGCGCATTGTAGTTTGCACATCTGCAGTTTGTCATGGCAGCTCAAGGTTAAAGGTACTGCTGCCTTCAAACAGATCCAATTTTCATTAGTGGGGTGTCCAAAGCACAACTTGTGAGCTTTATACTTTTCAGGTAAAGACTGAACTGATCAGAGCTTTTTGGAGAGGTAGGATAACCTTTGGATAGGTCCAGGGTCACCTTTGGAAGAGGTTAAGTGCCCTTTAGGAAAGTTAAAAGTAGATAGCATGTGCGTAAAATGTGAATAAAATTATTGGAACTGTCAAGCTGTCGAGGCATTTAAATATCAAGGGCTGAATTCTCCGCTCAACGACGCCGAAATCGCGTTCGGCGACAGAGAAGAGAATCCGTTTTGGAGCCGATATCGGGAGCGGTGACGGTTTTTAAATTCTTCGCCCCCCGAAAATTGGAATACTCATGGATTACACCGCGTCGAGTATCCACCGCCTCAGGCCACTGCCTGAAGCCCACCCCACGATGCTACATTGCTGACCGGCTGAATTCCCGATGGCGTGGGACTCATGTGATCCCACTGTCTGGGATCCTCGCATGCCGGCTGCTCCCTCAGTCCAGGGCCGCCACAGTAGGGGGAGGTACGATCGGCGGGCGGGGAGGGGTCTTCATTCAGGGCTGGGGGCAATGTGGGTGGGCTGACCAGGGCCGCCGCGGCCGATGTGGGGCACTTATTTTGCCGGCCCAGGTATGTGGGCTGAGTCCGCCATGGAGCACGGCGTGGCCGCTGAAGGCCACCGCCATGCGCATCAGCGGCCTCTGACCTGGAAGTACTGGGGGCCGTATCGGCAGCTCGAACTGCGAGCTCTACGATGGTTGCCTCCTAGCCCCCAGCAAAACGGGGAATATATAGACTTTTGATGCCCGTTTTCCTGGCGTAAAAGACCACAGTTTTCCAACGGCGTGGGGACTTAGTCCCAGAAATGGAGACTCCAGCCCCCTGTCTTTCAATTTTAAAAAAAGTCAATATGTTCAAAAGAAATAGAACTTGCTATATCGAGGGTTATCATTTGTGTTGCATGACTGATTTTGCAACTTATCATTATCACAGTGAGATGCCTGTCAGTTCAGTTTGATTGACAGATTCAAGTCCTTATAAAATCTTTGACGTAGAGCTATGAATACAAATCTTTCCTTTTTATAAGGAATTAAGTAGTTGAAGGAATTTAAATGCAGAGGATGGATTTTGATCAATTGGAGAATTTCCATTCATCGTGAAGTTATCAATAAACTTGGAAATATTATTTTATTTCATCTCAGTATGGGTTTTGAAGTCTGTCCATGGTTTATACTGAGTGAGTTGGCATGGTAGTTTTGGGCAAAGGATGATTGGTGGAGGGATGGCATGAATTGCCATTAGATTGGCATATGGGCTACAAAGGGCTATGCAAGGTATGGTGGGGAGGGCATTGGATGTTATGAGGGGCCTTGAGTGGCTGATGGAGGCATAAGGTAATATAAGTTGGAGCATGGAAATTGTGTAGAGACTGAGGGGTTGTCAGGGGTGAGGGCTAGAAGGATATTTGTTTTATTATTTTAATTACAAGATCGGAGCACTAAGGTTTTCAGAGAGTAGATTCAGCTGAGTATAAAAGTAAGTATCTTAAAGTGCAGCTTTCTCTACACTGGAATGCAGCTTTGGACTGCAGTAAAGCACTTCAGGAGGGAGTTTAGGAGAGAATGAGGTGACTCTTTTCTTTGCTACCATTCCTCAGAAAGAAGAGCAGCAACCTTGGTAAGTAAGATATGGTGAGTATTTCTCCTGTCTGTTACATACCCTAAACTAGAAGAAGCAAAGGTAAAGGGAATAATTTAAGGGTAAGTCATGGCAGAGTTCCTAAATGCGGGCAGCACGGTGACACTGCTTAGCATTGTTAGCACTGCTGCCTCACAGCTCCAGGGACCCGGGTTTAATTCTGGCCCGAGTTCAATTCCGGCCTTGGGTGGCTGTCTGTATGGAGTTTGCACATTCTCCCTGTGTCTGCGTGGGTTTCCTCTGGGTGCTCCAGTTTCTTCCCACAGTCACAAGATGTGCAGGTTAGGTGGAGTTACAGGGATGAGGAGGGGGAGTGGGCCCAGGCAGGGTGTTCTTTCAGAGGATTGGGGCAGACCCAATGGGCTGAATGGCCTGCTTCTGCATTGTAGGAATTCTATGGCTCGATGAAAACCTGCCCATGTGAAATGCTCCTCTAGTGTGATGTGGGAAGTCAGGGACACTTCCAATGTCCAGGGTAGCCACACCTGCAGGACGTGTTTCCAACTGAAGCTACCAGAAATCCACATTTCAGAGCTGAAGCTGCAACTGGAGTCACTGTGAAGCAAGTGCAATGATGAGATCTTCATCGATAGCATGTATAATGAGGTGGTCACACCTGAGGTAAAGATTGCGTAGGTAGAAAGGGAATGTAAAATAAAGTAAGCTTTGTTTCTCAATCAACTCGGTGTTGATTCTCCGTTGCCCTTGATAGACTGGCAATGAGGATAAAGTTTGGTTCGCTATTGATGCTGCTGGGCCACCTTCCATCTTTATTGGACACAGGTTGGAGTTTTCCTTCAATTATGCCTCTTTTTGGACGGTTGGATGTTTGATGCTGGATTGGGAGATTGGAATTGGTAGGCATAGATGATATGTTTCTTTTTTCGGGTCAAACATCATAGGAACGTAGGAATTAGGAGCAGAGGTAGGCAATTCAGCCCCTCGAGCCTGCTCTGCCATTCAATCAGATCATGGCTGATCTCTTCCTGGTCTCAAATCCACCTCCCTACCTGTTCCCCATATTACTTCAACACGTTTTTAAAATCAGAAATCTATCTATCTCCCTTTTGAAATGATTTAATGATTTGGACTCCCCCGCGCTATGGAGCAGTGAGTTCCATAAATTCATCACCCTCTGTCAAAAATAATGCCCCCTTATCTCAGTTTTAAATCTACCGCCCCTCAATCTATATCTGTGACCTCATGTTCAAGTTTGCCCCACAAGGGGGAACATTTGGTCTATGTTTACTTTATCAATCCTTTTTACCATTTTAGATACATCGATCAGATCCCCTCTCATCCATCTAAACTCCAGTGAGTATAAACCCAAACTGTTTAATCCCTTCTCGTACGCCAACCCCTTCATCCCCAGAAACAATCTGGTGAACCTCTTCTGAACTGCCTCCAATGCCACCACATCCTTCCTCAAATAAGAAGACCAAAACTGGACACAGTACTCCAGATGTGGTCTCACCAACACCCTAGACAATTGCAACAACACTTCTCTACTTTTATACTCCAGTCCTTTTGCAATAAATGCTAACATTCCATTTGCTTTATTTATTACATTTTGTACCTGCATACAGACTTTCTGCGATTTATGAACAAAGACACCCAGATCCCTCTGCCCAGACGCATTTTGAATCTGCTTTCCATTTAGATAATAATTACCCTGACTATTTTTGCGGGCATAATGGATAACCTCACACTTATCCACATTAAAATCCATCTGCCACATTTGGCCCAATCTCCTAGCCTATCTATAAAATCTGTATCTCCTCTTCACTGCCTGCTTTCCCACCTATTTTAGTATCATCCGCAAATTTTCCTATGTTACACTCTGTCCCTGATTTCTTTTGTGGACACCATGTCACGGAGGACGACAGCCAGGTAGTTATTTTGCTCACTGCCTGTGGCGTGTAAAAGTTCAGAGTGAAACGTAGCCTTACCTACCAATGGTCACAGACAGTAAAACGTTCGATCAGTTTGTGGCATTAGTGGGGCAACGTTTTAACCCGAATCCGTCTGTAATAGTGCAGTGGTACCGGTTTAGTACTGCTGAAAGGACTCCGGGTGTGTCCATCAACGTGTTTTGAAAAATTGCAGAACTCTGTGAATATGGCACTGCATTGCCTGAAAAGCTACGTGACCGCTTGCTTTGCGGCCTCTCAGAATAAACTGCTGGCCAAACCTTCCCTAACTTTGCAATAGACTGTCCAGGTTGCGCTGCCCCGAGAAAGTGCGGAGCGAGTGGTGCAGGAGATAGAGGGAATGGAAGTGTATGTCACAGGGCATGCCCCCTACCCATCCCTCCGTCTTGTCCTGGACCGAACATCGTAAAGACCCGACCCGGAGGCCGAAGGGAGATTCTTCCCAGCGGAAGTCTTTCCTGGAATCCATAGAGGAGGAGCCAGGTCAACGTGGGACTTGTGATTGGTGATCCCAGTGTGAGCACAGGCCGCAGGTGAACCAAGGATTCAATTGCCCCGGTAGAAGCCGCTGCCAGCCCAGGGCCTGTACAGTCCATTTAGATGAGCCAGAAGAGGGGGACGACTGCATGAAGTTGCATTGAGTAGCAGCCCCCCTGAGGGGCCTCTCCCCACATCCGATCTTTGAGTTTGTTCCTCAGTACCCCCTGGTACATACCTTTCATGTCTAGGCACGGTGCCCACAAATGCCATCTGCTATAGACCCCACCGCGACCCATCAAGCGTGCGGCTCACAATGCCCTCCCTTTGTCCACGCAGGAGAAAGTATCCCATAAATAGTGGGTAAGGGCCAATACAGGGGGACCAATGTAGTACCAGAGATCAGAGTCTTCACCCCCTCTGAGGAACAGGCTCTGGAGATCATGGGATTGACCGAGGAGATAGCAGTCGCTGACAGCGAGGTTGGCCTCTGCTGCAGAGATGAAGATCCACTGCCCCTTTTCCCAGATGACATGTCTCAAGTTAGTTGTTGCTCATATCTGACAAAATTATCCTTCTCTCTCACTGGCCACATGTTCATTTACTCACAGAACTGCCATTTGATGGGTCTGGACCATCCAGAGTCGATCCCTCTTCCTCCACCCTAGGGACCACCTCGGAGAGCTTTGAGGAGACGACCATTGAGGTGTCACCGCTATCACCCTCACCCTCCATCAGCGCAGAGACACACACCTCAGTGGACAACATTAGTGGTCAGGCTTCTGGGGCACAGTCCGGTGAGCACCACACGGCTGCTGATGCAAATCAGGTGGAGGAGGAACATCCCAGGGAGTCAGCAGTCAGAGCTGCTGACTGGACAAGGTTATCTCAAAGCTGATGCAGATGATAAGACTTAACCATGAGATTCAGGAGGAGATGTCAGTGGCATTCCAGTGACTGCTGGAGTCCCAAAGGCTGCAGGCACAGGAGACGACAATGCGTGGCACAGAGGCAAAACTGCTCGGGTGGCAACCGCAGTGGAAGGCCTGGAGCACGATGTCCGCATCGAGTGATGGTGCCCAAGGCATGGCTCAATCTGTGACGATCATGTCCCAGTCCCTGACAATCATGTCCCAGATGCAAGTGGACATTGCCGAGGCACTGCAGAGCACGGCAGGGGCTGTTTAGCACAGGGCTAAATCGCTGGCTTTGAAAGCAGACCAAGCAGGACAGCAGCATGGTTCGATTCCCATAACAGCCTTCCCGAACAGGCACCGGAATGTGGCGACTAGGGGCTTTTCACAGTAACTTCATTTGAAGCCTACTCGTGACAATAAGCGATTTTCATTTCATTTTCATTTTTCAGTGAGGGAGGAGGAAGCGCTGGAGACCAACCTAGGTCCTGCCACCAAGGAGACAACAGTGGTCTCCAGTTGTTCTGAATCCCACCCTCCTGACACCAGCACATCTCAAGGGCAGCGGGCAGAACAAGGCCGAGGCACTGCAGAGCACGGCAGGGGCTGTTTAGCACAGGGCTAAATCGCTGGCTTTGAAAGCAGACCAAGCAGGCCAGCAGCATGGTTCGATTCCCATAACAGCCTTCCCGAACAGGCACCGGAATGTGGCGACTAGGGGCTTTTCACAGTAACTTCATTTGAAGCCTACTCGTGACAATAAGCGATTTTCATTTCATTTTCATTTTTCAGTGAGGGAGGAGGAAGCGCTGGAGACCAACCTAGGTCCTGCCACCAAGGAGACAACAGTGGTCTCCAGTTGTTCTGAATCCCACCCTCCTGACACCAGCACATCTCAAGGGCAGCGGGCAGAACAAGGTGGCACGCCGATGCCAGTGACAGCAGTTCATCGGCCGACAACCCCGGCTCCTGGCCCTCCAGAGGTTGTCCCTAAAGGGCATCAAATGCCACAGGGCATGGAAGACAGCAGGCTACCTCCACCTCTGACGTGCATCCTGGGGACACACCTAGACATGGCAGTAGACTATGAAAGATCGAAGAGAGGATCACTGAATGGGCATGGCTGGGGTCGGGGGGGGGGGGGGGGGGGGGGGGGGTGGGGGGGAGCGGGTTGCGGCACTATCTGTTGTTGGGGAATGGAAAAGTCAAATGTTCACAATTAAAACATGTTACACCTGATACATGTGAAGCCTCTGTTACGCTAATCTTCACAGCGGGCCTGTCTGCACTCCATCCCTGCTCCACCAGGCCCCCGCCCCCAGGGCACAGTGGTCCAAGATCAAATGCTCTGATGCAGACCCCGTTCAGAGGATGGGTGTGAGCACACTGTCAGCAGAAAGACCGGAGTCAGACTTTGGCATAAACTGAGGAGCACCAGAGTTTTCCTCACAGCCAATGATCACCACTCTCCTGCCTTGAATATTGACCCACTGACCATGCTGACACAGTCCATCACCCTGGGGTGATGTTACAAAACCCTTGGAGGATGGAACAGGGTAATCGGGGAAGGGGAGGAGGGGGCTGTGGGAGGGGTGGGGAATGGCGGGGGAGGAATGAGAAAAATAGGTGGAAGGGAGGGCGGATTGGGAGAAGGAGGGAGGTGGGGAAGAGGGGTGTGCTTACGGATATAGCCTCGACCTATGAGAATCAGGTGAGGATGGGGGCCTCCCTGGTCTTACGGGCATGCCGGACCCTCGCCGCCATTTGTACTCCATCCTCTGGCTCCTCCTGCGGATCTTGCCTGGGCCCAGCCTCCATCCCCGCCTGGTCTGCTTCATCCTCCCCAGAAGCATGTCCCTCTTCCAACTGCTCCAGCATGCCGCCCTTCAACTGTACCAGGTTGTGGAGGGCACAGCAGAGCACATCAAAGTGGGAGACCCCCTGGGGGGTGTACTGCAGGGCACCACCAGGCAGCCCAGGCATCAGAACCACATTTTCAGCAGTCCGTTGCACCGCTTAAGGACAGCACCAGTGGCAACATGGGCCTCATTATGTCAGGTCTCCGTCTCAGTCTCATGCCTCTGCAGTAACGTCATCAGCCAGGACCTCAGCGGGTAACCCTTATCCCCCAAGAGTCAACCCATCATCCTGCAGAGGCCCTCGAAGATGTTGGGGATCGCCCAAGTGTCTCGGGGTGTAGCTGCCATGCACACTCTCTGGGAAGCATGCACACACATGCATGACCCGGAGGTGGAAGTCGCACAACAGCTGAACATTCAGGGAGTGGAACAGCTTCCTGTTCATGAAGGGAATTCCCTGATACCCTGGTGCGCGCAAGGTGACATGAATGCCATCAATTACCCCTGGACTTGGGCATCCTGGCGCCGGCAGATAATCCTGCAGCCTGGGCATCTTGGTGGACCTGGTCCAGCTCAAATTTGCTGCCTGGGAATGCAGGGCATCCGTGACCTCACAGGCGCACTTATGGGCTGTATATTGTGATACATCCCAATCTAGCCTGAGACTGATCCGGTCGCATAGATGTCCAGGGCTGCAGTGACATTTACGGCCACCGGGAGCAAGTGTCATCCTCCTCCACAGGGTGGCAAGTCCGCGAGGATGTGGCACAGGTGCCGGAATGTCTCCTTGTTGAGACAGAGTCTCCTGCGGCACATGCGGTCTGTCATCTCCTTGAAAGATGAAAAGCGCCAGTACACCCTGTGCCGATGCCGACGAGCCCCTCTGGGTTCCTCCTCGACCTGAAGGCAGATGGTTCTTCAAGATGTGGAGCGGCCCCCTGCACAGGGGGTACCACCTCCACCCTACATCGACGCTGCTGCCTTCTCCAGCGTCTGGCCGCCTGGGCTACCATCAGCACCACAAGGGCAACCTCCATGGGACCGACATAACCAGCCATATTGTTATATCTGCAAAGAATTGGAGCTGGAGCGAGACCGACAATCAGTTAGGGCTTCCACCCAGGACTTCTATCCTTCTATTCTAGAGTGCCATCCACTGGGCCAGATGTGCTGGCAAACTTTGCCCTGCACACTCACCCCCAGCCACAGCAGGAGCCCCTTGACCCCAGACCCTTGCCAGGAACATTAGGGAGACTGTGCTCAGGTACACTCCCCTGATTCACACACTTATGGTCACGAGGATATCCCCAGGGCTGAAGCCCAGCTCCTGAGTGTTTGATTGCTGGCTGCTGTCTCTATGGAGCTGACGCTTCTCAAGTTCAGGCAGCACGGTAGCATCGTGGATAGCACAGTTGCTTCACAGCTCCAGGGTCCCAAGTTCGATTCCCAGCTTGGGTCACTGTCTAGATGTTCTCCCTGTGGAGTCTGGATGTTCTCCCCATGTCTGTGTGGGTTTCCTCCGGGTGCTCCGGTTTCCTCCCACAGTCCAAAGATGTGCAGGTTAGGTGGATTGGCTGTGCTAAATTGTCCTTCGTGTTCAAAAAGGTTAGGTGGGGTTCCTGGGTTACGGGGATAAAGGGGATAGGGTGGCGGCATAGGGCTTAAGTAGGGTGCTCTTTCCAAGGGCCAGTGCAGATTCGATTGGGTGAATGCACTGTACATTCTATGATTCTATGAAACTGTTCAGGCTTCAAGATTGCATTGAAATGAAATGCAATAATCAGCATCTGAGACATTGCACGTGTATCCACAAGAAGCCACTTGAGAATATTTTCTTTATTAACAGTCAACAATACCTTTATACAAAAAGGATAAAAACAAACAAATTAATAGTTCACATATCACAGTCACCATTAACCAGCAAGGCACCGTGCTATACACACCGGCACCAATGCAAACAAAAACCCAGAACAGTGGATTTATGCAAAGAAGACCAAATAGACGTGAAACACAAAACAGTCAATAGTGCAATGAAGTTATCAGCATCTGAATCAACCCATCGCTCTCTCCTCCTCCTGCAGCTCCCAGCAGCAGACTCGCATCAGTGGAAAGTCGCTTGGGGCTGGCGCAACAATACACCGGAAAGTTACACTGACGCAGAGCATAGCAGAAGAGTGAGAGAGTCCCCCTTTCCGGACTCCAGTCTTCAGAACAAAAAGGGGCTGCAGCAGACAAACACACTTCCTCTGGGCATTAAACAGCAAGCAGCAGAATAGCAATCACATGGCTTCCGGACATTAAACATGAACAGGCAACAGTACAATAAAGCCACCTGCAATCTGCAAAGGCATTTCTTCAAGAACTTCAGGTTGCTCAGTGGAATCGAGCCACCGCCTTCTCCTCCTGCAGTACCAGCAGCAGGTCACCTGACTTCCACCCTGTCCTTGGTCCAAGCCACAGAAGTAAAAGAGACGGTAGCACAAACACAAGACTTCCCGATGTTAAGTACTGAACAGACAGCAATACAAAAAAGTGACCAACAATCTGCAATAGTGCCTCGATACATTCAGCTAGCTACTCAGTTGAATTAAGCCACCAGCCTTCCTCTCCATAAGCACCGACAGCAGGTCATCTGACTTACACCCTGTCCTTGATCGAGGCCACAGTAGCAAGTAAATAGACAGCTTCCAGACAATGAACATTGAACAGTTAGCAATACAAAAAAGGCACCATCAAGCCACAAGAGCAGTTTTTCTAACCTCCAGCAAGTTGCTCAGTTGAATCAGGCTGCCACCCTTCCTCTCCGGCAGCATAGGCAGCAGCTTCCTTATTCCAGGCCACAGAAGCAAAAGAGGTGGCAGCAAACAGACTTACAGCTTCCAGGTAGGTACAACAGCATTCGGGTCACTCCGCCTCTCTCTTCCCTTCCGCCTCACTCTGCAGCCACTTGAGAGCTGTGAAGCAATAGCCTTCAGTTGTGAGGCCAGAGGCAGCACACTGTCAAAGGGAGTTAAAGTGACCTTCAACATAGAATCAAGAGCAGAGAATCCTGGAAGTGTTTGGTAGGATGGACAGGCAGCAGTTGTAGTTGCCCCTGCTATGGGTATCCACAATATTTAAAGGTCTCACAGAAGCAAAGCCTCCTCCGAGTAGTGGGACAGCAGCTCCAGTGCCCTTGAGCTGTATGTCAGAAAATATAAATAGCTACTCACCTCCTCACTTCCCCTCAGCAGCCACTGCATCAGCTTCACATTTAAAAAAAGGAATATTAAACAATTCTTGCGTGATTTTTCGCTGGGGAGCTGATTAATTCCTGGTAGGCCGCTGTATTTAGCTTCAATCTCGCTGATAAAGGTGGGATGAATGCAAATGGGGTTTAATGATATGCTCCCAATATTTGAGCCTGATTCAGAATTCACCATCAGGAACTGGTTGGTTAGACAGCAAATTGATTTGCGCCTGGCGGGTATCCCAATTTTGGCATTTCCCGCTATTTAACCAGTGTGCCCAGATCCGTGTGTGTGCAAAGAGGTGGTTAAATCGTGCCCAAAGTGTCTACAAAGGAATGTAGATAGGCTAAATAAGTGAGCAAAAATATGGTAGATGGACTATAATGCGGGAAAATGTGAACTGGTCCACTTTGGTTGGAAGAGTAGAAAAGTAGTATACTACAGCCAAACGCTGTGGCCCAGAGGGACCTGGGTGTCCTGGTACACGAATGACAAAATATTAGTATGTAGTTACATCAAGTGATTAGGAAGGCAAATGGAATGTTGGCATGCATTGAAAGGGAAATAAGTGAAGGGTATGGAAATATGCCACAGCTTATTGAGAAAGAAAACAAACCAAAACACCTTTCTATTTATGGATGAGTGGTGAGAGGGAAAATTAGTGCTCTTTGACCACCCCCATGGTCAGTCATATTGCAGAAGGCAGAAGGCAAAAGCTAACCACTGCAGTTCTTGGCAAAGCCTAACCATGGGCGAATCCAATGGAAATCCATGGTTCCCGATGCCCCCTTCGGGCATGGTACTTGAAGAAGGAGCTCTGTTGTATGCGTTTTCCAATAAAGTTAGTGCATATGGATAAATGACATTGTCACTTGCTGTGTGTGTGACTGGGAAGCAATTTCTGTTGAACAAAGCTAGTCTAACATATAGTACAGGAATAAAGTTGAGCAGACGACTTTCTGACTCAGAGGTAACAATGACGCCAGCCCAGTTTAAGCAAGAAACTGTGGGGGTCCTTCTGCTGATTGATGCTACCAGAAGACTGCAAAAGGATCTGGTACACTGAGAATGAGTGTGCACACTATTTATGGCCTTCACATCAACCGGTTTACACATCTGTTCAAGCAAGTTCCAGAACCCTTTGGTCACACAATAATAATCATCGAAAGTGTCAAAGGAGAGGAAGGCCACCACAAAATAATAAGAAAAAGTAAAATATTACCATTATATAAAACATTATAAAATTATTACCATTATATAAAATGTTACCATGTAAATTGCTGGCTTATGGAAAGCATACATTAATACATAGATACATAGAAGATAGGAGCAGGAGGAGGCCTTTTGGCCCTTCGAGCCTGCTCCGCCATTCATCATTTTCATGGCTGATCATCCAACTCAATAGCCTAATCCTGCTTTCTCCCCATAGCCTTTGATCCCATTCTCCCCAAGTGCTATATCCAGCCGCCTCTTGAATATATTCAAAGTTTTAGCATCAACTACTTCCTGTGGTAATGAATTCCACAGGCTCACCACTCTTTTTCTGAAGAAGTGTCTCCTTATCTCTGTCCAAAATGGTTTACCTTGAATCCTCAGGCTGTGATCCCTGGTTCTGGACACACCCATCATTGGTAACATCTACCCTGCATCTACCCTGTCTAGTCCTGTTAGAATTTTATAAGCCTCTATGAGATCCCCCCTCATTCTTCTGAACTCCAGCGAGAACAATCCCAACCTAGTCAATCTCCCCTCATATGACAGTCCCGCCATCCCTGGAATCAGTCTGGTAAACCTTTGCTGCACAAACCCCGAGAGCAACAACATCCTTCCTCAGAGAAGGAGACCAAAACTGCACATAATATTCCAAATGTGGCCTCACCAAGGCCCTGTACAATTGCAGCAACACATCCCTGCTTCTATACTCAAAACCTCTCGCAATGAAGGCCAACATACCATTAGCCTTCTTTACCGCCTGCGGCACCTGCATGCTTACCTTCAGCGAATGGTGCACAAGGACACCCAGGTCCCGCTGCACACTCCCCTCTCCATACTTGCAGTTGGTGGCAGAGTGATGTATTGCATACCAATTCTAGTGCATATGTATATCCTCCATATATTTTTTTCAAAGTCCAGGAAATTAGAACCTTTTTTCCCACTCAATAGATGATAATTTCTTGGAACTCGTTAGGCCGATGTGGTCTTACATTTCCCCATGAAGTGATCGAGATCAGTGTTTTTCAAAGAGCAGGTCGCAACCCGTTGGTAGATGGCAGGCAGGTGTCGGAAGGTTCGCAGGGCGATCGGTCGCACCGTTCCTGCAATGGTCCCGATCGCGGGAGAAGCGTTCAATGCCCGCTACTGTCTTTTAAATTGAGAATGGCGGCTGCTGCCACTTTTAAGTGAAAAGAAATAGGGCTGTCTAGTCTTCCGGCCAGACGAGGCAGCAGTGAGAAGGTCAGCATCCTGCATGTACACTTGACGTAAAGCGCCCTGTACGTGCTTTTGACACCAAATCACAGAGGAAAGCTGCTTCCATTTTCTTGCTGCTGGTAAGCAAGGCAAGAGGACTGTGAAGAGGAATGGTCTTCTTCTAAGTAAGAGACGGCCAGAGACACAAATACGAATTGGACAGGATCTCATAACAGAATCTTTTGGAGAGAGCTTTGCAGGAGAGTCCAAGGCAGGACAGAGCAGTGCTAATGTTAGCTCTGTACAGAGATCCAGGGCTTCTGGTTAGCAGCCTACAAATAAGAAACTTAACTTGGGAACAAGGTCGTATATGAAGACGATTTCTTGAGGTATGGATTTTTCAGTTGTACCAAAACAAAATAAGGATGCAAAGCACATGTGTGTTCTTTACAGGGAAGTACTGGCTAATGAAAGGAGAAGTTTAAAGATTTTGAAAGGTAAGTGGTGGGTGAAAAATTCCTTTTGAAGTTGAGACTCCAGAGTCAATTATTAACAGTGGACTCCAAATTAAAAGACAATGTTTCTGTACCTGTGGTATCACATTAAATAAACACCAAAAGCCCATGAGGCTGTCTGCATTCTAGAGTAGCATCTCTCAGGAGTATCCAGTGCTGAGTAAAACAAGCATTTTGTTGCTATTGCCCTTCACAATGACCTTAATGTGACAGGTTGGATTTTCCGTTCTTACAAAGGTGAAGACGGCACAAAGGAACTCACTGAAGTCTGTACCTGATATGCACATTGCCCTCTCCTCCTTTGAACCCGATTCAAGTGAGATTGTGAGAGCCAAGCAGACTCCCGTTTCACATTAAAGGTAAGCAAACGTGGCATGGGTTGCAAAGATCAGGTGGCGGGGGTCACAGAAAACGGTTGCTGTGTGTCCTGAAGGTCAGCCGGTTGGTAAAGTTAGTCCCAGGAAAAAAAGTTTGAAAAACAGTGGTCTAGATGGTTAGGACCAGAGTATGAAATTTTAACTGGATTATTTAAAGGAGCTGACCCAAAATGCTACGTGCAACTAAGCACAAGAGTTGAGCAAGGTTCAAGCACGTCAGACACATCTGATTTCAGCCCACTGTGAAATCAAGGTGGGTGTTGAGAATGCAAAGCATGTTAAACAAAATCAGGCTAAACTGAGTACAATCGGATCATAGAATGATACAGTATAGAAACCATCATTAACTAGGGGCAGCAGGGTAGCATGGTGGTTAGCATAAATGCTTCACAGCTCCAGGGTCCCAGGTTCGATTCCCGGCTGGGTCACTGTCTGTGTGGAGTCTGCACGTCCTCCCCCTGTGTGCGTGGGTTTCCTCCGGGTGCTCCGGTTTCCTCCCACAGTCCAAAGATGTGCGGGTTAGGTGGATTGGCCATGCTAAATTGCCCGTAGTGTCCTAATAAAAGTAAGGTTAAGGGGGGGGTTGTTGGGTTACGGGTATAGGGTGGATACGTGGGTTTGAGTAGGGTGATCATGGCTCGGCACAACATTGAGGGCCGAAGGGCCTGTTCTGTGCTGTACTGTTCTATGTTCTATGTACAGCTGCGTAACTCTGAAAAGTCAATTCTTTCACAAGTTTCTTTCAAAATCTAAAGTTTAATTCAGGATCTAAATCGGATGGAATTTAACACATTTTTGATCAACATATTGAGGGGAAGTTAATAAAACTGGGAAGGTAGTGAGACGTCAAGGTTTATTACAGGGATCAGACTTTTTTATTATTATTATGAACAACTAGAGATTGTCATTATTTGCATGTTTCCCTGGAGCTTACTCCTCTATTGATCTACTAGTATTGTAGGACATGCTTCAAGCCAACCCTTCTTCATCAATTTCAGCAATGTTGCTGATGCAATACAAAACTGATTATAGAATTGGAATGTACACCATATTTCAGTGGAAATTCACAACCAGACAACAGAAGATGTATATCACTTGTTCTGGATCCCATTACCTTTTCTGCTTGGTCTATTGATGAGTTCCTCCAAGAGGTGCTAGTGCCGCCAGCCTTGCTGTATCAGCATCACTCACACAGATCAGATCATTAGTCTGCATCATTGCATACTAACAACAATACTTACAAACTGTGCATGCCTGTAAGGCAATCCAACTAACTGCAGACCCACACAACTATAATGTATATAGTCAGTTATTCAGCTCACCTGTTAGTATTCATATAAAGTTTCCTAATAGCTTAGTGGGTAAATGAGCTTTGTGGTGCATGACTTTGAAGATGACTAAGCCATAGTAGGTAACCAGCAAAAGATCTACAGATACCACAGAGACCTGGACTATGTACACCAGGCATCTCAAAACCCCAGAGGGTACCACCAATGCTGCCTCCACAAGAACCTGCAAATCCATTGGCAGGATAGGCCAGTGTTCTCATTCAGGCCAACATCCTCAATATCGAAGCATTTGATCAGCTTCTCTGGATGGGCCACATTGTCCGCATGCCTGACATGAGACTCCTGAAACAAGCGCTCTACTCAAAGCTTTGATACAGCAAGTAGGCCCCAGTAGGGCAGAGGAAATGCTTCAAGGGCACCCTCAACGCCTCCTTTAATAAGAGCAACATCCCCACTTGTGATGATATCATGGTTATGCTGTAATTCACCGACTGACCACTAGGAGTCTCATTAGTATATCATTAAATGTTAGAGTCAGGCCTAAGACTGACTAGGAAACTGGGAGAGAGGCTTGAGCATGTTCATACTGTTATTCACCTGTTGTTTTATATATATTTGTCATATTGTTTTATATATATAAGGGTTAATGTTAATAAATCAATTAAAGCTTTTAATATAAATCAGGGCATCTGACAAGAACATTACATCATTGACACCTGGGAATCCCTGACCTAATACCTCTTGAAGTGGAGAAAAAACAGACAGGAAAGATCTGCATATCTGAAGTTTCATCACTGAGAGAAAGCTGAAGCCAAACTCTGACAGCAAGAGGAGCACATGGCAACTCGGACACCCCACCCACCGACCCGGACACCCCACCCACCGACCCGGACACCCCACCCACCGACCCGGACACCCCACCCACCGACCCAGACACCCCACCCACCGACCCGGACACCCCACCCACCGACCCGGACACCCCACCCACTGACCCGGACACCCCACCCACCGACCCGGACACCCCACCCACCGACCCGGACACCCCACCCACCGACCCGGACACCCCACCCACCGACCCGGACACCCCACCCACCGGCTCCTCCAACCACTATCTGCCCCACGTGTGACGGAGACTGTAGGTCACAAATTGGACTATTCAAAGAACAAAGAACAATACAGCACAGGATCAGGCCCTTCGGCCCTCCAAGCCTGTATAGGTCATGATACCGACCTTGGCCATAACCCTCAGCACTTCCTTCTGCCGTATCCCTCTGTACCCGTCCTTTCCATGTATTTGATGAGATGTCTTTTGGACGGCGTTAATGTATCTGTTTCCACAACCTCCCCAGGCAACGTGTTCCAGGCACTAAAAAACCTGCCTTGCACATCTCTTCTAAACTTTGCTCCATGGACCTTAAACCTATGCCCCCTGGTGTCTGACCCCTCCACCCTGTGAAAGAGTGCCTGCCCATCCACTCTATCCATGCCCCTCATAATCTTGTCAACCTCTATCAGGTCACCCCTCAATCTCTGTCTTTCTAATGAAAACAGTCAGAGTCTATTCAGCCTCTCCACATAGCTAACACAGTCCAGACCAGGCAACATCCTGGTAAACCTCCTCTGCACCCTCTCTAAAGCCTCTACATCCTATAATTGTGTGCAAAGCATCTTGTCAGAAGATGAGCACTGTGATAAAGAAATCAAAGCTTGAATAGCAAAAGCAAAAAATGCATTATCCAAACATAACAAATTGCTCAGCATAGGAATAAATAGGGATTGTAAGAAGAAATGAACAGGACTCTGTTGTTCAGGGCTGAAATGTGGACCTTGAGAAAAGCAAATATCCAAAGCTTAGAAACTTGTGAAATTTGGTTCTGGAGAAGGATGGAACGGGTTAGTTGGAGAAAACACAAGAAAAAGAAACAGGATCTCAAGATGGTGGAGGAGGAAGATCATTAGCGAATATTAATCAGCAAAGGCAACAAGGTTGAATTAACCATGTTCTAAAGCAGGAGAACTTGCTGAAAGTGGTGATTAAAGGAAGATTAGAGGGGTGTAGACCTGGAGGTCAAAAGAGAATATGATGTTTAGTTGTGAAACGTCGCATAATTAGCGGATCTCGAGTGAAAAGAATGTTACTTTTTACGAGAAACATGATTTCGGTGCTTGGAAACCATGTGTGGATTTCAGAGCTTTTCGAATTTCGGAATTTCGAATTAGGGGTGCTCGACCTATAATACACTGATTCATTTAGACCAGGCTCAATTGCCAATCAGCTGAAGTTCCGAGGAAGCACCCTCACCTGAGCCAGATAGTGTGGTTTCAAGTCCAAACACTTCAGCACAAAATTCTAGACGGGGAACTGAAAGAGGGTTGCACGATTGGAACTCCCTGGCTTTTAGGAGGAATATTAGCCAAGGTCCCAAAAAAGTATGATTTCAAGGAAGATGGTAGCTCATGATACAAGGACTAGGGGGACACAGATTTAACGTTTTGGGCAAGAGATGCAGGCATGATTTAAAGAAGTTCTTTTTTTACGCCGCAAATGGTAATGACTTGGATGATGCAAATGGAGACAACAAATTATTTCAAAAGGAAACTGGATAGATACTTGAAGGAGAAAAACATACAGGGTTACACGGATAGAGTAAGGAATGGGACTGATTGGACTGCTCGACAGAGAGCCAGCATGGACTAGATGGGCTGAAAAGCCTTCTCTTGTGCGAACATGACTCCATTATTCTAAGAGCAGGAGAGCTCTCCCCAGTGTCTTGCCCAATATTTATCTTATATTTAGCCTAACATCTGTCATAGGGAAAATGTTAGAAGCCATTACTAAAGATGTGATAACAGGGCATTTGAAAAATTCAAGGCAATCGGGCAGAGTCAACATGGTTTTGTGAAAAGAAAACCATGTTCAACCAATTCATTTGACTTCTTTGAAAGTAACATGTGTTGTGGATAAAGGGCAACCAATGGATGTATTGGACTTAAATTGCCAGAAGGATTTTGATAAGGTGCTACATTAAAGGTTACTGAGGAAAATAAAAGTTCACAATGTAGGGGTAACAGATTGGCATAGACTGGAGATTGGCTGGCTAACAGGAAGCATCAGGAGGCATAAATGGGTATTTTTCTAGTTGGCAGGATGTGATTATGAGTGGTGTATCACAGGAATCAACATCGAGGCCTCAAATTTTACAATTTATATGGATGACTTGGATGAAGGGACTAAAGTATTACATTTGTTGACAACACAAAGAATGGTAGGAAAGTAAATTATGAAGGGACCTAAGGAGGTGATAAAGGAAGATAGATCAGTTAAGTTAATGAGTCAAAATCTGGCAAATGGAGCATAATGTGGGCAAATGTAAAATTGTCCATTCTGGCAGGAAGAATAAAAAAGAAGTTTATTATCTAAATGGTGAGAGATTGCAGAATCTGAGGTGCAGAGGGATCTGGGTGTCCTTGTCCATGAACCACAAAAGTATACAGGTCCAGCACATAATTAGGAAAGCTAATAGCATGTTATCATCTCTTCTGAGGGCAACTGATTACAAAAGTAGGGAGGTTATGCTTCAGTTGAACAAGGCATTGGTGAGACCATATCTGGAGTATTGTGTACAGTATTGGTCTCCTTATTTAAGGAAGGATATAAATGCATCAGAAGCAGTTCAGAGGAGGTTTACCAGACTAATACCAGGAATGGGTGGATTGTCTTATGAGTAAAGGTTGGCGAGATTAGGTTTGTGTCCTCTAGAGTTTAGAAGAGCAAGAGGTAACTTGATCAAAACCTTTAAGATCCTGAGGGGTATTGATAGGGTGGATATGGAGAGGATGTTTCCTCTTGTGGGAGAATCTAGAACTCGGGGCCACTGTCTAAATATAAGCGGTTGCTCATTTAAGATAGAGACGAGGAGAAATTATTTCTCTCAGAGGGTCGTGAGTCTTTGTAACTCTCTTCCTCAAAAGCTGGTGGAAGCAGAGTCTTTGAATATTTTTAAGGCAGAGTTAGATAGATTCTTGATTTACAAGGGGGTGAAAGGTTATTGGGGGTTAGCAGGAATGTGGCATTGAGGTTACATGAATGACGGAGCAGACTCGAGGGACCAAATGGCCTACACCTGCTCCTAATTCATATGTTCTTATACATGTTATCATTCAACCAACATCACTGAAAGCAAATTAGTTGTTCATTATCACAATGTTCTTGTGTGACCCCCGCTATGTACAAGCTGACTGTGGCCTTTTCTGCATTGCAACAGTGTCAAAGCTTCAAGAATATTTTCAGGGATGGAAAATGCTTTGGGACTCCCTGAGACACTTATAGAAATGCAAGACTTCAGATTGATCCTCAGGCTAGAATTCTCTGGCCGTTGGGATTCCCTTCTCCCGCAGGCAACAAATCCAACTCCCCCCCCCCCTCCACCCCTGGGTTTTCCCTGCCTCAAAGCGCCAGGAACCTGGGTTCAATTCCACCCTCAGGGGACTGTGTGGAGTTTTCACATTCTCCCCATGTATACATGGGTTTCCTCCGGGTGCTCTGGTTTCCTCTCCAGTCCAAAGATGTGAAAGTTAGGTGGATTGGTCATGGTAAATTGCCTCTTAGTGTCAAAAGATTAGGTGGAGTTACAGAGATGATAATAATAATCACTTATTGTCACAAGTACGCTTCAGTGAAGTTACTGTGAAAAGCCCCTAGTCGCCACATTCCGGCGCCTGTTCGGGGAAGCTGGTACGAGATAGGGCGGGGGATTGTGCCTCGGTAGGGTGCTGGGCGGGGGATTGTGCCTCGGTAGGGTGCTGGGTGGGGTATTGGGCCTCGGTAGGGTGCGGGGCGGGGGATTGGGCCTCGGTAGGGTGCTGGGTGGGGTATTGGGCCTCGGTAGGGTGCTGGGCTGGGGATTGTGCCTCGGTAGGGTGCTGGGCGGGGGATTGTGCCTCGGTAGGGTGCTGGGCGGGGGATTGGGCCTCGGTAGGGTGCTGGGTGGAGTATTGGGCCTCGGTAGGGTGCTGGGTGGGGTATTGGGCCTCGGTAGGGTGCTGGGTGGGGTATTGGGCCTCGGTAGGGTGCTGGGTGGGGTATTGGGCCTCGGTAGGGTGCAGAGCGGGGTATTGGGCCTCGGTAGGGTGCTGGGCGGGGGATTGGGCCTCGTTAGGGTGCTGGGCGGGGTATTGGGCCTCGGTAGGGTGCTGGGCGGGGTATTGGGCCTCGGTAGGATGCTCTTTTAGAAGGTCAGTGCAGACTCGATGGCCCAAATGGCCTCCTTCTACACTGTAGGGATTCTATGATTCTATAGATTCTATGATTGGCAGCACACCCGCCCCTGGGTTTCCTGGTTGCGTGGGGTGGCTTCAATGGGTAAACCCATTGATAAGTGGGTGGAAGAGAGAATCGCGTTGCCAGCAAACAGCACGAGAAACACACGGCTGGGGGACCGGAGAATACGTCCCTCATATCAAAGAGGGACATGAATATATCAGTGACAGTTCCATTCTTGTCCACTATATCCAGTGACTCCTCTGTTAAGCGTGGATGCAAGGGAGAATGGATTCTTCTGTGACACAATCCATGGTAACAGCTTTCTAAAATTCTGTCTGCTCAAATGGATAGCCGCTGGAGAAAGGTAAAATAATAATAATCACTTATTGTCACAAGTA